>NC_135267.1:12547063-12850991 GCF_051311805.1 Agelaius phoeniceus
GGTACTACAATTTTCCTGGTATCTCTGGTGCTCTCAGAATATATTTATGCTAATAGCACAGCTTTGTCTTGCACAGCAATTTGTGTGCATGCACCAGTGTAGCTTAGCTGCTCCTCCTCTAAGGGGCACATTCAGAGGCAACTCCATTTAAAATGCAGGCCAAAAAATTTTAGACTTAATTCAGAAATCAAGAGTGCTAAACTTGAAATGTTAATCTCTAATGCTGTGTTACTGCACAGTCATGCCAAATGTTGTAGGTAAGGGACTGTCATCAGTTTTGGTCTAAATGTCGATTTTTGATGATGTGACGTATCCAATGTAGGGGTGGAACAAATGATGCATGTTGAATGGTCTGCCACTTTGGGAACTCCAGGCCTCTTAGAGAGATGTGAGTGTTGAGAAATTGTGAAAACAATTCATTGAGTTTGGATAGCTTTGGGCTGGAACCATAAGCAGGAGCGCTGAGGGGGAGTTATGGGTCAAGCAGATGCCAATAGTTTTGTCCTTGATGCTGGGAAATATTGAGGCCTTACCTGAGAATTCTCCAGAACCTACAGAAGCAGATTTTTTTTTGTGAATCCACCAATTTTTTGCAATTTCTTGGATTGCCTGTCAAGTTCAGATCTTGTAATAAAAGGTTCTTCATTTTGGGATTGAGTGAAGACAAGCAGAGTTGTCAGAGATGCTTACACTTCAGAAAATGCTCTCATTGTCTATAGCATAGGAGAAAAGTTTGGCATAAAGAATACTCACCAAAAAACACAAAGAATAGCTGTGATTGTTGTTTTTTTAACATAAAAATGGGTAGAGCATATGAGAAAGGAAAATTTTAATAGTATTTAAGGGCAGTAAAGTGGATGACACAATTCATCAGGTCATTGTTTTCAGTGTAGAAATCTCAACTTACTTGAAGGAAACCATTTCAAATATATCTACATTGATTTGTAGTGTGGACATGAAGATATTAGGTAATATTGAAGTTGTCAGAATGCCTTTGGTAAGCATGTATTTTTTGTTTAATAAAGTGAGGCAATGCTATTTTAAGGGTTCATTTTGTCTTGTTTTACTTGTAGCAAATAAGGAGAAACATAAGCCTTTATACAGACAGTCATGCTATCTATTACCTCTTTAGATTACTTGTCTATATCCTTTTCAGCTTTTATTTATGTGACACTATTATTTAGGCATTATGTTATGCACAATAGCATTTCATATTTTTAGAGGTAGGATACCCATACATGCTATGAAAAACTTAGTAACTTTTGTATATTTGTTGCAAGATACCAATATGCTGAGGATTACACATTAAGATAGCCAAATTTCAGGAAATAGAACTTTTCTAAGATAATAATCAAAGAGTAACACTGTCAATAGAGACAAATTCCAATATTCCTAGGCATGAGCATTCACAAACTAAATAGAGAGCTTTAAAATTCTGTGTAGAGTACTCTTCTTAGACCGTTACCCTTTGCTGGGGTTACTTTAGTCAGTTCCATCTCACTAACATGTTGCTTAAAACAGGGCCACCAACAACACATGGTATTTTACAGATGTTATATTTGTACCAGATGCAGGAGTAACCCAATTTTGTACAAAGTGCATACCTCATTTTCATTAGTTATGTTTGCATTTTAAGATCCAGCTAGGTAGCCTGAAACCACCCTTAAGCTGAAGTGATTCTTGGCTCTTGGCACAAGATACATGCCCATACTCAGATGTAGACAGGCAAGTTAATGTGCAGGTTTGGGACAATTTCCTTGCATTGGGTACATCTGCCATGACATGTACCACAACAGATCAGTCAGCCGAGACCTCCCTAGACAGTTCTCAGCATTATGTGTTGATTTGTCTGGCTGACACTGCCGTGGGCTCTCCAAAAGGGACAAAGTTGTGGTTTTCTCTCTATGACAGTGTGGACAATCGAAGCCTGGGTAGATAGTCCAGCAGGGCTGCATGCTGAAGATTAGCAAGCTTGCTCATGGGCTTCACTGCTTCAAGGGACAGCTGAAGAGAGAGCATCTGTCTTGGAGTGCCACAGTAAGCTTCATTTTTCAGGCAGACAGAGCACTTTTCAAGTTTACTTGATACCAAAAGGTCTGTGATTGATTTCATCATCTTCGGGTCTGCGTGATTTTAATTCTTCTTGTGTATATATGTATTTTTGTTCCACGGACTGTTCCAGGCAATAAGGAGTGCCAATGCGTCTTTCTAGTTATGATAGAAGGACAGAAGTAGTGACAAATAGAGCCAGCAGAGAGAAGCAGAGTTATTAATTCAGC
This sequence comes from Agelaius phoeniceus, assembly GCF_051311805.1. Lineage (NCBI taxonomy): Eukaryota > Metazoa > Chordata > Aves > Passeriformes > Icteridae > Agelaius > Agelaius phoeniceus. The sequence goes on from NC_135267.1 coordinate 12,549,343, forward strand.
TTCCTTTCTTCTGATGCAGAAATTTCTCGTTCCACAAGCCTAGACCAGAGCAAGGATCTGAGCCAATTCTGGTTGTGGGAAGTACAGTTTTGCAGTATATCAGGTGCCTTTCTGAGGACATTGATTCAAGAAGAATTAAATGGAAAATAAGGAAAGATAGGTTATCTTAGGAGGTTATTTTAGAGGAGATCTGATATAGTAGAGAAAGCAGCTGTGTGTGTGTCTATATACACACACATCTTTGAATATTAGGGAACTCAGCAACTGAAGGATTATGGTAGCATTCAAATGTTACTTATCCTCATGTCCGTTTGTCTTTACTCTATTGCAATTATAAATATGACAGTGGGGAATATTGGACTGAAATTTGGGAAAACCCCCCCCAAACAATAAAACACCTCTCTCTTTAAAATATGTCTTTTGTTTTGCTCAACAAAAAATTGAATACATTGTTGCTGGAGTTTTAATAAGACCATAAACTTTCTGCTCTGTATGTAAAATGAAGCAGTTGATTTAGTTTGTAATGGTACAAAGAAGAAAAGTGTAAAATATATGTCATTTTCTGAAGTATGATTTGGTTAGAAAGAATAATGCTGGAAAATACACAGCATCTGATGCAGCTAGACAAAAGAGGCAGGAGAATAATTAAAACATGTCACACTGATTTATTTAAAACTCAAAGGTCTAATTTCCAGCATAAACCAATACATTCTGCAAAAGACCATTTTGGAAGGTAACTGAAGTTACCAACTAGTACAAGCTTCAGCCAAGGCAAAATATGTATGCCTCTTCCAGTCTCCTTGCCTGCAGGAATATGCTTTGTGCCAGTCATAGTTAATTTTGCACTAGAAATCCACATGGGACTGCCAGCTGGAAGCAGGGGGAGTGAAAACTATGCACATAAGTGCTTCAAACTGCTGGAAATACAATTCTTGGCATTTAGATGTCAAAAAAATTGCTACTTGTTTATTGTCAAATTAAATGCCCTCAGACTAAGAGCTCATCTATAATTGAAGTTAATTTTTAAAGCAACGTCTCTTTCTCCCCATGCCACCAAGTTTTATTGTCATAGAGATGGAAATCTCATCAAAGAAATTTCAAGCTTCTGTGTTTTCAAGGAGCCATAGATTATGCTTAGACACTTCATCTCATGGGATGAAGTTGAGATCAGCAAGTTGAGCAGTTTTTTTATTTTCAGGAAAAAAAAAAAGGGTATGGGGGAAAGCTGTTATAGAATTTTGAAGTAATTCAGCTTGGAAAGGACCTCTAAAGGTCATTTGGTCCAAGTTCTGCTGAGAGTAGAGATTTATATTGTTAGTTGAAATTATGTAAACAAAATGAGCTCAACATAGCTGAAGGAAAGGAGATGTTTTTTGGGTTTTTCTTCCTCATCTATGTAGAGTGGGGGAGACATCTAGATTTGGAGACTGAAACTGGTAATGTTTATCTAAACCAGGTTTTTTTGCAAGAAAATAAATTTTAAATTTCTTACCCATTGTACCTGCAGAATTCATGTCTGTTTTTCCTGTACTTCTCTAACAGTGCACAAAGCACAAATGAATGAAGGTTTCCAGTGAGTGAAAGTCTATTAGGCTCTTGCTTCCACTTTACAGGTGGTGATGGACCACAGTAGAATCCTAAAGTATTTGAAAAGTGCATTAGGTAGCTCACCTAATTAGATCATCAGATTAAGAGACATGATCTAGTTGATCCTTCAGTGAGAGCTTATATCTGTTGGATGGACTACCACTGTCCTTCATGAGGAATTCCTTTGACTTAGGGATTATCTTGACAGAATCTGACCCTTCCTTTGAGCTTGTATTTTAAGGTCTGATGGTCCATTTCAGCTCTTAGCTCATAAGCATTCTTAGTGAGTTGCTTTAACATTCAGATTCTAGAGCTAGGACTCTCAGTAACTCCCAAGCCTGCTATAGAAATTCCAACCATAACTCTGTGAAATTAAGTTTTGAAACTTCTCAGAGTTTAAAGGCTGCCTCCCAGACACCTTTGGCCTTTTGACTGCTTCTTAGAGCAGAGCACTGGTGTATGTGCACAGCAGCATGGCACAAGCAGAGCTTTTTGGGATCCAGCCATTGCCACCAGCTTTTGGGTGATGGAAAAGATGGGAAAGAGAAATGTAATACAGAATAAGGAGGAAAACTAGTTTCTAAAAAAAATAATGTTTTCTGTTAAATCATCTAGAATTATTTTTTATTTCAATTAGGAAATCATAAAAGGATAAAGCATATATTACTTTAAATCAAGGTGTTTTAAAAAGGCTGAAGTGACAGATTTAAGAGCTAATTCATTTTATTTGCAGAAAACAAACCAAAAAAATTTCTAATTTCTGCTGCAACACTGCAATAAATTATTTTTTTCACAACTTGCAATTTTAGGCAAGTTATATTCTGTTACAGCAGAAATAAGGCAAAGGTAGCCTGTCTGGTCTAGCCAATTATATTGAAGCAAAAATAGAAACCCTGGAAACTTCAGGCAAAGTAAAGAAGATGAACGAGAGAGATGAAAAATAATTATATAAAGGCATGATTTATTAGTAATGAGGGTGGGAGATTGAGTAAAATAGACAAGGTGTGGGTAAAAAGAAGCAAATGAAGTAGTTGAAACTGATATTGAAACAACAGAAATTAAGAAAAAGGGAGATTCAAAAGATTGCTGAGCATATTTTTTTTCTTAGTGAGCATAGTACTTTCTTGCAATCATGCTAGAGATTAAGTTTCATTATGTTACCAGGTCATTTCAAAAAATATTTGACTTTACAAAGATCCTTGATTTTAAATTAAAGGCTTTCAATTTACCATACAGATCTTCTGAAGGTTCTTCATAGTTTGAATGATATCAATGTTATTCTTCTATATTAAGGATTTTAGAAACAATATTAATAATTTCAAGGATAATTATGATTTCTCTTTCCAGCTCTCTTGTGTGAAATATCTCCCCAAAGAAAATGGGTATTCACTTATTGAGAACATTCTTAGGAAAAAAAGAAAAAATTGAATCCAAAATCCTACCAGAATAATTTTCAGAATTTATTCCTAAAATCTCTATGATGAGTACCTAGTTAAATTATATGGAGTAAATTAAAATTATAATTTTTGTAAATTATTCAGTATGTAAACACATTTTCTATAAATTTTGTATCTACTCCACTTTCATGGTTACTTCCTGAAACATCTTACTTTCCATAGCAATAGATCAGAGATTTGCATTAGCTGAGAGAATTTTTAACAGCTCTGCTAATGAGACAGCATTTGATAAACCCTGCTACATTACCATTTTAAATCCTATGACTATGCATCATCATTTTGTTTTGCTTTATGATAATGACAGCTTGACATAATTCAACATCCTCACCTTCTCAAAAGGATTTCCTGAGAATGCAGAAGAGAGTTCACCCTTTCCAGAAAAGGAAACGTTTACATGAACAAAAAGCAGTGTAAAATTTTCATCAAGCTTAATAGGTCAAGGTCTTTTTTTTCTCTTTCTTTTTTTTTTTTTCCCTTTGGTGAATACCTGGATCCAGAAATCTGGTATATAAATTTAAACCCATTGTATACAGGATAGGATGAAGTTAAAACTTTGTACTTAATGTTCACCACATCAAAGATCAAAGAAATCAATTCCCTATATATTTTAAGGTTTTTGATCCACTTGCAAAGGCCTGCATAAATCTGTCAAAAGCACAGTCACCTAATGATTCTTTTGTGTTGTTCTTGATTCTCATTCAATTCCTGATCCAAACTCCTATCTAGAAATCACTCAGTTATTTTGTTATTGTGGAATATTTTGATTGCTTTCATTTATCATAAGTCTTTTTTAACGCCCTAAGTCAGGGGCGTAGTTATGCTGTCCCCTAAACTTGAGTACTAAAGTGATGACAGTGATTCAAGAGGTCAGTAATTTGCTTGGTTCAATAGGTATGCCTGACTGACTTTTCTTACTTTTTTTTCTGTTTTTCTAGAAAGCTCATTCTGGGAAAGAAGAGACCTGACTTTCTATGTGAGCTACTTTGTAGTAATACTCAAAAGTTACTAGAGCAGTCTATGACTGAAGATTTCTTTCTCATCACAGGCAAGATATTTTTGGTGTGTGTACAGTGCAAACTTCAATATAGGAAGCCGTAGCTAGCTTGGCTAGTGGAACAGAAAGCAATTTCAATGATTTATCATGATGGAGCTGTATGGTGCCATGTAGTTTATTGTACATATGCGTAGATCACTGTGGGCTAGAACCCCTGACAGGCCAATGAGTGAAATTTATGCATCACTTGAGATCCTCGGATCTCTCACTTGCTGCCTAACTTAATAAATTATCTAAATTTCCTCACAGTACTGGCCCAGGTACTGCCTAACTGTGGAAATGCTAATCATATCTGTCAAACTGTTGAAAGCATATCCATATGCCAATGTGCTAGCTGAACCCTCTAAGTAGTTTCTTTATTCTGTTTATGAGATCTCAGGCCATGCCCTCAAAAGAAGACCAGGACTAGAAGGGAGTTTATAGATCTTTCTGAATGATGACTGCAATAGCAGAGGGCTGGAATATATTTTCATAAGTATATGAAAACCCACCTCAATAGTACTTTTATGCTCTTCCCTTGTCATTCCTTTCTTCCCCATTTCCCATTAAAAAGCTGCTTGAGGGCTTCTCCTGACTTCTCCTTGAAAGTTTATTCATAGCTGCATTTGTACTGACTCCCTTGAAGTCACTATTCTTCCTTTAGTTGCCTATCTCCTGAAGTATTTTAGAGAGCAGACTTAAATTTTCCCTCAGACTTCATTTTGGTCTGTGAAAAAATCTAGAGGTCTTTTAGTCCTCTTTCCTGCAAAAGACTTTTTGTTGTCCTTGCCAGCTTAATAGCTCTTACCTAATTATCTTCCTTTTTATTTAATGTCTTAAGATTGTCAGTCACCATATTCTGAATGATTATGTGCCAGTATTGCATTTGCCTTTTAGGTAGCTGTATCACATTTATATCGTAGTATCCCATTAACCTATGATTAACAAATAGGATTAGGTCCTTCTGCTTTCATATGATAGAAATAAATTTGAAATTCAAAATAAGTTTGAATATTTTCAGCTATTATTGTACAGATGTGTATTTAGTATTGCTGAAAATCCACTGACATGGTCCTTCAGGTCATTTACCCATATGTTTTGTTAGCATTGTCTCCTATCTTTGTGATGAGAAGTCCTTTTCTAGCAAGGGAAATTTGTATAGAGATCAGGCCAAAAGCTAATTTTTTCTTCCCTAATTAATTTCACCCAGGAGTTTACTGTTTAATTATCTTTGGTGTTGTCTCCTGTTAGACCAAGTCTTTGTTCAGGTAAGGTTTCTATTAATCTTTATGTGCTTAACTAGACTAGTAGATTTGTGTCAGAGTGTTATAGCCCAGATGGATAAGCTCTTAATTCATTACCCTACTGTGGAAAATAATTTCACTTTTTAAAAGCTCATGTTGTATTTTTATATTTTTAACATAAAAAATAGATAGATAAATGGAAAATGTGTCCCAAAACTTGCACATTATTTCAGTAATATGAAAAACTTTATATTTATCTGGTTATTCTTTTTCTCCTGAATACAAGTATTTTTTCTCTTTTTCAGATTTGTTCTCCTTTAATGGAAGCTATTTTAAAATATATGCTGTCTGACCTGCAACTTCATTTTTCAGTTCTTCCACAATTCTGGGATGGAGTTCAGCTTGTGATTATGAGCCATACAGATATGTTTAGTTCCTTGAGGTCTGTTTTCACTTCTGTTAGAGTATTTTTAGTTTTTTTGCTAACATACACTTTTATTTGCCTTACTGTTATCCTCAAGGTCAATGTTATGCTCTGTTAAAAACTGAAGAAAGCTATTTATTTTGTTATTATTCATCATTATTATTATTCATTCTACTTAGTCCCCACCTGTTATGGTGTCTTCTAGCTCTCACAAAAACAAAGTTTTGTATCTTCACTACCCAAGGTCGTTCATAGCTGCCTAGAAGAGAATGAGTCGCTGCCTCTCAGTGTTGCTCACAGAACGAAAGTTGGGTTGAGGCTGGAAGGGACCTATGGACATCATCTGGTCCAACCCCTCTGCTCAAGCAGAGACAATGAGTCAGCTGCTCAGGGCCATGTCCAGATGGCTTTTGAGCATCTCCAAGAATGGAGACTCTGCCACCTCTCCGGCCAACCTGTATGGATGCTTGGTTACCCTCACTGGGAAAAAGTGTTTTGGATGTCCAGCAGGAATTCAGATATTCAATTTGTGCCTGTTGCCTCTGGTTCTGTCACTGGGCACCACTGAAAAGAGCTGGTCTCTGTCCTCTCTGCACCCTCCCTTTTGATGTTTCTATACACTGATGAGATCCCCCTGAGTCTTCCCTTCTCTAGGTTGAACAGTCCGAGCTCTGAGTCTTTCCTCATAGGAGAGATGCTCCGGTCCCTTGATCATCCCACTGGCCCTACACATGACTCATTCCAGTAAGACTTCATCTCCCTCGTACTGAGGAGTCAGTACATCAGGCACAGTACATCAGTACATCAGGCACAGCTCATCAGGCATGGTCTCAGCAGTGCTGAGGAGCAGGGAAGAATCATCTCCCTTGATCTGCTGACAGTGCTCAGCCCAGGATGCCATTTGCCTTCTTTGCAACAGAGACACGTTGCTGACTCCAGCAGGACCCTGGTACTTTTCTGCAAAGCCCTCAGCACGTGCTGGTAGGTGGTTCTACCTTTCAGCATCAGATTTCCCCTGTGTATTTTGTGTGATGCCCGGTCTCCCAACTCATGGCTCTAACTCGGCTGGAGAGAAAGGTGCCCAAAAGTTAAATTTGGCAAGAGCTTTTGTAGCTCAGGCCCAGTAAGATTTTAGTCTCAGATTTGAATCTGTCACTTGATTGTAAATGCAATTTAACTATACAGCCTTAAAAATTTGAAATGTTTATTTACTCTTTTAGCTGGCCAAACCAAATTTAGTGCTAAATTAAGGTATTGCTCCTATGAGTTTGTAGTTTTCTTTTTTTCTCCCATACTTTTGGTAAACTTGCAAGTTCAAGTTCCTGTTATTTCCATACCTAAACCAAAAGGGTTAGTGCTGAGAACACCAAAATATTTGCAGAAAGTAACTGTTTGTAGAAGCAAGAAAGAAGAAGCAACAAAATAGATTTGACTTCATGAGAAATATCACCTAATCATCTTGACAGAGCTTAAGCTAAAATTGTTATATTATTAATTAATGTTTTGATTAAAAGCTTCTTTTTAATTTCGGGGGTAGGGTGGCGTGGGGAGAAGAAAAGAAAAGGCTGTTTTGGAGAATTTTTCTGCTCTATTACTTTTCTCGTTCATATGACTGGGTCACTTTTAGCAATGGACATTTTGCCCTCTAGTGGTTTCTTTTGGTTACAAAATACCCGAGGAAAAACTGTGCACTTCAATTTGTCCACTTTGATTCCAGTGTAGACCTGCAAAGCAAAAACTTTTAAAATGTGTTCTTTTTCTTTTGTCCGTATCCATTAATACACCTTTATGACTCTACCTTTAATTACACTGTTCTCAGAATATATTAAATTCACGTGGACTGTTAAAGGGAAGCTAAAAGCCACTGCATTTTAATTTGAAAGTAGTGGCAATGAAATTAACTGGTAAAGATTTGGATTTTAGTTCAAAGCAGTGACAATGATCCAACTGTGCTTACCTGGGACATAACTTGTGGACCGACAGAATGTATTTAGCTTTATTCTAGAGCCTTAGTCACTGCTTTGGTTCTCTGGGAGTCTGAAAATGAAGTGGTACCATTTATAATGTAATATTTCTGACACCAGCATACTGGTTTTCTGTTGCAGTATTTCTATGCCTTTTTTGTTATGTGAAATTTTGCTGGAGTGAATGGCATGCTTGCACCCTCAGTTTTTTTGAACCTGTGCCAAGGAGAAATAATACTGCATAAAATATATAATATTCTTATTAAAGATGGGAAAAATCCTAATTAACATGCTTGATGCAGCACCAATTGAGATTGAATAGGCATGCTGCTACTCAGGGTTGTTCTCTTCAAGGCAACCTGAAAATAAATATTTAGGGATTATTTCAAAATGGCAACTTCAGTACAAAGTTTCATTGTATGTACAAAATCAAGTGGTTCCTAATTGGAATAAGAAAGGTTAATAGGTTAATGATCTTCAGTTCTCAGCTTCATGGTTCCCAGAATATTCAGTTTAACTAGTCCCTGAAAAGAACCACTGATGGATTGAGGCTACTCAATGGTTTTAGAATGATTGGATTACAACAAACCTGAGTTAGATGAGGCTATAAACCAGCAACAGTAACAAAAATGCAATCAAACTCTTCCTTGCATCATAATAAAAAATTTTTCACAGATGAAAATACCCTGAAGAAAAAATGTATTTCAGTTGTGCTTTAAGACATTTCCCTGCTATTCTTTTCATGGCTCTATTTTTACTTCAAAATATTTGTTTGTAAATATTTACTTTTTAAATCCTTTCCCTCCACTATTAAATTTGTAAGATTGTATCACTGAAAACACTCCTACTTTATGAAATAAGAGTATTTTTTTCATAGAAATCCCCAATTTTATGAGAATTATGAGATTCTAGAGAAAAGTGCTCTTTCCATGGGCAGTGTAATATTGAGTACTGGTCTGCAAAGATAGGATAAAAAGGCCACCAAGTAAAGAAAATTGTTCTTGAGACTTTTAGGTGCCTAAGCCCTTAAGTATAAAGGCTGTGGGTCTGCTAAAGGGGCATAAGCAGCTATGCCATTGAGAGAAAGTTGAATTAAGAACTTGTATGATTCAAGGGTAATCTGCTTAGGAAGTTGAGAGAAGTGTATTAAGATCAGAGAAAATATCTCTAAATCTTACTTTAAAAAGCAAATTTTTCAGTACCAAAATTTTCTAAAGAGGAGCATAATTTTAAAATAAGGACCAGGAGAAGAATGGGGATAGAAGAGATGTGTGTCAGGATCAAAGAGAAAATAATGCAGTATTCTCCTTATTATTTTTAAATGTTCATAGAATCAAAGAAAAGACTTGGAAAAGACCCATTAGGATTCCCAAGTTCAGCTCCTGGAGGCCCTGCAGAGGACACCCCAAGAGTCACACCATATGCCTGAGCATTGTCCAAACACTTCTTGAACTCTGTCAGGCTTGGTGCCTTCTCTGGGGAACCTGTGCCAGTGCTCAGACACACTCTGTGTGAAAAACCTTTTCCTGATATGCAGTCTAAATCTCCCCTGACTCAGCTCCATGCTGCTTCCTCAAGTCCCATCACTGGTCAAGAGAATGAGGAAATCAGGAGGGATATTTTTTGTCTGTAGCTGTTTCTCTGGTTTCCTGTTGCTGATCTCTTGTTTTGTGAATTTGGGGAGTGGGGAGAACAAGGGGCTGCTATTTGTATGTATTCAAGGCCACCTCTTTTCCCATGGATCTTATGATCTTAACTACCATTGCTGATGATGACATTGCTTTGTCAAGCATTTCTTGCAGTCAAGTGGGCTCTGCAGTTCAAAACCATCGTGTGTCATATGTGACCTCTGCCTAGAGCTACAAGCAGTCTTGGCTGCTCCAATGTAGCCATTATTGCCCAGAGCTACATATTCAGTCTTCCTATTGAAGCTTCTGCCCCTGTGGCTGGAATGCATGGGACAGTTCTGTGCTCAGCACCTCAGGTCACTGATCTGAGGATTCCTTGAGAATTACCACTGAAAACGTGTGCTAGTAGGAGGGGCTGTTTAATCATAGTGGCTCTGAGGTGAGGAGCCACTTACAACTTCAGCAGCTCTGCCCAAGAGCAGGGGATGTTTTGAGGCATTTGTCAGTTCAGTACCACTGTTTGGTCTGCCTGGAGTCAGGACTTCAAGTCTCCAAACATGGAGCTGGAGAAGGTCCAATGAACCAGAGAACACATGCAAGGTCTCTGTGGATGCTGCACTGAAGTCAAGGTTAGTATAAAAGAGGCTGATTTTGCCATCATTCTTATGTGAATAAAAGCAATTTTTCTGAACATTATGTGAGATGTACTATGGTGAGGATTCTTGTTTTGATTTTGCTCTTCCACTATAATTGTTACCCTTATCCCTAATTCCTACTTGCAATTTTCAACATTATAATTTTTTGCTTTCTTTGGGAATATTTTAACAGCACAAAATGCTGTCATTTTTCCTCCTTTACATATAGTACAAAAATAAACACTGAATCAAAAATTAAAATTGTATGTCAGTTTTATTCTTTGTGAGAGCACTGTAGATTTTATGATTGTTGTCTTATGCTTTAATATGCTCAGCAGTTGGTGATTGTTAAGTAGATTAATCAGATGATGATAATGTTCAAAAATCCTATTGCAAGTAGTATAAATCACATATCAAATATTGAAAAATATATACTTATGGCTATTTAGGCTGCAATTAAAAAGAATCAAATTATCCCTAGCAAAGCAGGTTTAGGAAAGAAGAACACATTAAGCTTGATTTTATTCTAGTTTTCCTTCTTTAATAAATTATGCTAGAGCATTAAAATATCCCCTGGGGAACAAGTACTGTAGGTTATTAAAGAATAAAATTATATTTCAAAGTTTTATATCCATGGCATATGAATATCTACATGGAAGATAAACAGCTTTTGAAAAACTGCCTGAAAACAGCAATCCATCATGTTTAGGGAGAGTTTTCTTCCAGTTTGCTGTGCTAGCATTTTTGCTATAGTGTCACTGGTCTTAGGAAAAATGGGATGGTCTAGAAATATTCTTTCATCATGGCAGAAATTTCAGCCAATTGAATAAGAGTGAAGTGTGACTAATTCTGAAGAAAATCTTTTCTCTTCATTGCACCTGCAGCTCTTATGTGGTGCTCTTGTATGCAGTTTGGATATCCTTCTTACCTCTACTTAAGGCTGAATGCAAAAATAGGGCCTTCAAAAGTTTAAATTCATTAAACTAACCAAATTAAATAAGAATTTATTTCCTGGTTTTGAGTCTTTAGTCCTCTCAGAACTATGCAATGCTTTTTTACTTTTGTGCTGCAGTCATCATCTTCTGAGGTTTAATGACTGCTTAAGATATCAGGACACCATAGTTCTCACTTTAATCAGTCTCAGATTCAATAAAGATTATTGCACATTAAAGATTCAATAAAGCTTAATGCACATTGTCTGATCTCCAGAGAGAATTTGAGTCCTAGCTCCTCACAGTGAGGTCTGTTTGTGAGGAAGGGAAATGCCAAGATGAGTATTTCTGACTCCCTTCCCTACTCTGGAGGTTAGGTTTGTAAGCCAGGTCTGCACATTTCTCCTACCCAAGCCACAGCCCCAAAGCTGGGGCCTTGGGAAATAGTGGACTGTTGTGGGTTGCTTCCCTCGTTAATTAGAGGATAATCAGAGGATTTTCCCACGGAGCTGAAAATCCTGTTGAATGTGCTTGTCAGCTACAAAGGATTCAGACCTTGCTGCACATCATTTAAGCATTAACTTTAAAATGTTTTTGAAGGATTTGAGATAAAATGTTGTACAACAGTGTGAGGTGATGCACTTTTGCATTAATAACAACATTTCTTCAGTAAGCCCCTCAAAGGAAAATAAGTGTAAAGAGTAGATCAAACTCACAGATTTGATACTGAAAGCATCTGCAGTGATTCAACCATGAAAATAGCCAAGTAAAATCTAAGTTGTGTCAGAAGAGATATTTAGAGTAAACAAGCAAAAAGTTACTATAATGGTATGTTATAGTCTAGTCAGTTATGCCCAAGAAAGATAAATTGAACATCTGAGTACAAGACAGGATTGACAAATGTCCCATTAGACTAGACAGCGTACAAGAGGGGAGTAGAAATTGTTTTTCTTTTTTTCCTTTAGATCAGCACATTGCAGGTAGAATGTATTTGTTGCCTGCAAATGTCTTGGAACAGTATGATGAAAGGGCTGAGGATTTGTTGAATTAAGGACAATATTTTCATGGAAACAGACATGTACATATTTTATATGAAATAAACTTGAATCTGTGGTTTCTTGAAAGCAGGAGATTTGCAGCTAACTCAGGTTATAGAAGAGGTTGTATATTGGATGACCTGTCAAATTCTGGCATTATCCTCTCACTAGTCATCCACAGGGGAAAAAAATGTGAAGCTTCTAAATTGTAAGAACTCATATTTTCTGATGAATCTTACTGAGAAAGTGATCTACAGAATTAACCACCTCACTCCCTCTACTATGTGTTTCCAAAAAGTTCTGCAGCTCGTTACAGGCTGTGCATCTTGTCCTTGCTCATCTTATTATGGTCTGAGAAGCAACATTTCAAGTTTGATGCTTCCAGCTCTTTCAGATCACGAAGAAGGTTTCTGGGACTGCATATTAAGGGATGTCAACTCAGCAATTTCAAGCCCAGGGTTTTTTGATGCCCATCTACTGGAGGCCAACCCAGGAGTTTAAACTTCTGGGGCTCAGTCAGAGGCTGAACTGCTTGAGACCAAACTGTAGGAAGGATACGTGCATATTCCAGAGATATGGGCATGATGATAACCCTTCTTTATATGAGTCATGGGTTTGGGAGTCTTTTTCTGGTCACTAGGGAGTGAAGCGCTCAACTTTCATGGGCACCCATAGAAAGAGTCACTAGAGATGTCTCTCCCCCCACCTGCCTGCTTTAGAACCACAGTAGATCAATAGATCACAAGTACATAACAGGCATCATTCCTGGGCACTGAAATATGATCACTCACATTATTAAATGCTCTGAGTGTTTCTTGCATGCTTTTAGCCTGTCTCAGTAAAGCATACTGAGACAAAGCCAACACCTGGCTTTGTGACAGCCCTAGTTTTGAGTGCCAGGATAGTTAGATGCCGGTATAAATGCATTCCATGCCATTTAACATTCATACCCAGGACCCTTACTGGCCAAATTTAATTTACTAGAGTAAGCCCTAGAGATTTTCTAGTAGCACCTGACACTCAAGATTAGTTAAAGGAGAGTCATTTAGCTCTCAGTTCCCTGAAAACAGTAATTTCTTGTCATGCTAGCTGCTCTCAGCTGTCTGAGCCAGCTCTGTGGTGCTGGTAGAGATGACACAGAGCCAGCAGAAGATCTGCAATTATCTGGAGTAGCAGTGGGAACCTGGGCAAGGACAATTTACAGGGTGGTGTTTTGTTTAGATTACTCAATCTCACCCTTATCACCTCTGTTCCCAGTCACACCCAGGAGGTAATGGAGTGAAGTTTAATATTGCTGATTAGGTCAGGGATGGAACATTTTGGTAATGTCCAGGTAAATCTGAGTGGTCCAGCCAGTGGTCCATGCCAGATCTCACATATGGGCAGGGTTCCAGGACCGTATATGTAATTTCTATAACATCTGGGCAAGCTGAAGTGTTTGTCTGCATGAGATGTCACTAACAGCATTACTACATGTTGTGTTCATGCTCATATGTGATGTAAGACAGAAAAGTGGTTGGGTTGCTCTAGGACAGGGGTTGGGAATTGTGGATTTATCTGAGAAAGTACTTTTGTGTTCACCACTCTTACACTAATTTAATCAGTGCCCCTTCCACTGTCCCCAAAACCCCTGTAAAATATCATACAAAGAGAATTCTCAAGGGTTAAACATCATAAGTTAAAACTTACTTTTATAGTTGATTGAGGTTTTGTTTACATAAATCCTGTTGCTTCAAGATTTATGGGAGAATGGGTGAGACACATTAATATGTCTGTCCTTTTTCATGTTGTCATTGATGATGCAATTCCTAATCTGTGTTTTTCTAAGCTGTACAGTTGCATTGACTATAGCAGCGACACCAGCTGGTGTGCCAGGGTGAAAAATGTGTTTTCCTTTCTTGGCTTTGTCTGAGTAAGGCTATATAAGCAATTTTATTCTTGAAGCAGATTTCATAACAGCTGCTTCCAACTCTAATTCTTTCTTTTTCCATCTGTCTTCTCCTAATTCTGCTATTAGAATGGCTAACAGAACCCCAAGGGTGCTGTGAGTTTCTGAAAAAAAAATGGGCAATCTCTAGTAGCATCTGAACAATGAAAGCCTAAAGTTGCATTTGAATTTAACTCTACTTTCCTGTTCTAAATAAAGACCTGGGGGAAATGAGAGCTGCACAGATGCTTTGTGTGGAAAACACAGATTTAAAAGAAGTCTAAAGTTGGATTAAAAAAGCAAAATAAAAGTTTATGAACTCTGTTAAATGAAATTAACACCACCGTGAACCTGACTAATCTAAAAAAAAATTGTTCTACCAAATTCTCTTTTCAACAGCTCTGTTTCAACTAAACTTATATATATAAAAAAAAAATCCTATACATTATCCCATTTTAACTCAAGTCACCACACCATCTCTACTGTAACATTTAATGCTACAATAAGGGAAAAGTGCTATATCTTCAGAAAATGCTCAAAATACCCTACAGACATTTTAAAAATGGAGGTTCTCATAAATTGACCTTTCATAAAACCAGATTTACATTTTCCCCATCACTTAGAACCTATTTCCTGTTTGTAATAGTGTAATATTTCTTGGTGATTTCATAGTGATCAATGTTTTTTACTGAGGCTGGAAATCTGTCTAAAGTGAGACGTGCCCCCCAGGATTGATACCTAGCTCCACACTGTTCAGCACCCTCATAAATAATCTGGATGATGGGAATGAAACACAGCAAGTTTGCTGATGACACAAAACTGAGCAGTGGGGTGGATGAGCCAGAAGGGAGAGCCATCTTAAAGAGAGACCTGGCCTGGCTGGATGGGCAGCAATGGTACAAAGTTTAACAGAGACAGATGTAGTCCTGCACCTGGGATGAAAGAACCAAACAGCTGAGCACAGACCAGGCACTGCCTTGCTAAAAGTGACCTGGAAGACAAGTATGCAGCTGTGAGGAGCTGCAGCAGCAATGGCATGTTGGACCCTGGGCTGCATCCACAGGGGCATTCCTGGCAGAAGTAGAGACAAGAGCATCCCACTCTACTCAGCACTGGTCAGGCTGCGGCTGCAGCTGGAACTCTGTGCCCAGTCATGGTCCCCACAATTCAAGAACGACACAGACTGGAGAGGGTCCAAAGGAGGCCCATGAAGATGACCAAAGGAGAAGCTGCCCTATGAGAAGAGAGTGAAGAAATTAGAATTTTTCCCCCCTGGAGTAGAGAAGGCCTAGAAGGGGACTTCATTCATGGTATCTCACTCCTTAAAGTGCAGCTGCAGAGAGCACAGAAGCTCTCTTTTCACAAGAAGCTGCCTGGAGAAGGTATGGGGGAATAGATTCCACTTTTACTGGGAAAGGTTTTATCATGATATAAGAAAGGAATTTTTTTAAGCAAAACCAATCATTCAATGGAACACCTTCCCCAGGGATGTGGTGGAGACTCCAACACTGGAGGATTTTGAGGTGCAATTGGATAGGGTGGTAGGAAACCTCATCTAGGTTCCCTTTCCCCCAAAAACTGGATCAGATGATCTTTTGAGGTCCCTTTCAGCTGGAGGAGTTCTATAGTTCTGTCTCATCTATCAAATGGGCAAGGAAAAAGTAGCTTTTTAGGAGACAACCCCAGTGTTTATTTCAGTAATACTAACCATTTAATAACTGTTGCTACTGAATGATCTGACTAAAATCCAATATCACCTTTCTTCAGGGTGAGTAGCAAGGTACTGACAAAAGGTGACCATGCACTATCACTACTACTGACTTGCTCTTTGAGGCAGTCTTACCAGCTGAAGTAACTTTAATTTTTTTTAATGGGAAAGGGATCAAACATCTCTCAAAGGGAAGTACCTCACACATGCATATTTTGTTCTCTTTCTGCCTCCAGTTTGATTGTTACTATTTTTTGTGAATGAATAGAAGTAGCAACCGCAGAAGTTTGAAAATTAAGTTTAACATAAAAAAGCCTTTTTTTCAGCCTTCTAAAATATGAGATTGACAGAGTGATCTGCTCAGATCTGTTGCCTATTTGCAGATGCATGCACTGCATGCATCTTATCTATTTGCAGCAAAGTCACTGAGGTATGAGAACAGTGATCTCTCAACATCTTCAATTATTTTGTGTTAGTCTTGTCTCCTTTCTAAGTTGTATGCCCAAGTTACCTAAGGTTCATTCATCACATCCTTGGCTCTTGATAAAAAAATCCCATTGTATGCATTTTTAAAGCTCACTATAACCACAAATATTTTTTAAAATATTTTTTTCCAAATTCAGTCAATAAATATATACACAGTTTGCTGCAAATATGACAACTAGGACCTTTATTTATTATAATATTTTTTAATTAATTCTCTTCCAAATGCTAAGAACATTTGATTCTGTATAATTTGAAATCTTCAACATTTGGTACCATTCTTTTCTGCAAAAGACTGCCTCTTTTTTATAAGTCTAACAGTATAATAATGGGCATTATTTTTGGCCCAAAACTGGGAAGGAAATAATTTTTTCATATGATGTTAAACACAAGGAATATAAATCACCTTGTAGTAGTGAGAATAAAGAAGATCAGTCATGTTTCCTGAGGGGAAAGGAAACAAGGGAGTCACATTTTAATCTATTCTCAATGGAATATTTAATATCAGACTTCAATACTTCATAGACCAGAAATTTAGTGCATCATTTTAATTGTCTCCTGACTGTGTTGGGAAAAACTGATTAATAAATTAGATACTACTTAACTTTCTCACAATGAAAATTCATTCTTGTATATAAAGTGTTGACATAAATTGCATCTGGGTATTTTTTATGCAGTAATTATTCTGTTGTTTTTTTAGTAAACTGACATCAGAACTAATCTTTTAGGATGACATTCATCTTGTCTAATTTTATGAATCTAAAAACTAGATAAATTTTCTAAAGAAACTGTCTGGGATTCTTGAACAGCCAGTTGACAAAGAGGCATGCAGTCTCCAAAGCAGATTTATACCTGTACTTTAAGTTTGCTTAAACTGTGATTTGGAAATAAAAATATTTTTTCTATTAATGTAGCTGTTTATAGCACTGGAAAAGCCTAAATTAAAGCTATGATCTAATCAAAGTTTGTTGATGTCTGAGGTTGCATACAATTCCATCTTTTGTCTTCACACAAGCAATCATTTGATCAGCAAGAAGAAAAAGAATGCATTTAGTTCATGTGACTTTACTGATATTCTCAGCACAATGAGATAATTTTACAGGCCTTATGTCTTGAATTTTCAAAGCAGAAGCCAATTTCAGTTGACAACAATGCTTAGCATGTCTGTGACTGATCTGATGTTATTTTCACAGGAATATCTTAAATGTTTTTCTGGAAATTGGAGCCAAAGTGATAGGTTGATTTGCAAAAACTATTTTCATATATTTTCAATGATTTAAAAATGTCTAAAGAGGGTTTATTTATACTTGCTATGCATGCTGTTCTAATATGACAACAATAGAGGCCACTATGGTTCCAGAATTCAAAATCTAAAGAAGTCTATAAATTACAGTTTCCTAGAGAACAAAAACAACAATAGTGATTTTCAAGTAATGTTTGCCTTTTAAACTCTAGTAAAATATTAATTAAATATGTCTTGATGATTATAAATACTAGTTGCTTGAAAGTAGATTAAATTCAGTGGGAATAAGGTTTTGTTTAATCTGGATTACAAATTTAGGAAATATTACGTAGGAGGATTAGGACATTAGTATAAGAATAAATTTGCATTTGGAGGTGCTGGGGTGTCTGTACAAAGGTAGAGAAGTTAGCATCCTTGCTTCTACCTTTATGCTGTACTGAAAAGTGTATTTTGACATTTATTCTAGTTAATAGTGTTTCAGAGCCTGCTAGTGGATACGTAGAAGTGGAGGGGTTATTTTATTTTGTTTTGCAATCTGACATTATTATTAGGTCTTGCAAAGAAGCAATTATAGAGTATTACTATAGATTAGGTTACTAAATGCATAAGTAGATATATGTTCATGTTTTCACTCAGTTTTTTTGACACTTACATGAAAACTCTGAAGGGTTAGCTGTGAGTTATTCTAAGCACTAAACACTGGTAGAATTAAAAACCTCTCAGGGATTTTGTTAAACTTTGCTTATTTTCTGTTGGTTGCTGTGGTTCAGTATTACAATTCCCAGTTTCTGAGCACAGCCATGGGAAACAAGTAGAGGAGTGGAAGTTTGTTCAATATATGGCAGACTGCCCGATAATTAAATATGCTCCTTTTAAAATGCATCATCATCACTTGAATTGTTGTTTCTTTTGGAATTTGTCTGAAAACCGGGTGTGCTAGACTTGACTTAAAATACAAACTGATGCTTGTCCACTTAACATGCTCCATGTGGGAAAGGCTTAAATTTTCTCAGAGCTCCAATAAAGGCAGTGATGCTTGATATGGCCACAAGCACAGAGAGTAATGGGGACATAGCTGAATTGTTATAACTTTGATGCCTATCAATTTCACCAGGCAAAAGGCCAATTGCTAGAGGAGCTGTCTGAGGGAATGCAAGATTCAATGGTGATGCTATCAGTAAAAGTGTCGCTCATCTAGTTGGGGAAGATGCATATTTTTATTTGGGCATTGTCCAACACTGAATTAAAGTAATTTTACCCCATGCATTGAACAGTCATAAGATAGCTGTTAGCTGCTTTCAGGTTGAGCTGGAATTAAATGTCAGTTTAAAGATAGCAGATTTAAATCCTTGAAAATTCTGATATCACTTCTGTGTGGTAGCTAGTGAATACCTTTAATTTTGGAAATAACTTCAGTGAAATTCTCTCTCTGCATTGAAGTCATCATGTTATTTCACAGTGACAATAGCAGAATCTAGAAAGAAATAGCAAGCTTATCTTGCTTGCTTTCATTTTTCAATTACAGGTGCTATGGGTGATATCAGAGATCATGAAATTAAATATGGGACAAGTCTTAGAGTAGCTAGAAGGCTCCTCTTAATCTTTTATGTTTTCTTTACAGTGCCTAATGAATTCTGAACTTTTTTTCATTCTCTCTATGTATGTCCTCTTTGTGATTGTTATTAGGCTGTTTAACATAATCAGCTCTTTGACATCTCAGATTTTTCTCATTATACTTGTTTTCCATACATGCTGACTTCAAACCTGAGATACTTTACATGCAGCAAAAGAAGAGTTTTGTCCAAAAAGCCACATTACCTTAGGTCACAGGCTAAGTTGAGAAAAAACCTCTTGTTTACTGTACCCATTCTAGAGATTTTGCCAACTTGTACCAGTCAAGAAATGTGATTTTATGTCTATAGACTTTTTTTTCCAACATGACCATATTGGCAGAACATATTAGTTTTACCTACAGAGTAAATCTGTTCTGCAGTGTGGCAGCTGATTCAGACAGCTTGCGATGTGTAGCTCACACCTCATGAGTTTATTCAAATAACCTAGGATTTGAGGATTTTGCATTTTTTTCTTTTGTTTATTTCTTTCAGATCACTTGGATAACCTCTGGAACAAAAAGTTACCTAATCCTTACTCAACAGTCATGATGATGATAATGGAAGAAGAAAAGAAAAACAACAAAAAACAACCCAGCAGAATTTGAACCTTTAACCCTTATGCAGGTCAAATAGAGTTGGGAATTCCCTTTAGGGACAAGGATTTTATTTCTATAGAAGGATATATCTGCTATTTATTTTCTCTTAGGGTGTCTCAGTCTAATCTGATCTTCATCCTGGCAAGTATCAGAACTAAATTCTCTACTAATGTGGATTGTTGTGGTTTGTTGAAAACCTGCCACAGCATAGCAACAGCACTGTCCCAAAACAGAGCAGTTGCAATTTGGAATGCTAACATTAAGACAATTAATCTTTTAGCCCCGTGGACTGATTCTTCACCTTCCCAGGCTCAAGCATGATGTGAAAGTATCATCTACAAGGCCAGGTTTGACCAACATCACATCAGTCAGTGAGAACTCTCTTAATGGTTGTCAGCAAGGGGAAAAATGACAGAGAAAAGGCAATTGCAGTAAGAAAAGTGTTGTTTGAAAAATTACTTTTTTATACTATACTTCCTGTGAATGTGAAAAGTACAGTCTGTAGTTTGTTAGGTTTAAGAATGGCCAGAAGTGGAAAGATGTTTTTCAAAGTCAGCACCAACTTCATAGGGAAGAAGATATGAATATTCTGTGCTTTCTATTAGAGACAGAAATGAGGAGGGCAGAGGAAAAAGGGTTAAATAAAATTAGATGTAGTCACAGGTGGGTAAAAGATACCTGAAGTATTTTTCTAGTTTTGTCAGGTGGCAGTTGCTAATGCTTATAGTAAGGTTTATAATATATGCTTATGAAATCAAGGGCTAGAGCAGGATGGCTGTGCTATGTGACATTACATTACAAACCAACACACCAGCCAGTTTCTCTATCAGCAGGGATGTAACTCTTCAGTAGCTCAAATTAATGAGGTTAACTTCAGAAATCCAAAAAAACAAGAAGAGAGGAATTTCTGGTGGCACTGCAGCAGGAGGAGGCCTTACTTTTTCCTAGTGACTTGTTTTGAATGTGGTTCTGCCATATTTGTACTTATTTCAGCCCATATCACTGCAGGGACACCACGAATTACTTGAGGTAGAACTCCTACGAGGTAGCACAACTGGCTTGTAAATCTAGGACTTTATTGCAGGGGTCTTTCATCCCTGAATGGTATTGACAGAACTGACCAGAATGCCACTCAAGAAGAGTGATAAACACTCTCCCAAACCTTATTGCTAAAAGTGTGTTTGCAGGGAGCAAGGGATTCAGAAGGAGAACAAGGAAGAAGAAACTGAGAATGAATTAAAAAATATCCAGTCCAAAACCAAGGTTATTTGCATCAGATATCCTGTTTTTTAGGCATGTTTGGCTGTGTTAGCAATTCTACTGCAGTCTTTAGAGTGCCCTGAATATAGCAACAGAGTTAAACCTGGTCACCTTTAAATGACATAGTTCAGTTGAATGCTTGTAAGGTGAACAGTTCATTGCAGTTTTAATGCAACATTCTGATGCTCTTGAGGCAAAGATCAATAATTAATGTTCCACTAGAGACCTTAATGGCACAATTACCATCACACATTGTTATGTTTTATAATGGCATCTCTCATACCACTAATAACTTATAAAAGCATAATAATGATAATACTTGAAAGAAGCAAGTTAACAAGAAAACCCCTCAGTATCCTCCCTGCTGTCTCCCTCTTCCCAGCACTAGATGCTCGTACCTGTTATGGGGATCCTAAGGCAAAGTAAGCATTAGATAGTGGTTATTATAGAACACTAGGTAAAATAGTGTGTTGAGTGAGATCAGAAACAGGTGAACATCATGCCAAGTGAAGCCAGTGTAATCTCACATAGACAGGATGCACAGTGTGCTGTCGGGTATGTTTGCATCATGCAGACCCAACTGACGTAGGGGGATATGCCCTCAAATGATAGGCAGGATCTTGAAAGCTCAGTCATTGAGCACACAGAAAGTAATAAACCAACCACTCCTTTCTGGCATTCTTTAATTTTTTTAGGAAGCATTTTGTGCTTGTTGTTTCCTTGGCAACGAATTTCCATTTTATCAAATGTAGGACAGTACAGACCATTAATCTTTAAAATGTTACCTTTACACGGAAACTTTAGTCAAATATTAGTAAGAGAATGATCATGCTTGGTATTCACAAATTGTCACTTTAGCCCAGGGAATCAAGTACCTTTAGGCTTCCTCTACACTTGGTCATGATGCAAGGAGCAGTTTTGAGTACGTAGATATAGGCTACTGCTCTGAATCCTTTCAAAACAGGTCCTCTAGAAGTGATTCAGACTAGAAATCTAATTTTCACTTTTTCATCCATGCAACATAATTTTTTTTCCATAAGTATGCAAAACAAATTTTTTAAGTTTCATCCTATAAGCATGTTCTGAGGAGATACAATTTCAGTGGAATTTTGAACCATCCACAGACATTCAGCAGAAATGTCTGAACTGGGTGATCAGACATCATTTCCTCCTCCTCTGAGGTCTTGATGTGCTCCATCCTTCCCTATGAATCCCCTTTCTTAAAGGAAATATTTTGGTGTGTGTACAGGAGAGGAACGGCACTGCACTGTGTGAGAGATTCTGCCTGGAATGAGGGGTAAGGATTGTGAAACATGAACACATATTTTTCCTAGTTTGGACACTGCTAATACCTCCAGTGCCTTTGCTTCCTCCCTTTTCTCTTGTTCATCCAGCCACCAATAGGAATGATTTGGCCTTTGATGAAAAATGAAAAACATGTTTCTTATGCCAATGTACTTCTGCAAGAAATTATTTCATTTGTGTACAATTAAACCAAATAACCAAATAAACTATTCTTCATTGGTTAATGCCATCAAACTTATTATATTATACAAACCACTTCTTATGATGGGTTAACATATTATTTCACCACACAATAAATGTAGTGACATCCCAAGCTATTCATCCTCACTGTGTTTCTCAAAAGAGGAAAATTGGTAAGGTAAATTTTAATTGAGCTATTAATTAGGAAGTAACACATGAAAAAGGTCACCCTAATATTGCAGTTCACAAATTAAGGAAAATGCATGGATACTAAGTTTTAATGAATGTTATTGCAGTTCTTCACAATTTTGTTTCATTTTAAGACATTTTATTTTTCTTTTGGTACAAGTAATAAAGAGTTTAAAAGCCCATCAAAATAATTTCAAGTCCTATAAGCATTAACTCCCACAGTTCTGAAATATTTGGATGATGAAACATGATATTGCCCAGGCATTCAGCACCAAGATTTGTCTTTTTCATAGCATATTGACTATGGACCAAAGTCGAATTTCTGCGAATCTGGGATTTCATGATCTAAACACATAAGTATATTGTTGCAGAACATAGTGATCAATGTGCCTTATGTTACAGCAGGTGTGTTGGCCCAAAGACAATAAGAAGATCTGGATTTTTGTTCCATCTTTACACAACTTCATGGTAGTATAAACAATGTAGGCTTTTGCCTGAGACACTCAGTTTACAGTTATTATTGAATTTTCTTCCTCTGAAACTCTATATTATATTTAGAATCATCATTGTAGATTATGCTCTTGTCATTTTTAAAATACATATAATTTTATTTTTATACATCTAATTTTAATACATATATCAATATAAAATAAAAAGAGTGTATTTTAACAAATTATTTAGGTGATGCGGTGGACTAAATGGTAAAGGAGTAGCAGGCAATGCTGGCTGTGTCAGCTGCTACTTACTAGTTCTGCACTGCACATACTCATTTTAAATAGGGATGCCAGTCAAAAAATAAAAAATGCCTAACAAAACCTGCCAAACAAAAAATAGGGATGCCAATTAAATATAATATCCCCATGCTGAGGAATAATCCACATAATACATATGATAGGCTTGTCCCACCATTTGTAAAGAATCTGCTCAGTTCTACCTCTGTTTTGACATGTTCTTACAGCAAAGCATCATCTCTCTCTCATGCTCTGATTCAGGAGTAATGCAGTTTTCCAGCCTCAGTACTTAAGAGCTCCTCTTCTATTTCAGTGCCAGCTCAGTAGCCAGACCTTGGCACAACTTCTGACCACGTGCTTTAATATCTTCTGTGTTTAGTAAATAGAAGAGGTCTTAGCAGCAATTAGCACATCTAAGCTCTTATGATGGAAGGAGTGGACAGAAGAAGTCAGAGGACATCTGCTATCTAATTTGGGGTGTTTTTCTGTCAGAGACTCTGTAGGAAGAAAGAACTCAGAAATGCTGCATGAGTAAATTGAAAAAAAAACAACTATTTTCCAGTGTAATCAAAAGATCAGGAGCAGTCTTCCCTCTCTGTCTCATTTTGCATTGCTCTAAGAAAAAGAATCAGCCTAGGACTCAGTCTAAGTAAGCTAAAGATCCTAAAATAGGTACTTGAATTTCTTACATAGCTGTTACAGACTTCAGAGGCCAGCAAAGGCCAACTGAATGGAAGGTAAGTACCTTCCACACAGGGAAAAAATAGCTTAAGAAGGAAATTTTCAGCTGGCACCTAGAGTATAAATGCTGTTAAGAGATATAAGACAAGATCCTTATTGACACAAAAAATAGTGAAAATGTGGGGGGAAACCCCAGCCTCATTTCCCTTGGATTTCTGTGCTTAATTAGGGGCTAATCACTGGTTTAATCCTATGCCTTTCCTCTTAAGAAAACAGTGATGATATAAATCATATAAAATATGAATAACTATATATCAAGGTGTTGAAATGAAATACAGAATGGTCAATTCAGAAAAGAAACATACTATAACAAGTGCTGAATCATTCATTTTCTATAAGAGGAACTGAAATATTACTTCCTTTAATATTACTTGTTCTGAGACATCTCAAAATTGACATCTCAAGCTCTGTACCATAGTCTGGGAAACATGTTCTTTTGTTTAATCTTAGAACTAAGGTTTCTCTTCAACTTATTTTGATTTTTGTAATGGCTTTGTTATTGACAATAACAACACACTTTTGTTCACCAATTTAGAGTCTTTTTGTACAAACTGAACTATGAGATGTTTAAGAGAAGATGTTTATATAGATCCTAGATTTCTTGATTGGATAAGGGTTTGATATAAGACTAGACAATATCAATAATGTCCATGTCATGAAAAAGTTGTGAATGTTTTCCAAAATATCATGTAAAAGATTGCTAACATTTATCCTCAGTTTTTGGTACTAAGAGACAAGAAGCAAATAGTAAGAATATAATAGAGAGTAAAAGTAATACAGGTTATCTTGTCAGAAGAGAGCCTATAGTAAAATTGCACTCAGATGAACAAAGTGAAAACATATGTCCTTAAATGAAGAATTTGAATGTCACTTCTCTCAACTGCTTTTGTTGAAGTGCAATCCAGAATTGTGATGCAAAGTTATTGATAAAGAGACTTAATTTCTGGGAGGAAATTTCCTTAATTTCCTTGAATTCTGCTTGGGGACTGAAATTAGGAATATGACATCTACAAATAGAAGTACTACGGTTTTTTAGGCTGTTGAATCCTGAACATATGGTAAAGTCTATCCAAAATTCTGCAAGAATTAGATAATTAAGCAAAAGAAAGGAAGTTATGCTTTGGTCTCAAATCTGTAGGCTAAATGTAGGCAACTTGTACCATTTGAGATGCATGAGGATATCTCAGTCAGATATAGGACTGAAATGCAATAGTAGATGTACAGGAGATTGTCACTAATGGCCCATTCCTGGAAGTGATCAAGGCCAGGTTGAATGTGTCTCAGGATTTAATGGAAAATTGGGGAAACAAAGGAACAAGCAAACAAAAACCCCACTCTAGAAACTGAATGGAAAAGATCTTGTTAGGAATTGCAGATAGAGGTGAAATCACCATAAAGTATATGTTTGGAAGGGCCTGCTCTTAAATCATATTTAAGTGATTGGACAGAATATATCTGTTAGGTCCATGATGTTGATTTCATTTTGGCTCACATTTTTAATTATAGCTATAAAAGGTATAGGAGGTATTCTTGTACTTTTATAAAATCTGTGATGTTAGAAAGCAAGGATAATTGACCTAATTGCATAATGGAGATAGATTACATACTAGGATTAATCTTCTAACTGTGAGAGTAGAGGAGACTACTCAGGTGTTGTCCTGGTAAAAGATCTTCATATTCAGAAGATGCAGCACACTCAGATTATGTCTAAATTTATGCTGGAATTTAAACTGTTCTTAAAAATATCTCTCTTTGTATAAAAGAAATACAGAAAAAATTCATTTTTGTGAAAGGAAATGCATAAAAATAATCTAAAAGTAATATTTAGCCATGTATTTATGTGATAAGATTTTCTGGGTTTTTTTTTTCTAGGATTGTCCTTAGAAAATCGATCCCATTCTAATTTAATTTTGCAAACTAACACTTTAGGTCAGTATCTTTAAGGTAATAAATATTTAATTTAATTCTTTGGACAGACAACAAGTGGATTTTCTATGCCCTACTTAACTTGATCTTGTTTACTTTTGACCCCATTTAATTAACAAAACTTCTTTCAAATCTAACATACAGACTAAGCTTTCTCTTAGATTTTAAAAATATTGTTTGCTGCTGCTGCCAGATTTATGGTCTAGTGCCACCCTAGCTGACACAGAATAATTTAGTACACAGAAGATTTTGAATAGGAAACCAGGGCAAGAGCTTGTTTTCTTTAATTATTGAATTGATATAAATTATAATTAACATAATGCTTGGAACCTAATTAGACTACCATACAATAATTTATCTTGTGTTTATGTACCATGTCCAATTTGCTTGTGTTAACCCCTAACCTGCACATTATGACTTGGCATTATGCATTTGTAATAACAGATGTTCATTTTATTTTTATAATTACCTGAATATGAGATTTAGGGTAATTATTTGTGGAATTTCATTAATAACATAGAGTTTCGACATTGCTAAAGAAAAAAAAAATTATCAATTTACAACCATTTCCTATACTAAGTGCATCTGTTTCAGATTTATTTTAATCAACTGTAACCTGCTGTTTGAAAAAACAGTGCAGACAAAATGAAATTAGAAATAAACAGGAATTCCAGCAGGGCTATTTCATGCAAAGAGAACTAGAAATATTAAATAAATTGCCAAGAGCACTGATGCGATCAGTATAAATGGATTCATGGAAGAGAAGGAGAAATTAAAGCTGCAGTGACAGTGTAGAAGGGGGTGAAGGAAATAAATTTAGAAATCTTTCATGCTTGGGTCAAGCAACCTGACTTACTTTAGTAATTACTTATTGATGTGCTTCCCTCACCAGGCCTGTATGCAGATTCACAGTTTTACCATCAAAATCATTTGTTAACACAATGAAAATTCAGACAGGGTCAAAACCAAGGTCCAAAAGTTCAAGCTGGGGAGGAGATCTCTCATTCTGGAGCAGAGAGTGAAGCAGCTGTTGGGTGATTGGTGATTTGTTTACCTTATGTGCTGACCTAGGATTCTCAGTGGCATGCTTGGAGATTTAGAAAAGGAAACAGTTCAGCTTTACAGTAGTACAGGGCTGCCATAGGTCATGGCTATTAGTGGCCTACTATGGTTTTTATTTGACACAACCTCATAGAGGAAAATCTTTTTGCCTATGGCAGCAAAAAATAATATTTTATCTACTGCATTTCTTTAATTTAGAGACCCCTCTTTTCAGAAGGAGTCAGCTAATAATTAAGAAAAATAAGAGTGTTACTTAGGTAATTTTAAAAATATTTGTGGCTTGGCTGGGATCTCATGATATAATCTAAATATCTGCTGTAATTAAATATTGCTCTCAGAGGATGTTTTTTACACTAATTGGCAAATGCATCAACTAAGAAGCACTAGAATGGCTTATAGCACCTCCCTCATTTCTTCTTTGTAGTAGAGAAAGAGGCTGTGTGTTGCAGAAGGGATAGAAAAAGCTGCAACACATGCTGCTTTTAAAGAATTCCTGAAAGACTATATAAAGTTTGAAAAAAGTTGTGGAAAGAAGTATATTTTTAAAGGTTATTTGCATTTTAAGGGGTGCACATGAGAAATTAATACAAGTAACTGTTTTCTGTGATACACTCAGGTTTTAAAAAGAAGCATCTCAAAAGATCTGTGTGTGTGTACACACACACACACACACACGCATATATTTATACACATATACACAAATATATATAAAACAATAGCTGTTTTTTGAACATTTCAGGGGTGGGACTTACTTGAAATATTTCTTTAACCAAAAAAAATCTCATTGGGCAAATGGGAGATAATTTAGTTCTGTATTTTTCAGTCATGAAAACCAATTTTGATAACCTTTTTGTTGTTCTTGCTTGAAGCTTAGAAAATTTTAAAAAAGCATCTAAGTGAATTTTTAGTCAAAAGTAATATACTAGCATTATTCTGTGTTCCATCTGCAGATAACAGTGAGCCACATCTCTGTTCTCTCCCCATTTGGCTAAAAAAATCAACATTTTCCATTCACGTGAGAAAGATAACAGGAATAATAGAACCTTACAGGAAAATATTCTTATTTTATCACCATTATGCCAAATGCAGGGCTTGTGAAGTCAAATACTGCATAAGCTGATGAGAGCTAGATGTGTGCTTGCATCTGGTTTTGTGTTGCCTGGGTGAGGAAGGTGCTTACTCAATAGCTGTAACTGTCCTTTAATAAAAATAATATTTGTAAACTAATAAATATGTATATAGTAAAGAGGCTTTTTTTTGTGTTTTTTTTTTCTGGTTTTGGTTTTTGGTTTGTTTGATTGGTTTGGTTTTTGGTAAATTGTTTTTGGGGTTTTTTAAGTAATTTTAAAAAGATGGGTCAAAATTATGATATAGGGAGATTTTTTTGGATTCAGATTTTCTTGTTTTGCAAACCTGGGCTTTATCCTCCAGTCTTTTACTAACTCTCACTATGACTTAATAACTCATAGCACAAAGTTGGTAATTTATTCAGATCAGGCCTTCACTGTGTGAGGTGTTTGGTCTCATAGGAAATGTTCAGTGCTTTATAACTCACAGTAGATGATTGCAATACAAGTTGAATGACATATATGGCTGTGTGACTTTTAAATTGTTTGAAAAGATGAGCTATTGATAGTTAGCTATTAAAAGTCACTGCAAACAGCATAGATAGTCAAACTAGGGAACTGTTTATTGAAAAGAGTAGAGCAAAAATTCCCTAATGATTGTACTAAATCAAGAAAAATTATTTCAAACCAGTATAAGACTGCAGCAATGCTTTCCATCTTGGGATTTCATTTCAAGGCTCATATTTTTTAGCGCATTGTCACAAACCCTTCACTCACAGAATCAAGAGGTTGAATGAGAATCTGCCTGTCATACTGACAGAAGAATACTTGGAAATGCTAATTAAAGGAGCTATTTAAACTGAAGAACTAAAAGAAGACAGGTAAATGTAAAATTTTCTGTAAACTTTGTGAGAACCAGTCTATGAGTTTTTAAAACATGAGTCATGCTTTTATAATTGTCTGCGGCTGCCGATAGACAGAAAAGTGTTTCAGTCCACACATGTTTGTCAGTGAAACCAGAATATAACCAGTGTTTCTGACAGAAATCTTCCCATTATCTACCACTCATTTTATCAGTTGGGTTTTAATTAAGAGGATTTTCCAGAATTTTAGATTTGACTGTGACACAAGTGTTGTCGGTCAATTTGCTTCCTCTTCTTCCATCATTAGCTAAGGCTCAATTTAAGTAAGAGCACAGGTATGAAATAGTGTTGTAGGAATAGCATTGTATACTACATTGACTACTCAGTAGTTAAGAAATTCAGAAATACTTGTTCTTCTGCATTTCTATGTTCTTTCTTTCATGTCTATAATGGAATCTTTAATTATGTAGTTGTACTGTGATTTTTTCTTCCCCCATTAATATTTGCTTTGTTTATCACACAAGAGGGACCTCCTCTAACTGAGGCTTTACAGTTAAGAAAGCTACTGAAGTTTAGAAACATGAAGTGGATGTATCATAGGAGTGGACCAAAGGATCAGGAATGTGATACCAGATGTGAAGGCTGGGGTCAAAACCGTCTGGAGGAAGATCCTAGTTTGTGAGCTTCTGCTCGTGTGTATATGAAGAACACAGCTTACAGGAGGGATTTCAAATGCCTTTCACACCATCTGCTTCTAAATAATCCAGGGTCTTTTAGGATTTGGTAAATTTGTTTTTAGCTTTGCCAAATTACCCATATTAAAAAAAAAAAAAGCAACATATTTTTCTCAGTTTTTGGGTGACTTGCTTCCAGAATAACAGAAGGCTCATCCACACCCATTCATCTCTCCTCAAGTTTGTAACTGCAAATTGACTGCAACTCCAAATGTGCTCTGAAATGTCAGGTCTATTGCATTTCAAAGTACAGATTTGTTTGCTTGTAAGTGATAATATGCATTTTTTTAATTCCATTTCAGCATGCCCATGACTAATATTAGTAAATATTGGCCCAAGACAGTAAAAATGAACTTTGACTTCCATGTTTCATATTAAATGCCAAGTGTGCTTCGAGACAGAAACAACAAACAGGTGGCAGAAAAGGGAGAATTGAAATGTGTGTACAGACCACAAGGGATGTGGTACATTTTCCATCTAATCTATTTAGTTCTGCATATATTGCCCAATTCCAGAGTATCTAAACACAGCATGATCTATTGCTTTGCACATTGCTCAAGATGCATGATCAGATCTCAGAAAACAGCAAATGTTATCAATAAAACATGAAGCAAAGTTAATGACAGGCTTCCATTCAGAGTCACCCTGCCGCTCATGGTCCATTATAATGATTCATTCCTAACATGTGGGAGAGATTGACAGACATTTCATAAACCTTTTATTCTCCAAGTTTTCCCTGTGTAATAAGTGCCTGCTGTACACTAGGAAAAAGATTAACTATCAATTTCAAGTAGAATAAGGAATAAATGTTTAAAAGACTAATGAGACACTATTTTTACTGCTTAGAGTACTGTGACTAACCAATGAGTCAGATGAATGCTTCTGTCAGTTTAATTAGTCATTGGATGAACCTCTAGTTTAGCCTTAAACTCTAATTATTTAAAAAAAAATCAGAAATACACTTTTTGAGTGATGAGACCAGCAACTTCATTTTCAAAAGTCCTGCTGGAATAAATATGTGTTACATGCTTGTCTGAAAGTAAAGTAATTTTATTTTGCCAATTCCTTTTAACTCTGTGTTAGTATGTCACTGTCACATCTAGGATACACATGTTTACAATTCAAAGCCATCTATTTCTGTCATTTAGTGTCCTAAAGACCTAAATATCTGAAAGGGTTTTTTCCTACTGCAGTTAGTCTTTGGTCAAAATAGAAAGTGCTGGTTATCTTTTCTCCCATTTCCATAAACCATTGATTCAGTTAAAACAAATGCTAACTCATTTTTCAGCTCACACTCTTGCAAATTGTCTTAATCTGGCATGTTAAATGCTTGAGAGTATGTGCACACTCATCTTCTGATGGGTTTGATAACCTCATTTAATACATTTTCTAAAAATTCACTGCTATATTGAGAGCAGAATGGTGAAAGTCTGTTCAAACTGTTTCATTTTGCACAAAGTTCTACAGGTAAGTTATCATCTTGGGAAAATTATCCCTCGTGTCTTCATTTTCTTTTGTTCCTCTTATAATTTTGATTTCACTTAGCCAAAATGCATTAGCCCTTCATGAAACTAATAAAAATTGTGTTGTTTCATCTGTGCTAAACTATGTTAGTATATTACCAAATTGCAGAATCACTGAATATGCCGACTGGGATTAACAATGTATTAATAAATAATGTTGGTAATTATATTAGTAATTGTTATCCAACTATATTAGTAAATCCTGTTAAAATTCCAAGCACTCAAACAGTTGTGTCGAGTGGTTTTGTTTTGTTGTATGTAATACTAGCACTCATATCTATTTTATTCAATATGCCTGAGTGGATTTAACGTCTTGCATCTTTTGTATTTCTTACATTGTTTTTTTTTAATAAAATTGATGAATTTCAGAAAGATAGTTGATATTGACGCAAAACTGATCATAAGGGTAATAATGTCAGTCAAATTTACTGAAAACCTAGCCAGTGATGCAGCTTTGGATTTTTCTGGACTGAAGAGGTGAAGAGGCCTGAAGAGGTCTTGTCCCCACCTCTCAGGTCTCCATTACCCACTGGCTACCTACCCACCATCATTGCTAAAGAGGGGGAAGTAGGGCACTGCCTGTAAAATCACATAACTGGTAACAGCAGGGGCTTTGTGATCCTTTTTGTGTTTTACTTACACAGATGGGAGTCTGATGCAGCTGCTAGCTCAAGCCCTCTTGTCCTAGTTAAAATGGTGTCTTTAGTTTTGGTATTCTGAATCTGCATTTTGAAAGGCTATGAATCATCATAATGGCAGCTAAGTTCCCCTCTGTGGTGCTCTTGGAAATTTCATCTTTTTATATGAATTTGCATTGTCCATTGCTTTGAACTATATCTCAGTGGCCCAAGTTCTTTCCCTTTTAAGCTAAAAGCAGAAGTGAAGATTTGGGAGCAATATAACGACAAAACTCAGATTTCTCTAGGAGGTGTCTGTACCCCAGTAACTGACATAAAACAGTATCCACTTTTAAAACAATTTAGAGAAATGCATCTAATGACTATCTTGAAATTCTAATGTGACATTAACACAATTTGGTATCTCTAAAAAGAAAATGAAGTATCGTCTTTTCTTCAGGTTGAAGTCCACGTGTATGTGGGCATATGTGTCTGCAGACACACGGATTTCAAGTCCCCAGATCCCAGACTCAAAGTTTATAATATCTGTCTTGTAGAACTCCAGCTTTTCTATAACAAAAAAAAAAAACCTAAATAAATGCTTCCATTAATTTCAATGTCATATTTCTTAAGAGATAATAAGAGAAATTTTGACATTTGTAGTTTGTTAGTAGAAAGGAAATTTATATGTGTAGTGTTTGAAAAACTAAGAATAATAGGTCTGTTTATTTCATAGTCATGTTCAAGAAAAATAATTTTATGTTTTTCCTTGCTGCACTACATTTTAGAATCCAGTTTAATTCAAAAGGGTAGTTTTCTGCTGCCATTAAAAATAGCTGTTAAGCCAAAAAACAAGGTATATTAGATTGTATAAATTAGATTTATTTTAGAAGAATAGGAAATAGTTGGACCTCATATAGTGTTTCTTGTCACATCTTCTAGGAGGCTGTATGTGAGACAGTGTGGTATGCTTAAAGAAGTTAATACTTACTGGCCTGGAGGCCTTTATTTTTTATTTCCAAGGAGTGCAAATAACCTGCTTGTTAGGGTGGAAATTTAAAGGTCAGTCCTCAGATGTCATAAATCATAGATCTAGGAAGAAATAGATTAAGGAAGCTTAAAATACTCAGTCAGCATCAACAACACAGCAGTGTTGCCTTAATTTCTGCAACAAAGAACTGATTCCAGTTATTATTCTGTTCCTCAGGGAACAGAATAATTTATTTTTAGTTCAGGTCTTAAGAAAAACATCACATAAGTTACAGTTCCTGAATTTTATCCAGGTTTAGGTTTTACTCTTAAGTATTTATAATAATTTTAGTCCTTCCTCTGGTGAAACAATATTTCATTTCATTTTTGTCAAGAGATAAATTGATGCTTCTTAATTTATTTTTAAATCAGTAAAGATTAGCTTTATTTAAATGCATGTATAATTAACAAGTGCATGTTTATTCAATTTTAATATTGTGGGTTCATAATACTATGTGAATTTTGAGAGGTCATTTAGACTGTGTTCACCAGGGAACCATATTTATGTCATTCTTAATATATATTTCCACGTTTGCAGTTTTAGAGATTGATGCTTTCCAGAGCAATCTAATACATTGCTCCATTACCTTTGCAAAAGATACATTTTTTCTAATATCTAATCTGAATCTTCCTTGCTGCAGTGCAAAAGTATTATTCTAGTTTTGTCTCACACAGGCATGAAGAACAAATCTCTTTAGGAAAAGAAAGTGTATTTATGCATTGTGTATATCATGAATATTATCTTGTAGCTGTCTCTTTTTTCTTGCAGTCTTCTCTACCCCAGGGTAAGTAAACTAGATCATTCAGGTGCTCCTGAGAGGGCCTGCCTATAGAACTCCCACTGCCATTTTTTTTCCTCATGCTTTGTTTCAACTGATAGTGACTTGAAATATGGTGCCCAGAATTTGAGACAAGGCAGCATCTGTGGCCTTACAAGGACTCGACAAAGAGGAATCTATTTTATATACTGTGAAGCAGGTTAGGTAAGCTCAGCACTGTTCCTGGGCTAATTCCATCTATCAGTGTTGCTTTATTCTCACTCCCTGTAAAGGTTACCTTTATCATTCTAATTCTGTCAAAGAAGTGTACTTTATATCTTTGTCTCCCCACTGAGAAAATTATTGTTATTTTCACTAATAGACTCTTGCCAGTGGTGTCTAGTCAATTAGAGACTAGAAAAACAGAGCACAAATTGAAACACAAAAAGTTCTGTCTGAATATGAGATCTTTTTCTGTTTCTTTTTCTGCGAGGGTGGTTGAACAGTGGAACAGTTTTCTCAGGGGTGCTGTGGAGACTCCATCCCTGAAGACAGGTAAAACCCAACTGTACACAGCTCCAAGTAGCCCCTTCTAGCTGATCCAGCTTTGAGCAGGACAGTTGGACTAGACAATCTCCAGAGGTCCCTTGAAACTATTCTGTGCTTCTATGAAACTAATGCCTAAGTAAATGTTATACATACAGGATTGTCCTTAGCAGAATTAGAAAAAAAAATAAATTTCATGAAGATAGTATAAAGTCTGTTGCTTATAAAGTCTGATTCTTTCCTTTCTTTTCTAAATCTAAGATTTACGTGTATAAGATCATAGAATCAGTGAGGTTGGAATAGACCTTTTAGAAAATGGTGACTCTACCACTTCCCTGGGCAGCCCTTTCCAATACTTAACAACTCTTTTAATGGAAAAATTCTTTATAATATCCAACTTGAACTTCCCCTGGTACAGCTTGAGGCCATTTCCTCTTTTCCTTTCACTATGATGGTCTTTGTGGGTCCCTTCCAACTCAGAATATTCTGATTCCATGACTGTGTGATACATGCCTGGGAGAAGAGTGTGACCCCCCACTTGGCTGCAATTTCCTTTCAGGCAGTTGTAGAGGGCAATAAGGTGTCTCCCACGACTCCTCCAAGCTGAACACCTTCAGCTCCCTCAGCCACTGTTCCTCTGGTCTCTAAACCCGTCAATATCTCCAATGTCCTTCTCTGGACACGCTCCAGAACTGCGAAGTTTTGCATGGTGTGGGGGCCCAGAACTTCGCAGAGGACTATTAAAGTTCCTAAAAGTTTAAAGTATCTAAAGGTTAAAGTAAGTCCTTATGAATTATTATTGCGAGCAAATGTATAAAAAATGATTAGCAGACTCAAATATATTTCATTAAACTGTATACATTTTTTATGTGAAGAAGGAAAGTTGAGTTTGTGTATGGAAACATCCAGGCTTGTCACTGTTGAATGAGGAAGAAAGGCATGTTGGTTCTAGGTGCTTTAAATAACAGTAGACAGTTGTTCATCTTGCTAAGCATAAACCTTTTATGCACTTTTAAATAGGCAAACAGAAAACATTTTTGCATTTTGTTGTATGATCCATGTCTATTGTCCGTCATATTAAGTGACAAAAAATGCTCATTTCTGAAGAAAAAATAATCACTGACACACTAGCTTGTCCCTTGAATATGATTCTTAACATGAAATTATGCTTTATCTCCTTTAACAAAAGATCATTACACACTCATTACTATACCCTATTAATGTGCTCTGTTAAAAAAACCCATGGCAGTTGTTTTATGTGGGGTCATGTGAGACTGGGTTAGAGTGAAGCTTAGAGAAAGACATTTTTTCCCCTTATATAGGCCATTAAGATTTCCAGTCTTCTGGACTGGGAACTAATCACTAGCATTTCCATCAATACTTTGATAATTTTGGATTTGCTACGGTTTAGTTTCAAAAGCAGTTAACTCATTTGGGTTTAAAACCAAATCAAACAGAACAAGACTTTCCTGACTGTCAAAGGTTTTGTTGTTGGACTGATTTCTAAGGTAGGATCTTATTTTTCAATGATAACATGTTACAGATATGGTGTGACTTGAACCTGATCAGAGAAGAGAGTTTGGGAAAACTCAGTTTAGGAATAACACTACTACAACTGTAAGTAGACATGCTATTTTCAATAGTATCCCAATATTATTTGTTGGAAATATCTTGAATTAGTAAAATATTAAAAAAATAATTACAGAATATTTTATGATTTTGTCTCTACCAATGTTTGGAATATGAGGTTATTTTTTGCCTTTTTCTTTTTCCTATTTTTTTCCTCCTTGAACATTTTTACTTAGTCATAGTCAAATATTTCCAAGCTATCTCTTCTCTTTACAGCTCGCATCCTGTAACAAGTGGTGTTCCCCAGGGCTCTGTATTGGGCACAGTTCTGTTTAATAACTTTATCAATGATCTGGATGAGGGTTTTGAGTGCACCCTCAGTCAGTTTACACGTGGCACCAGTTTGAGCAGGAGTATTTGTCTGCAAGAGGGTAGGAAAGCTCTGCTTTAAATTTAAATTTAAATTTCCACCCTAACAAAAGAAAGAGGAGTCTGGATAGGCTTCCCAAAGGACTGGCTGAGTCACCATCCCTGGAGGTACTTAAAGGAAAAATAGATGTGTCATTAGGGACATGATTTAGTGGTGGGCTTGGCAGTGCTGGGTAAACTCTTTGTATGGATGATCTTAAAGGTCTTTTCCAGTCTAATGGATTCCATTATTCCATGGGTCTTCCCCATTAGTAAATAATTCTGTACATTCAGATCCTCTCTTCTGTCCTCATGCTTTTGTTGGTTTTGATGCATGTAAATTTGATGTCTGCTTCCACTTCTGTTCCAGCTCATTTTTTCTAATAAGGAATGAGTTTTTCCGTACTTGTTCACAGGTATATTGCATTCTTGTCATCTACATCTCCCACAAAAAGGATGCCTGCAGAAACACATAGGAAAATATACCTTGGTGGGAAGGAACAACATTGGATTAACCATGTTGCATTTTAGAATAGAAAGATTAGTCAAGGCATACATGTCATGAAGTGTAAGATCATATAATCCATCTTTTGTGTGCTAGAATTATACACTTTTTTTTTGCTGTCATTATTAATGGTTTCATTAAGGCAAACATTACAGTACTTTGGAATTTATGGTAGTTACCTGTTACTGTTAATGTTATATTTTTATTTCATAGATTTACAGTTACATCCATATCGGTTTGATGAGAATTAAAATGCATTTTTCAAAATGCAAAATTGTTTAATTTCTGTAAGTTTCAGTTAGTATTCCATGCTGTCTTCTAAGGCACTTCATTTGCTGATAGAAAGCTGGCATATATTTTTGTTTTCCAGATGTATTTCAAGAAGTAAAAATCCTTCTGATTTTTCTGAAACAGATGTTTGTTTGAATTGAATTTCTCATTAAGATAATTCAGATCAAATTCTAAGACAAATAATGCTTAGTTAAAGTAATTTTTCTGCTGGTTGCAGAAAAGTTATATGATTAAAAAATTATTTTTAAAAATACTGTATTTATATTTTATCCCTTTCTGCCTTTGGCATTGGTTGCAATTTAACATTTGATACTAGTGTGTTTTTGTCTTGTTTCAAATCAATGAATACTTTATGTCATGGAATGTTAAACTGGATTAAATTTTCTTTTGCAGAACTATACATAATGGCATCAAGTGAAAATTCAATTATGGAAATGGGAAATTTCCCACATTTAGGGATAGCCTTTTGAACGTAATAACTTTTGAGAAAATTAATTTTCTGTTGATGGCCTGCTACTGAGTTGCTTGAAAATTGAATTCCTGAACTTTCTTTTCAGAGGACACACCAAATCCAAGCCTGTTCCTGGGTCTGGTATTATTAAACAGATTGTTATACTGGAATTGTACTGCTACAGACACTGAACACAAAACTTGATATGTGAAATTCAGCTAAATTACTAACCAGGAACAAATAAACTATATCTAGTTTTTTGTTTGGCTTCCTATGTATCTTAGCTGCAGGTGGTTTTGGTTTTGTTTCCAAGAGCAATAGAGCATTAATAAATTAATCTGAGATTAAACAATTTCTCTTTTCCAACAGCTTTTGAGCTGACAGTTGAAGCAATTTCTTGGTCTTACAGCTCAATTTGTTTTTATAGAATTTGCAGGTTTTTGGTGAGAGACACCCCTTCTAACAAAGGTGGGAGTGGTAAATCAATGTGTACTAATACGAACCAAAGCTGGCAGTGACTACTAGGATGACCATATATGATATCACTCTTTATTGCATTCACATTTCATTGCATAGGATTTCCAGATCTTACTTATAATATCGTTTTTCCTCTGGTTTTTGTTTCATGGGAACATGGAATTCAGCTTGTAACCTCTGGCTCATTTTCCTCCAACTGATCTCTATCTTCCACCACTTGCTCCAAAGCAGAAAGTGCCTTTAGTGCTGCTTTTGGCTGTGTTTCTGGTGGGGTTTTGTAAAAAAAGCTGTCTTCTTTCTTCACAGGAAATCATTCCTACTTCTTTCAGCTTTTGCCCTTCACTTCTTTCAGTCATCATCAACACTTCTTTTCATTTCGAGAGATGTCAAAACAATCATCAGTTAAATATTCTGATTCATTTTTTTTATCTTGCTGTGCATTATGCATAAACTTCTAATATATGCACTTTTTTTACTTACTGCTAGATTCCCTGTTTATTAATTAATTTTCTTTCTGCCTCTTATTTTATCTGTTTTAATAAATAGTAATTATTTTAAACAATATGCCATACTTCAGAGTAACTTCTGTTTGACTACAATTCTATTCCACATGTGAGCATTTTATTTCACTCTATTGTTTGGAGAAGTCTGTTTTTCATAACAGCAATGTTTTTCAAGCTCAACAAATAATTGATGGTGTCTTCTTATTGGCTGGCACAATTAATTTGGATGAACTCCCCACAACCAATATATCCTTCTTTGTATTGCAAGCATGCAGATTGCTCTTCACTGGCTGTTGATATTCTCCTGCTCCCAGGGGTCACAGCACTCAGTATTTTCAGATTATTTTCCAATAATAAGGATGAAGTACAGTACATTGTAGGACTTTAGCCAGAGTAAGAACATATAAACAGATACATAAAATGTCATAAGGAAAAACACAGATGAGTATGATTCATAGTTACCCTGTCCTAGAGTATTAAAGAGATTTTATTTAACTATTTTATTGCTAAATGGGCACATTTGGTAAAACAGCTGAGATAAATAGAAATCATATCCTCTTGGGTTTAGCTACATCACATATATGAAATTATCCACTTTCATGTCTCACAACACAACTGATAGCACAGCTGAGCTATCTCTAGCACAAGCCAGGTAATTTAGTTTCCTCAATAAGCTCATTGAGAAAGATCTGGTTTTCCTTAAAAAATTAAAACCCCACAATGTAGATTAAGAATTATTTTAGAGTGAAGAAATTAGGTAGGGTTAAGCCACTAATATTCATGAAAAATAAAGTGCTGTCTATGTGACAAAGCAAATAAATCTGTTAGATACCATATATGAGGCAGTGAAGTACTTAGCATGAGAGAAATGGTTTCAAATAACTTCTGAGCTGTGCTAAAAGGTACTCTGGAGTCAACTTATGGTAACCTTACTTTATGGATTTTTGAAATATTTATTCATGGAGTAGTATAGGACAGATGCTTCAGAGTCAAGAATAGGCTAAACTTCCAGACTCAGGAGGTTGTTCCCATCAGCCACTTCCCAAGGGTTTGTGGGAAAAACCAAATGCTCATCTTTATTAATGATCACAGAAAAAATACTATGAAAGTATGTGTTCTTATATGTGTATCTGTGTGTTTGTTCACTATATAAGAGAGAAAAACTAGAAGATACCATATGTAAGTAGTTTCACACAGAAAAAAAAATACAATGTTGTGAAATCTCATAATATAAAAATTCTTTAACATCACACCTATGAAAAACTGATCAAAGGCTTGCACTTCTAAAGGAGAGAAGAGGGGATAACAACATTAAACACTTCCCTTCAGATCTTCTGCCAGAGGTCCTTGTGTTTGTTATCTTACTGAACCCAGTTACTTTTTCTAGTCATCTAATTATTATCATGCTTCCCTGCCATGAGCCCCTGTGCTTGATGCCATATGTTATAAGCCAAGACCTACAAAACTAGCTGAAATTCACTACCTGCTTATTTAATTTAGATGTCTTTGTTGCAGTAGTTTACATCAGACCCTGTATATCTTTGCTGCCTTGATGATTAATTTCGTTGCAGCTTTGAGAACAGCTGCCATAATAAAAAGCTAAGAAAGGGTACTAGGGGTATTTGTTGATTCCAGTTTATGAAAATTGTGGCTGACACTGTAATTTTTTCAACTGAGAGAATGAGAGGCCTAAAATATTTCTAGAAATATCAATACTCAGGTAGGTAGAGCTTGTGAAGTTACTGAAGGAATTTTCAGAATTTACTTTTTAGTAGCTGTAAAAAATGGAAGATGAAATAAAATTTATTATATCCAAGTGAAAAGGTAAGTTGGTTGTATCCATTAGAACACTAGAATTCCACACAAGTCTCTCTATAAATATGCAGCTCACAAACTTATAATATTCTGCTAATTTGGAAAAAGGTTTTCAAGTAAAAATAATTTTCATCACATATAAGGTTTTTTTGTACTCACTTTCACTCTTGCAAAGGCATTCAAAGGAGTAGCTGAAAGAGCATATGCCTTTGAAAGAGTAAAAGCCCCATTTGATGTAGAGAAAGGGGATCTGAAGAGTTTTTAACTGTTCTTCCTGACATTACTTTTTCACAGTACATTAGATACCATCTCTTTCCTGTTATAATACCTCTTTATACCTAGCCTATAAAATATATTAAATTTGTTGCAGTGTGATGCTTTTCATTTCTTTGCTGCCAGACATCATGTGAAAATTCTTCATCTATTTCTTCTAGTGCATATGAATACAGAAGTGAAAAAACATTGGTGCAAAGATGAAAAAAGTCCACAAAATAAACCAAAAATCTTAAGAAACTCAGAATTAAAAAATAAAGTACTAAATGAATTGGAAACTAACAAAATCCTTGTTAGCATGTGCAGCTTTATAATGTGCCCAAGTCCAGGTTTTGTAATACAGAGTGACTTTAGTATTACCTAACAATATAGGTTGGAAAATATATTGATGTCTTCTGCAATAGGTATTATTGGCCTCTGAAAAGTCAAGAACAGAAATTCTTGTTTTGTTCTTTGTTTGAAATCTCCTTTCAAATAAAGTATGATGGGCCTAGTACTTGTTGAGTCATTCTGCCACCTGGTGCAATAGTTACCATAGGCTCTGTCTGCTTTCTTGATTTACTCCTATTTCATCCAACATCCAACAGTTTCCCACTGCCTGCTGCATGCCTGTGCTCCTTAGTCCTCCATAAGCCACTATCTTCCACTTGGTTTCAGCTGCAAGATGATCAGTATTTTTCAAAACCTTTTTTGTGTCTCTTTTGTGATATTTTTCTATCAAAAAGGAGACTATCAAGAGCATGTGCTCTTGAACCCAAAGTTGTACTGCAACTAATCAAAAGCAAACTGAGATAGCTAAGGAAAGTTCATTATTTATATACAGTGTTTTAGTATAAATGTACTAATTACTGACTTTAAAATGATTGCACAAGGACAGAAAACATTGATTGTATTTATATTGAGTATATACAAAGGACCTACAATTAAGGAAGTGTCGCAGACATCTTTCATGAAAAATCCTTTCTTAGGATTTTTCCTTGTGAGAAGCTGCAGTTTTCAGCAACCAAAGTAAACAATGGTTATCTGCTGCTGTGGAATGCAACAGGTGATTGGTCTCCTGTGGGTGTTTAGATTTCTTGACCACTCATGGCAGAGCTGGCTCTTGCTCTGTCTGAGACACAGATCTTTGTTATTAATTCCTTTTCTATTCTTAGCTTAGCTAGCTTCTGGAGAAACTTTTTCCTTGCTATTGCTTTTTAGTATAGTCTTAATGTAACCTATATCATAACATAATAAATCAAGCCTTCTGATCATAGAGTCAACATTCTCGTCTCTTCTTCACCCTGAAAACCCTTGTGACCACAGTCACAAGGAAGTTCTTTAGAAACAGCTAAATTTTTTGGCAAGAGAGACAGGAAGAATCCAAAGTGCATGGGGGTGAAGCAACCTCAGAAGGCATGTAATTCTGTACTATGAACATGCTTAAATTAATTGAAAAGTTCTGTCAATCCTATGTACCTAACATGTATCACAGCACCAGACTGGGCACCATGGTCTGAAACATTTGCATAATATGTAAATAAATATTTCTATTTATAATTAACAATTATAAGAGCTATTGTTTCTACTTTTTAAAAACTTGTACTTTTTAATAAAGGGATCATTTGTCCTGCATCTGTGCAGACAAGTTTACCAACATCTTCATGAAGACTATTCAATTAAGAGTTATGTAAAATTTAAGATATTCTGGGCTTGAATCAAAGAGCCATAGCTCCTAAACTCATCTCCTTTGATTCTCATTTGGTGGAAGTTCATATAGCTGTTGATGTAGTTGCACTGCGCAAATCTGACCTAAGGGCTGGATCTGGGATGATCTGACCTAAGGTGCTCTACTTTGGATTAAAACAATAATGATTCTGGCACCATCTAGAATTCTTTATTACTCTATTTACATAAGTTGCCTTCAATTAACCAGAGCAACTTATCTTGGAGCACCAGAATTGAACCTTAAATTCAGGGAAAATGTGTGATTTGCTCCCCAGTTCCCCTTTCTGGGACAGCACTGTGGTGTGTGGCTGTGTTGACAGGGCATGGCTGTCCCTCTCTGTCTGTCTTTATTATGGTCTCAGCAGCACCTCTGCTCACTGCTGCTCTCTCAATTACTTGTACAGACAAAACTAAGTAACGAAGAGTCCTGCTGCCACAGTGTAATTAATCCTCTGGAGTCCCATAGGCAACAAGCAACTGCACAAACAGCTGACTAATCTGCCCAAGTACGCCGGTATCCTGATTTGCAGCACCATCACTCTGCTGGTATTTCTATACTTAAATGTCCTTTGTCATATAGCAGAAGTGAACTCTTAGCTTGCAAGTGCTTGGAAGCCACTCTTTGCTGCCTGCGTATTTTTACAGCTGATTGTTTATTTCTGGCCTTTTTGGCACAGCTCCTCT
This sequence comes from Agelaius phoeniceus, assembly GCF_051311805.1. Lineage (NCBI taxonomy): Eukaryota > Metazoa > Chordata > Aves > Passeriformes > Icteridae > Agelaius > Agelaius phoeniceus. The sequence goes on from NC_135267.1 coordinate 12,592,068, forward strand.
TCCCTTTCAAAATCACAGGGCAATACCCTCACCTCATGTAAGCACAGAGAGAGCATTTTTTTATCAGCTGCTCTCTAGAATTCAATGTTCATTACATTTTTTATATTACCTTCAGCAAACTTCTAAAAGTGTATTCTTTAACATGTAATTACATTGTAAAAGTATGCATTAAACACTTTGGATTGAAACAAGTCAAGTCCTAAAAAATATGATGCACAGAAAATGGATTTTCCATTTTCCTGATATAGATCTGACCTTTGATGTATAATAACCACATACTATGACAGATGACCTAAGCTGTAAACCACTACATGTAATAATGATAGATGTGTTTAGACTTTTTCTGACATTAGGCAAACTATATAACGATAAACATATTGTTAATACAGAGGGCACATTTTTACATTTTCTTGAGAAAGAATATTTTTTTCTTCTTTCATTTAGCAGTAACTGAAACAAATGGTTGTTTTGTGCCTATAGTCATTATTCATAAATGGGAAGTACTCATTCAAAATAGACTACTATTTTTCTCAATTAAAATGCAATAATGTTTGTTGAATTTGGTAGAATTTAGTGTGAAAAGAAAAGTATATACTTGAGATCATAAGAGAATTCCTCCTCCAGAAAAATATAAGAGCAGAACAATGCTTTATTCTTAATTGGCATAGCAATATTGAAAGAATTTAAATTAAAATTTTCAACAATTATAACTCCTGAGTACACTGAAGCCAGTCAACCAATTCTGTAAAGAGGAAAAAAAATTGAAATACAAATTTGGAATATACTTTTGGAAAGATCAAATCAGCAAGAGTCTGTCTATGGAGCAGAAAGAAAGTGAATAAAATCCGAACTTTAAACAAAATTGCATTTTCTTAAGGGTATGAAAATGAATAGCACAAAAGAAAAGGGAAAGAAAAATACAGTTTGAATATTGATGGTAATGGCAGAAAGATATCATTTAGGCTGAAAAATGTTTTAGGTATCTTTAAACCCAGCGCTGCTATGTCCACCACCAAACCACATCCTCAGGTGCCACATCTAAATGTCTTTTAAACACCTCTCACTCAACTTCTTCCCTGGCAAACCTATTCCTACACGTGACAAGCTTTTTGGTGAAGAATTTTTTCATTATAATAAATCTAAATCTCCACTGAAGCAACTTATGTGTGGATTATCAATGTCAGATTGTCATGTCAAACATGTAAATTTAGTAATTTAGTAATTTAGTAATTTAGGTAATTTAGTAAAACTGATTATTTATTCAGATAACTAATAGAACTTGGAGGGTTGAACTAGTCTTTTTGGCATCAGTAAATCTTTGAAATAGGACAGCTGGAGGTGTCTCCAAGGCGAGTGTCTTTCAGCTCTTTATTAAAGAGCTCTCATTGTCTCCTTTTGAGACAAAATACTGGGCTGATTAAATACTTATACAAAAATTGGAAGCCATTATCAAAGCAGAAGATTGCAGACTTCATAAAATTAAATAAAAGCAAACAAACAAACAAACAAACACCCAAAAAACAAACCCAAATAAATTTTAAAAGTGAAGTAATAAGGGATGGTATAATAAAGAATAAAATTCTAGGTATGGCCCTTGATGATCCATAGTAGAATGTTGTGTTCTAAGCTCAGTGAGCTTCACCTGCATATGGGTTGTATTCAGGTGTTCTACCTGATTCCAGAGACCCGGTTAGAGCTGACCAGGGCATTCACGTCTAACAACGCAAAATTTGATTCTGAATTGAATAAAAAATCTAAAAAAAAAAAGGGAAGTGGTAGTACTGTGGCTATATAAGACCCCTTTTGTGCAAAATCCTGATCAGACATGGTACAGAAAGCTAAAGTGAGACTGAAACAGAAAAGGAGAAGGGCTACAAAGATACTTAGGAGACCCTACCTTTTAATGGAAAAGATTAGCCAAGCAAAGATGAGAAAAAATGGCTTTTTTACAAACACCCAAAGAATGAAGAAATGCTCTTTAAACTAAAGAGTTGTTTTGGCACAAAAGAGGATTTGTCTGAACTAGACATGAATAAATTCAGGCTGAAAATTAGATTAAAGTTGTTGACCAGTGAAGCACTTAGATTTTGGATCTGTTCTCTGAGAGTACGAGGATGAAAAAAATTAGCTGTTTTTAAACTGGAGATTATAAAATGTGGTATCGGTGATAGCAGGGCTTGATGTTTCCTATCAGCTAAAGCTTTTTATGTTCTCTTTTTCTCAATATTTAGGAATTTAATTCATTTAATTGTGAATTTAATTCACAATTTCAAACAGAGCACATTTTCCTTCTGGAAATGTTTTTTCAGTTTTGGTGTTAATAATTACAGATTATTTTAGAATGAAAGTAGTCATGAAGGTTCAAATCTGCAAAAATACTTATGTATAGAAAAGGATAATTATAAAATTTCCTGTTCGGTGTTTGTAACTTAGAGACCTGGTGCACTTATCTAAGTAATTATACTCAAATACTGAGTCAACTCCTACACTGCAGTGCTGAAAGCACTACAATTCCACTGAAGATAGAACTGTGGCTGATTCCTGAGTACACCTCTTAGGGCATTAGAAGCAGACTCAGCTGCTCCTTTTAAAACCAGATGCTGGAAATTGTGGCTATGCTGAGTTTTCTCTTTAATTTCCACACATGAAATTTTTTTGCCAGTTCTCCGTGTAGTAAGAAGTTGTGTCTTCCAACACCTCACTCAAATCAAGGTCAGCTTCTAGGCTGCAACATGGGCTTGTCCTTCACTCAGAGGTTTGTCCATTTGATCTCTGAAATACCTCTGAACATGGAATTTATACAGGCTGTGCAGAGGAAACCTGCCATGATATTTAACTGCCAAGGAACATTTTCTTGTATCTAATTGCCAGGGTGACTCATGGGTCAGGATTTTCAGGCAGGACTGCCAAGGGGGACCAGTGGCAGCATTGATTTCATAGAGAGGCCTGGGTCTTGTGCCCACTATTCTTAAAAAAAAATAGGGACATATTTGTCTAGGGAAATTTCTTTCCATTCACTGGGCCAAATTAAAATTTTAATTTGAAGCTCTGAATTTTGACTGCTGACTTAATTGGGAAGTATGCTGTGGAAAAGAAAAAACAGATTGCAATTATTTGGTTATAGATGACATTGGGAGAAAGACAGTAGTCAATTTAAGGCACTATGAAACAGGTGAGTACAACTCAAGAGGCTCATGATAGACATTTGTTTAGATTTTTGTTTATAAATATATCACAGTTCGTTAATTCTGTATGTATTTTGCCTTTTTTTTTCTCTGTCATTGAGTTTCTTTGGTTTGTTATGTTCTGTCAACCTGCCACTTTGAACAGAGTCATTCATTTATTTGTATGTCACTTAAAGCATTGCTTTAGTGGTTAAACAATTCTTTTCTGATGTATATTTACCTGTAAAATTTCCACACTTCAGTACAGGGACCATCAACAACAGTTTATATCACTGCTAAAACAAGTCACTTGTATTGCTATTTATTGTTATACACTGTTATTTACACAGCAAGCTGTAACCATGATTTCCAGTCATCACATTAATTAACTACATTTCACTGTGCACCTCAGCTGCCAGTAACTTGGCCATAATTTTTATAGGATTTATTCTTGTTCTACAATGTGTGGAAGCCTGTTGCTCTTTTGTGAAACTACACAATCAGTGGTACTCCACTAATTGGCTGGCAGAAGTGCAAAAAAGGTAAAAACAATTGTTCTCCACTGTAAGGACAAAGAATGAGATTCCAGCACTGTGCAAACTTTATATCAGGCACAAAAACCAAAGTTTTGTCTGGTGAAGCTGTGACCCACATATCCTTCAAGGTAGCATATGAGGCTGCAGTCTTCTGCACCAGCAGCCTCTGGTAAATACATTAAATAAAGCAAAGATTCAACACACAAGCATTAAGTAAGTCCACTGAGTTGTGCATTATTCTGAAAGTTGCTGAACAGCAGAAGGTAATCATTCAGTAGAGTCAAGATGAATAAAATAAAAGGCTATCTCATGTTACAATTGATTTCAATCTGCTGAAATATGCACTGCACATTTTGATTAGCTGGGTAATGCAGTGTGTGCTTCTGCAGGGGAAGGAGAAATCCAACACTTTATTGTACTTTTGGCTGCCTATCCATTCATCAAAGCTTTCCTAATTTGCATTCTATTTCCTTTGATGCAATCAATATGAACAATAGAGGGTGTTACCTTGCATTTCTATACTTTGATCTGATTTGGCGTTTGTGATCAACACAGTCTAGCAATGTTTCAGGTTAGAAAACATTTTGCTACTGCCATCAATTACATTGTTCAGTGACCTTCCTTCTCCCTGCTGTGCTTTGAAAATACATGTATATATTTCAAGATGTCTTTTTTGCCTACACTATTTGTTTTACAGAGCAACACACTGTGAAAATGAGAGATGGTAAACAACATCCTTAATGTTTAGGATGAAGAAGGCAATGGCTACTTATCCACTATTATATTCATGTACAGTTACTCTTACAGTGAATATAAATAATAATGCCATTAATCCTCCACGTCATAAAGAACTATGTGCATAGCCTCCAGCACTGTGGTGTGCATTACCAATTCCTGGACTGGAGCTTTTTACTCCCTTGAGAAGATGTGTTTGTTGATGCGATCTCAGTTCTTGAAAATATTGAAATGCAATAAACCAGGTAGAGCATTATGAAATAACAGTAGCGGTTCTTTGGTTGCTGAGGGTTTTTTTTTTTGGTTTGGTTTGGTTTTTTTGGTTCTAACTGGTGAAAATGAGGAATATATGGACCTTTAATATTATTTTTATGATTATACCTAAGCAAATTTATGACTTATGTGATTATTCTACAGCATATCCTTGGATGCATCACTCCCATGCTGTATACTTGAGTCCTTTCACTGGTAGGGTAGGATAATAAAATTAATTTGTCATTACATTAAAATTCCCCACTATAAAAGAAGCATTTGTGTGTCTTATATCAGCTCACAGGGTAAAAAAAAAAATAAAATATTGATGATAATTAAAGTCACAGGCAATTTCTCCATAAAGAACTGAGAGGAAAAAAATGTTCAATTAAGTCACTATTCTCTCTATAAACATTAGAACATCTTAAATCTAAATACGATACTACTGTTTTAATCATTAAGCAAAATACCAAAATACCTTTTGCAAATCTGGGATCAGAAGTAGGAGGTTCCAGGCTTCCCAGTCAAATTCCCTCTGTAAGACATTTCATCTTTCAAATTGTAAGTTTGCATGTGTACTCCTGCCTGCTGACATAAAACAGCTCTATAATATTGTTCTCACTACCTTTGTATTGCTGTCTGATTTTCTATCCAAGACACACTTCTGTCTGAGGATCTGGGAAGATCAATTAGTCCTGAAAGCATCTTCTGAGCCTGGAACATCTGTTAATCCTGTTTCAGGTTGCTTACACAAAGAATCAAGGGGTGCATAGCTGTCAGAGAGAAAGTCTTCAAATTAAGGGTAGCAAGCAGAGCAGAAAGAAATGCAGGACTTGTAAGGAAGAATAAATAAAATAAATAAACAAAAAAGAACTGTTGAAAATGCTTATGAAAAGTGGAAGTACCATGCTTGGATGTTTAATGCAGTTTTCTATATAGTTTACTCATTATTTTCCCAGAGATTCATTTGTCTTATTTGTGAGGAATACCTGTGTGTCCACGAGCATATGGGCATGCTAACATGAATGATACCAGCAAAGTACATTTACTCTTATCTTTAAAAGAGAACAAACAGATAAAATTTAATAAAGTGTCTGGTTTTATGTGTAGGCTAAAAAGACTTGAAAATCTAAAGGGAACATCTATCAACTGTGATGGAGAACAGCAGGGAAAACATAGATTTCTGTAATGTAGGTTATTTATTCTACTTATAACAGCAAACACTTGCTCAGAGGTGATGTATTTAAGAATGCAAACTAGTTTTCTTTGCCACCTCCTGCCTTTTCTCACAGTTAGACTGAGGGCTGAAGTTTTCCATTCTTTTCCTAGAGAAGGTGGATGTATAATTTCCTTTCTTTTACTGATTAACATTTTTCTCTAAATCCTTTCTGCTCGGAGTATCACAAGCTCTCCATTAATTTGTCTTTCTTCTTTTTACTTCTTTCACTTTCTTTTCTCCCTTTTCCTCTTTCTTTGACTCCTCTTCCTATTTCTAGTGTGTATAATATTCTGATTAAAAAATCCTATGATGAAAAACTCTAGACACGAATATTTCACTCATTATCATTATGCTGTTCATGTTTTTAGCCTGTCTCTGGTTCTTGGTGCATTGGGTGTTTGTGCTCAGGTGTTGGCAGCAGTGAGGAGTGGCCAGGACTGTCCTGTGCCAGAAATGGCTGATTCCAACTGCTCCACCATGGCTGAGCTCTGCAGTCAAGGTTGTGGCACTTTTGAGAAAGCATATTTTAGAAAGGGACAGGCTGTGAGAAATGAAGGGGGAAAAATACGCAAGAAAAAAGCCTTCCAAAAAATAAGGGGAACGAAATAGTTCTGAAATCATAGTGAAGTTGGATGAAAAATATGGCTTCCTGAAAAATTCAGTTCCTTCATACATTAATTTATCTGAATTACAATATTCTATAGAAAGGATAAAATTGAAAAGGGCGAACAGTAAGAGAGACCCTGGGGTGACTGGGGACAGTAAATTGTAGATGAACTCATTCAGTGCATCTCAAGGGAGAATGGCAAGTGGGATTTTTTTGTCTGCTTGCATTAAAGAATGAAGTCATGCAGAAATGAAGTGCTAATCTCTGCATAGCTCTTACCAGGTCATGTCAGGGATTCCAGGCTAAATTCAGTCATCTTGATACCAGAAATATATGGACAGCTTTAAGAGTTTTTTTAGGCAGGTAGTTCAGAGAGAGAAGTACTGAAATGATTCCAAACCAGGCAGATTGATTTCTGAGAGGAAAAGAAAAAGCAGTATAAAACCTAAATGTGCAGCATACATAAAACAGCCACAATATGCTTGTATAGAGTGAAGTTTGATTTTCCTTGGATTATTCATTTTGCTTTTACTCAAGCAAAGTGTGATATATCTGCCATGATATAAAAAGAAAAGCTAAAACTACCATCAGGATAAATGCTGAACAGTGACTTGACTTATGAAATAACTCCAAATAGAGGGATTTACACTATATCTTTTGGAATTTTCACTCTAACAAGTATTGCTAGTCTCTTATGAGGGCAGAATGCTTGTGGTCAGTGGAAACTTTCTTACATTAGGTAAATTCCTTGTAATTTTTTCTCATCTATCTCATGTGCATAAAGTCAGAGAACCAGGCAGCAGAAATTAATGCCTCAGAAGGAAGTCCTGGCTCCTTAATGAACAAGGCCAAAGAGGGAAATGTACTTTTTCAATAGAAAACTTTTTCAATAGAAATGCTAACATGTTTTGTATCTCCATTTGTTTATGTCTTAAAATGATATTTTTTTGAAGTTTCTTATTCATGCTTTAGACCTCACTCACAAGTAACAGAGAACTTGACTCCAAGAGCAGCTCCAACTATCAAACCTGGAGAAAGAGATGAGCTCCTTGATTCCTCATGCAATCATTTCCTCGCTGTAATTTTTCTGTAGGAGTTCAAAAAGGTGTGTTTTGTGAAGCAGCATAGCAAAAGTTGAATGACAGGCATCTATGGTTTCTTTATACTGAAAGTAGGCCACCTTCAGTATATTCTTCAGTTCGCATGCTATTCCTCTTGATGGCAGGTAAAAAAATAATAAATAATGCACAAAGGAAGTTAATCTGTTTCCAGAGTATTTTAATAAATAAAATGTAAAAAACCATTCAGGTCTTGGGCTTCCTGCCAGAGCCTGATGTGAGAGAAATACCGAAAGCACACAAATTACCTCTGAAATCTAAGTTCCTTGTTCCAATTTCAAATTTGTATTTATTTTTCCTTTTATAGAGTATGATTTGATTTCATGCAGGAATCACACTAATAATATAATGAATTTATAACAAAAGTGGAACGTCTCTGCCCAGGGAAATTATTGTTGCATCAATTTCTAATTATTCCTCCTATTAACCTTTTATTTTTTTGTGTTTGGTACTGGAGAGAAAAAAACCCAGAAAATCATCTATGCCTATTGTTGAGTGCTTGTATTGGAATGAACTGTACATGGAGAGGAAGCTGAAGCTGCACACATTAAGAGCTGAAAACTCATGTTCTACTACTCAGGGAATAGTTACTGAGAAGGGATGCAAAATATTTCCCTTCACTTATGTAGAGTTCCTTTGTGTCACTGCTTTCCCCAGACTTGTGTATTTCCTGGTGAACTGCTCTCCCATGCCACCATGGCCTCTGCAGCCACCTTTACTCATTTACAAGAGAAGGATAAATCCTTGTGTAAGGACTATGAGAAATACAATTCTATGAAGAGTATAGAACTGTTCTATACAGTTCTATATTCTTCAAATACAGTATGATGAAGAGTCATGTATATACCTCACTAGAAGAGGTATAATACTCCACCACCTGCAACGAAGAGAGATACTCTCTGTATAGATATGCACAAATAAGAGCATGAATCGCATTGCTAAGGGATTGATTAATTTAAAAAAAAATTCTGTGCATTTTTCTGCTGTTAATCAAATGCATTTGATAGAATCAAAACAAGCAGTAACATCGTCTGTAGACTACTAATCAGTGCAAACAGAAGTAAACACAAGTTAACGTGCCACTGTTTTGAAACACAATATTTATTAGCATCATTGGTTCAGCTTCTGAAAATTCTTATTCCAGTTTTCATTTCTGACAGGTAGTTTATCCATTATCTTGAATGATTTTTTTAAAGGACTGTGGATAAATGGATGCATCTGTCCCAGTTTTTCTATTTTGATTCAGGTTATTGGAAACATAGTACTTGCATTTATTTACATTTAGTGGCTTACTAGCCCAAAAATATCTGTTAGCTAATAAATGTTATCAATGTAGAGTAAGATTTATCAATAGCTGGGAAAAATCAATAATAAAAACTAATTCCAGTGATTAAAAAAATATTAAAAATATGTTAGGTAATAAAAACCCACAGAAACTATATGATATCCCACAATGTTTTAGAAATTGTTTAATTTCCCCCCCCCCCAAAAAAGTGGCAATTCTTTATTATAGTCTCAGAATCATGACTAATCCTAATGGATGCTGGAGACATTATTAAGGTAAATATGCTGTTACAAAGCTGGAAGAAGCAATTATGAAAAATATTAGAAGTTCACACAGTAAAGGATATATTATAGTCCCTATACCTTTTGTTTTTTACTGAAAGAGGCAGGGTGGAGATCATTGTGAAGCTGAGAGATCTGCTCCTGCAAAGTATGAATTGTAGAAATATTACAGTATAAATCTAAATATTGTTAAATGTGTCTAACAGAATTGTATTCTTTAAATGTTATAAAATTGACACAGTCAATTGCTGTCCAGTATCTTCAACTGTTGCTCCTGGATGTGCATCAATATACAGATTTTATAAGTTTTTTGTCCCACCCTGTTGGATCCACTGTGTGAAAAGTCCTGGAATCAGGAAAATAACCTTCTAGTCACAGATGAATGTATGATCTCCCTGACTGTTTCCTACAAAAAAGGAGAAAAAACCCATTTGTGTCAGGTTTCTGGTTATTTAGTTATGTTTGTCATTGTCACTCGGTTTGGTGAATGTTTTTTCTCCTACTTGACAGGTTTTAGGATTGTTCTGACAACAGCTATAGGTTTATGGATATTGAGAGGTATGTACTGGTTTGGGAAAGCACTTCTGCTTCCATTGTGCACAGAAGTGGAGCAGTTTTTAAGAGAGCTCATGGCTGGGTCCTGAGGCTGAGCAGTGAAGGGCAGCATGAATTCATTGAGCACTTTTCAGGCAACAGTGTTTAAGCCTTCTTAAAGTGCTTGCAAGTTTAAAAACTGACTACAACAAAAATCTCTCCCCAAACAATAAAATAATGTGAAATACATAAAAAGAAAGTTTATAGGGAAAAGTACCATCAGGTATGGCCTATGTAGCTGTAGTTCCAGTGAATGTTGTAAGGCTCTGAAATCATTCTCTGTTTCAGATCATGCCACAACTGTGATTCTTGGGATTTTTAATTAAAATGTTGATTATATCTATATTTATCTATCTATATCTATATCACCTATATATCTATATCTATCTATATCTATATCTATATCTATATCTATATCTATATCTATATCTATATCTATCTATATATCTATCTATATCTAATCTATCGATACCTATCTATATCTATATCTATATCTATATCTATATCTATATCTATATCTATATCTATATCTATATATTTATATCTATATCTATCTTTATCTTCATTTCTTCTCCTGTATCTCCCCCTCTCACTGTGTTTAACCTCCTTTTTTACTCTAATCATGTTCTATACTGCTTTCCTACTAACATTTTTAACTAACTGACTCATAGATACTTATAGATATAGAATTTATAGATAATACCAAGTTCTCCTGGAGCTCCTTCTGTGTTCAGTTGAACTGTTTGTATATATGCCAGATCAGTTTTCTTTTAACTTCTGCATGCCAGGAAATAAAAAAAATTATAATTTTTCCCCCTAGCATATCATACAGCGTGCTAAGTCATGAATATGCCTACTCAATCAATTCTGACCACTCATTGCCTTCTGAAAAATAGTGTCAGCACTTGCAGTTATGTTGATATCATAATTCCAGCTGTTTCAACATTCCTTCAAGTTCAAACTTACATATTCTACAGGTCCCATGAGAAAATCATGTACCTAAGAATTTGTCCAAGAATATTTATATCCATGAGATTAACTAGGTTTTAATGCATATACCAAGGTTTTAAAATCTTGGTATTAACAACAGTTAAGGTCAAATCTACACTATTTTCTGATTATTAAAAATGATTACATTTTTTTCACTAGTTCAGTCAGCTCTAATAACAGTCAAATTTTACTCTTAGAGCTTGGAATATGACTGACATAGGAAAAATCAGCATTTAGAAGTAGAAAATTCAAACTCTGTAGAGGAAGAAAATGCACGACATTGTAAGCAATGGAGAGGAAACAAAACAAGACATGACATGGTATCTGACTGCAGTTTTAATGAGTTCCACTAAGGGATCTTTTAGGTTTTTCAACTAACACAATGCTTTATAAAAATACATCTAATTGCAGGGCAGTTTTCCAGCCATCTTTGTTTTAGCAACTGTGACATATTAGGGATAAGTGAGGAAATAGTTCTCTCTAGCAAATACTCTCAAAGATTAATTGCAAACAATTCAATCTATATAATATAATGCTTTTTAAATTAAGAGTGGTTTACAAATAGATCATCATTTACTTTTAATATATTATTCAATTTTCACTATACACTTTGAAAAACAATTTTTCAGCTGTGGTCCCCATATAAATTTGGGATTTTTTACTCAGTAGAGGACAGCAAGTTGCCTTCATCATATAACATTATCTCTGCTTTCAATGATGAACATTCATACTGCAGCAGAGCAAGTATTGGCTATTGAATATCATTGATGAATAATTTATGCAGAGTTTTTGGAAACATTCTCACCTACAGCTATCACCATTTAGCTAACAAAACCAAGCACTATGTTCCTGTGGATAATGCAAATTGAACCCAATCTTTTGTTTTATGAACAGCAAAATTTCACGGGCCTTCAGTAATGAAAAGAAACATACTTCAGCTCAAATACTCATAGAATTCCTTGTAACAATATTCTTCTAAAACTAGATTTGTCTTGAACCAAGGTTTCAAGGCTAAATATCCTATTTTGACATTTCTAATACAAAAATATATACACTTTATCTGTGAATAGTTATGTTTGTATTCATATTTCTATATATATTACGTGGCCACTAAGATACTGAATAGCTGTAGCTTTATTTTAGGATACAAGGTGGTGCTGTTTCTTTTTAAAACTGAAAATAATGTGTTGATGGGATCCTGCAGAAAGCAGTAGTAGGGACACAATATCATGTCAAGTGTGGTTCTTTTAAGAAGCCAAATTCTCTATCTCCAGTTTAATTAATTGTATTCATTTAAATAAGACATACATGCATATGTGTATCCATATGCATATATATTCATACATTTCAATAAGCAGGTTTTAAGCAATAACAGACTTTAACTCTGTACTTAATGCTGAATTTGAGTATTTTCATGCAGAGTCAGTATCTTACATTAAAATTAACTTACATTTTGTCGTGGAACTAAGGTACCGGCAACTTAAAGAGTGATTATTTTCTCTACAGTGTACATGAGTGAAGGATATTGGAACATTTCAAACCCTAATTTGAAATATTTATGAAATATTTGAAATAAATGAAATATTTATTCAAATAAATATTAAATTTATCTGGCCTATTTACTTTTTTTTTTGCCTTCATGTCAATTAACACCCCATAAAAAATGTCAGAGCTTATATTTTTAAAATTAAAGCCCAGAAATGTGTTAAGTTATTTCTCTCCAATACTGTTACCAACATAAATTTTGTACCATAAATGGCAGAGCTCATTTTCTGAGCTGTATGATGATCGATGTTGCTATATTTTAAATCTTTTTTATTTTTACAAAGTTCGCTAGGCTGCCAGATGTTGATAATATTTTTGAGAAGTAGAATGTATTTGGTACCTATCAGGGTCAGGCTCTCATGCAAGGTTCATTTGGCCCTTTCATGGCCCTTCTGAAAACTCACATTTTTTGAAAGAATTTGAGGAACCTTAGACCATGGGTTATTGAAATATCAGGCTAAAAGAGCAAAAAGAAACTATTAAGCTATATAGCAATGTGATCATACTGCTTCCATTATCATAGATTTTTCAAAATGTCCATCACGTTAAGATCCATGATCTTGAGAAGAACTTGTGTTGTAGTTATGCTGCACATATGTACAGTTCCACTGAAACTGATGTGATTACTTACATAAGACACATTCATGGCTAATTCTTTGCTGAACTGCAGACCTTAACTTCTATAGATAGTGTTAAAATACATTGCTCATCTTGACAACAGATTCTTCTTATATAATCAGGCCAAAAATAAGTCTTTTCAGACACCTCCACAACATGCCCAAGTCCTTACATCCTGAGTATCCTAGACAGCATCTTCTGGGACTAAAATACTTTTTATTTAGCAGACTGTTAAAATATACTATTAACATCAATGGGTTTGTGAGTTTGGTTTTTATTTTCTACTTGTGACTTCTGTTGAACTGTCGCCCAGGTAAAAGTTTTATTGGTCTGTCCCTGCAGTTACATAAAGTTATTTTGAACACAGCTGTATATAGCCCCAGAGTCCTGATATTTGATCGCAATTTACCTCTTTTGTTATGTATGGCTAGATCTTTAGCATCTCTCTCCAGCACCTACTTTTAACCTGTAATATGCATATACTTGTGCACAAAATATTTAAATCCTTTTGTAAAATAGTCTTAGTGAATCCTAAGTCCTTAGTTACCTAAGTAGGTAATGAAATCACTTCCACAATTATGAATAAACAAAGAAATACTCAGATTTAAAGATCAGTAGCTGTTTATCATAAACTGTTTCATGAATTATTATTTAAGTCATTAAACCTGATAAAAAAACTGTGTGGTTATGCCTAAATAGAGTGAAAGTGATTCTCATATTACAGAATAATAATGAGGGGAACAGATCTTTAAGACACACTCAGAATATGGTCTAATAAAAACTTGCAGCGAGATATAAATTTTTATGACTTCTGATGCCATGAGTAATACTTCCCAATACTTATTTTTTTATAAAAATCATTGGGCTTGAGCAATTTTTAACTTAGACTTCAATCAGGGTTAAAAAAAATAGAAAACAGAAGAGCAGCATACCTAAATAATTCTCTGTAAAGGATGTCTCTATCTGAAGCTAATGACAGCCTCTAAGATGGGAATTGCTCCTTTGGGGTTCTACTGTCCACTCCTGTACATTTTTCTCTCAGTTCTGCTACAAATTAACAAAAGCTTTTGTAACCCACTACTAATTTGAGAACATTTAAACAAACATGATAGAATTTCCCTTTTGTGACATATCTCTCTTTTCTAATGCTTTCTTTTAGGCTGACTTTTTCTTTCCTTTCTATCAGATTATCTAAATGGGAATATCCATTTAAATAGCAGTGTAGAATGTCCATAATTATGATAAAAAGTATAATTTTCTAGCAAGTAAAGGTCAATAAAGCTAAGTCATAAAGCTAGATGACTAAAGTAAGGTTAATTTAACTGGGTCTAGTAAATCTCTACTCAATAAAAGGTGTAGAAATCTAAGAGGAAAAGAAGAAATAATTAAATGAGAAATGTGTACTACAATATTATCATATCTTACATAAAAATGTAGCAGTAGGAATAGCACTAGTTATGGGAAAAATTACCTTACTGACATGGATAAAGTTGTCTCTAGATAATGATGAAGACTAGACAAAAACATGACTCAGACAGCTTCTGAGTCCCAAGGGAAGACTTTGAGGTAATGGAAAAAGGTTTTGTCTTTATCAGGATGGAAGCACAATTGAAATCTCCACTGAGTATTGTACACTTAGAGTGCAGGGGGGAAGGAATACATCTGCAAACAGCAGAATTATTATTTAGAGCATGGGTTTATATTTGAAGGTAAAATTCACAGATTTTAAATACATATGGAGTCACATACTAGCACATTAGCTATGAAACATAGCTCCTTTCCCCATATGAACTAATGATTGATGGACAAAGGGGAAATTTGAGCTTTTGGGCTATACACTAGAATGCATAATGCATTACATTTTCCAATTATGCTTATCACCTAGTGGAAGGTCACCAGCAAGCATAAAATTGAAATGCTCTGATTGAGCATGCTGTTCAGGATTTCCCATTTGTGGTTTGTTTTTTTCCCTACCTGCAATTTCCCATTATGCATGGTAGTTTTCACACTGTATTCATAAGATACAGGTTTATTTTTCTTCTCTTACTGATTATTTATGATTACTCCTCATATCAGAAGGTCTGACCCAAATATCAATGAAGACAATGGACCTAAGTTTGCAGCTTTGTTGAATTTTATGATTATTATAGTAATCATTTGAAAACCTTATACATTAAAAGTAATTTTCATTCAAATATGAGTGTGATGTGAGGGATTATTATATTTTTTTAGCAGTTAGGGAAAGGTTAGAAAATTTTGTTTTGCTTCATGATAATTTCCTTCATAAGTTAATTTGAAAAGCTGTAAGTTATTCAATCACTAAGAATTAACTTGAAGTTTTTGGGATGTATGCTGGCCACCCAAGAGAAAATTAATTACATGAAATCAATACATTCAGGGCATATTAAAGTATGTACAAAACTGACATCCAAATCTGACATAAATGACCACATGGAATAAAGTTTGTTAGACAGAAACTCCTTCTTGGTTTCCCTGAGTTAGTCAAAAATATTAATTTGAGAGATGTCAGTTGTTTTTTTCACTAAGATCATGGAAAAGACAGTGGCCATTGTTAGTTTTATGTGCAAGTATAATAAGCTTGGTAAGAGAGGCTTGATTTAATTCTGTCACTGACAGCAGAGGTTCCAAATGTCCAGTTTTCATTCCCCGGGCAGATGCCTTAAACAGTATAGCAACCATCTGGCCCTGGCATTCCTGTTAGACTCCTGAGCCATGAAGAATGATCCTTATTACCAGAGCTGAAAGAGAAGAAAATATAAATAAGTGCACTCTATATTACCTACTGAATGCTGGCATTCCAGTTGGGTGTCTAGTTTGTTTGTTAATGTTTATGGTTTTGGTTTGTTTTTTGTTGGTTTTCTTTTTCTTTTTAATTTTTTTTTTTTTTGGTTTGATTTTTGTGCTGGGGAAGGTTATGAAGTCAAGGAGAAATGCTGTGTCCTGAACTTTGATCATAACAATCTGAGACAGTGCTACAGACTGGGGCAAGAGTGGCTGGAAAGCAGCCTGGTGGAAAAGGATGCTGGAGTGCTGGTCAACAGCTGGCTGAACATGAGCCAGCTGTGCTCAAGTGACCAAGAAGGCCAATGGCATGCGGGCCTGTGTCAACAATAGCGTGGCCAGCAGGTCCAGGGCAGTGATTGTTCCCCTGTACTGGGCACTGGTGAGGCTGCATCTCAAACCCCATGTTCAGTTTTGGGCCCCTCGCTGAAAGAAAGCCATTGAGGCACTGGAGAAAGTACAAAAATAGGACAACAAAGCTGATGAAGGTCTGGATCACAGGTCCTAGCAGGAGCAGCTGAGGGAGTTGGGGGTATTTATCCTGGAGAAAAAGAGGCTCAAGGGAGACCTTTTCTCTCTCTACAACAGAAAGGGTGTAGACAGGTGAGGGCCAGTGTCCTCTCCCAGGTAACAACTGATAGGACAAGAGGACATGGCCTCAAGAGAAGGTTTAGATTGGATGTTAGGGTAAGTTTCTTCTCTGAAAGTGTTATCAAACATTGCAATACAATGCCCAAGGAAGTGATGGAGTCACCATCCAAAGAGATATTTAAAAAATATGTAGATGTGGTACTGAGGAACATGGTTTAGTAGTGGTTGGGGTCAATGACTATAAAGGCCTTTTCCAACCTGAATGATTTCATGATTCTATAAAGGCAGTTTTTCTGGTATATATTAATTTTACTGAATTTCAGAAACATAAAGGACTATCCTCTTGGCTGCAAGATTATTTGTCTTTGTTGAGTTTTATGGTTCAATCACAATTAAAGACTAAGTCACATACCTGCTTCTTATCTGCTGACCAGCTCAACCAGCCTTTTCCCATTGAATGGATTCTGATGGGCATCATGATGTGGCTTTTTTTTGGTAAGACATAAATGATTGTGAAAAGTAGAACTATTTACAACTTCACAATGAGTATTTAACCTCTTCTCTTTTCAAATCTTATTTTGAGCATTCAAATACTCAAAATGGTTTGTTATTCAAACCTCTTTCTGCTTTTCCTTATGATTTTTTTTGCAAGGTTTAGTCTTTTGCTTTTATAAGAAGATAGAAAAATTCATTCTGATGACAAAGATATTTCATTTTGCATTGTATAAGATGATTTTCTTCAGGTCATACAAAAATCTTTTATTTGCATTTACTTTGATGAGAAAAAAAACAAAGCTTTTCCATCTTTAACATAATAATTTTTCTCATCACATCTGGCATTCATAATCAAGTCTAAATTCATGTGTGTTATCCATGCAACAATTATAACACAATTTTTAATTCAAGGCAAAGGCAAACAGTTGTTTGTTTGGTTTGGATTTTTGTAGAATAAAAATTATAGGGATGATCTCCTCATGTAATGTGAAATGACTGTTTTGGGAACTGAGATCTCTGTTTTACCTTAGTCTCTAAATAACTTGTCTCAGCTCACCTTTTAAATCTGATTAAGTTAGGGACTTAGCAAAGTTCCAGAAGTATTTTGCTAATACTGTAACCTGGCCTCTTACTGAAGCTTTTGAATACTTTCAAGCAGCACTTTTGCACAATGTCGTCATATCTTTGAACATTGAATATGGTGGAATCAGCAGGAGATTACATTTAACCTGTGGTGAAATCCAGCCTGAGGTTTCTCCTTTATTGAAATAAGATAATTCCTCTCTTTATTAAATGGAATAATTTTGTCCTTTCTGTAAACCTGATTATTATAAAATCCAGTTAGTAGATATAAGTTAAGTGAATCTTGAAACATCTGTAGTATGGAAGTAGAGATATAATATTTTGATGTAGAGAAGAAGCTTCAAGAAAGAAAACAGTAAACTGATGTCTTTTATTTGTAAACAGGTGACATAACTTATTGTTACACTTGAATATATCTGACATCTGTAATACTCAATCATGTTGACACATTTAACTGAGTAAATACTCATTAAAACAAATATCTATGCTACAAATAGGAATTTAGCTTGCTATTGCAAAAATCTAAGACTGGAAAAATCTCAGGGAAAAGGAGCATCAAGAGCCACCTTATATACTAAGATCAATTTGAGAAAACGTATGTTGCAAAGAGACAGAATATTTGCATGCAAAAGTTGTAAAGAACCTATAAGGGAAGGACTACAGACTTTCAAGATGGAGTTGCATTATTTTAGTCCAGCTAAAACATAATCAGTAAAAGGTGAAAGAAAAAATTGTAAGTTGAATAAGTAAAAATAAGTAGCAAATATGTCCTCTTGGTTGCCTAATTCTAGAGCAAGTATCAGAGGTCTTGCATCTAATTAGGGGTATTTCAAAGATATCATCAACTTTTTTCTATTTCACCTAACCTGGCTTGCGAGAAAGCTATATCAGTATCAAATATCAAGCTTAAAGAATTCACTTTGAAACTTAATAACATACTATTTCCTAAAGTAAAAATTTTGGTCACAGTGGTGGCAGAAGTGCCCATATAATTGTGCATTTTTTAAAGTACCTAGCAGTCTCAAATAGCTAGCTACTATAATATATGATGATAGAATAATAGCTTTAAAAACACATATGTCAGCAGTGGATGCAGATATAAATTTTTACATATACACAAAATTCTTTACATAAGACAACTTTCTTAGGCATATCATTGCATTCTATTTCATCTTCAAGTTTATATGAAGTCACACTTTTTCTTAGTTGAAAATGGAATTTGAAGAAGCTACTACTTCTTTTCTCGCACTTGATCTCACGAAGAGTCAAACCCTTTACATTCATCCAGCAAAGCACTTAAACACATACTTCAGTTTAAATGGTAAAACACAATCAGCCAGGGGTATGAACATATTTAGAATCACCCAAGTACAACTCTGGACATTTAGTGCCTTGCAGCACCCAACCCTTATGCTCTACAAGTAGCAGACATTGTTTAGTCTTTATGTGAGGAAGAAAAAAGACGCATAGGTCTGTTAGTGACTTCCAGTGTATATTGTAAACACCTGCAGCTGCACTGTTTTTAAAGCTTGGCTTATTTTTGCAGCTGAGTGAAAGGTACTGCTTGGTTTACAATGCATAGCAAATCCAATTAAGGGAATGGAGCTGCTGGAGTTCTTTTTACATTGAGATCAAAACTAGCTTTGCTAAACCATGTAATTTTTTCCAGTAAGCATAGAACAGAGAAATTTACACACATTAAAAGAAGTTTCTCTGTGCAATAAATGTTAGACATTAGTCATTATCTTCTTCTAGTGGTGTATTTGTCATTCATATGAAAGATTTGAATAATTGTATAGTGAATGAATCTCAAGAAGAACATCAATTACAGGTACTGAGGGAAATATTGGAATTCTGAATAACATATTTTTTATTTATTGTCATTGTACACAGCATTCGTATTGTCTGTGAATGTGTCTCTAAATATTTCCATTTATCCATACTCTGTAATGACCACAGTTGTAATTGGTTCTTTCACAGTGAATTTGGTACTGATATTTTCTCTCTCTTCAGTGAAAGGAAAAAAGAAAAAAATGAAAGGTGTACCTAAAGGCATGGAAAAGGAAACATAGTGACAAATTTCTTGCATGCCTGAGAATATTGACTTGGCGTTTGGATGAGGTGACATGGATGGATAGGCAGAATAAGAGATAACATATCTAAAGCAGTTTGTATAATGTTAGATCCCCTGTTCATTCCAGCTGTCTCCAAGCAACAACAGCAAAATCTCTTGAGTTAATGTACCAAAAAATAAACCAAAGTGGAACATTTCCTTTTAAAAAAAACCCTCACCTTTAAAAGAGAAATGCAGAAGGCAAGAAAGAAAAGATAAAGAAATCTCCTTCTGTTAGTTTAATACATTTTGATTCTCTGAGGTATCACAGGGACAATCTTGATTTAGAAGTGTGGATGATAAGGAGCAGATGCTAAACAAGGTATGCTTTCCTCAGATGAACCAAGGTGAATTTTCTGCTATGGAATCCAGCAGAATGAAAGATATTAGATTAGTAATAATTCATGTTTCTTTAGGAATATTGCTGCTAGCAAAGAGGAGGGGAAACCACTCTGTGTTTTTGATGAGTTTCAGTTTACTTTTGAAACTTCTGAAAATGCTTTGAAGTGGATTGGAGATTAGGAGAATGAAGATAGTTTTGAAATACTTAATTCTATCACTCTTTCCTAAAGTCTTCTTATCTACAAACAAACAAACAAACAAGCAAACAAACAAAGAAGCAAGCCAGTTTTATTGTATGGATACACAGCACTTTAGATCTGTACACACTGCTGTATTTATGGATTTAGCTATTCACTTAGATGAAATTTATCAAAGTACTTTAGGAAAATATTACCATTGTTATCTTTCATAAAAGCAGAGAGGACTACTTTAAGAAATATTCACAAGTCCTTACTTCTCTACTAGTTTTATTACAATCCTTACATGATTTCAGCTAAATTAATAACTTAATATCATGTTGTAGTAGTTAAGTGATAAGAAGTTCATTTGCACACATGAAGAAAGAACAGAGAAACAATGGCATGAGGACTAAATTACATGTTTCAGCTGATCCCAGGCCATCTGCAACAAAAGACCCTCCATCTCAACAAGACCAGAGGAACAAAGAGGCACAATGAAAATCAAGAACCCAAATCAAGGGTTCTGGATGAATGTCCACCTTGCCCAGGCCCCTCCTGGAATTGTCCCAGCAGAGTCATCGAATCTGTTCTGGCATGAGACCCACCATAAAAATGGGGAGCAGGTCTCTGGACCACCTTCAGACAAAGGGGGTGTTGCTCTTTAGGAATGTGTAATACATCATTTGATGCATGGAAAAGGCATGTTTGGCAATGCACAGGGCTTATTTTAGCCTCCTTTAGGGGAGTGTCACGGTTTGACACTGGCTAGGCACCCATGAAAAATTATCCAGTCCTTATCCACTCATTTTCCTATGCTATAGTTGAGCAGAGGAGGAGGACAGAAAAATTAAAAGGCTCATGGGGTGAGATAAGGCTTAGGAGAAAACACTCCAAGGGCAAAACAGACTCAAAAGTTATAAGGTATAAAGAAAAATTTATTAACAAAACTAAAAGAGAAATGAGAATTAAAATAAACCTATAGAGCACCTTTCCCACCCCCTCCAGCCCTTCAGCCCTTCTTTCCTTCCCACTGATAGGGCAGGGAGACAAAATATGGGATTTTTTAGTCAGTTTGTCACTTTTAAAAAATCTTCAGTTTGCTTAGGCAGGGGAGCCTCTTCTGTTATATCAGACAGCTCTCTGTGAACTTCTCCAACACGGCTCCAATTTTTTGAGTAGCAGTCTCACCCAACCTGCTATAATGTGAATCCCTCTCATGGGCAAAGCAGTCTTCCCACAACTGTTTGTGTTGGTCATTTTAGTTCATGGGGTGAAGTCTTTAAAGGATGAACTGTTCTACTCTAAAAGCGAGTGTCTTCTTTCTCTATCTCTGAAAACAAAGGTTTTTTTCTTTCTGAGTTTCTCACTAGATTACAACTTTTTAGCATCCACACACTCCAGTGTGAGTACTCTTTTCCATGGGCTGCGGGTGAACTCTGCATGCCCCCATGCACTTCATGAATTACAGGGAAAAAGTTTGTTGTATTATAGGCTTCACCACAGCTTACAGAAGTATTTCAGCTCCAACGCCTGGAGCACCTCCTCCTCCCCCTTTCTCTTTTGCACTGACCTTAGTGTTGTCACGTTGTTCTCCTCATGCATCTTCACTTTTTTCTTTTCCCTGACTCAGGAAAGAATTGGTGTCAGTAGGTTTGTTTGTTCCCAAGTTCTATTACTTGAAAAGTTTTTATAGATTTCTGCAATGCTAAAAAAGTTGATCCCATCTGGGCTCCGCATCAGGGAACTGCCCACCGTGCCTCTCGTCACTGGCCATGGGGTCCCCGCTGGCACCATGTGGGCTGTGCCAGCTGCCCTTGCCTTTCTGTCTGCAGCACAGTTGGTTAAAAGTAAGCAAGTAAAATTTACTTGCTAAGCAAGTAAAATTCATTGTGAGCCATGCCGAGATGAACAACAGCCATGCGGCCTTGGCCGCACTGCCCTGGCTGCATGGCTGCTCTCAAAGCCACAATGGGCCCTGGCTGGGTGCACTGAGATGGGGCTCCCAGCCAGGAGGCCCTGGCTGCCATACCAGGAAACCTCCCAGTGGCTGCCTCTCCAGCCCCTTGGAGGAAGAAGGAGAGCTTGCACACATTTTTTTGTTCTTAAATATGTCATCACAGAGTGTTACTAACTTCTCTGTTTGGGCCAGCCAATATGTCTGCCGCCAGAACCTTCAGGGGTTGTGTGGAAACCCAAAGCACCAGGAATATTTCTCTGTCTGCAGTGCTCTGACTCCCAGGGGAGCACTGACTTTGACCCTAATTCATGGAGAAAGTTTCCTAGACTTCAAAATAGACTAGAATCCACAAAAGTGTGAAATAAATTATAGAGAGTAGTGTAGGTGTATCATTTGGTGAGAAATTTTGGTTTTGGGATTTTTCGTATGTTGTGGATGGAAGTAAGGTGGAGGGCACAGGGTATCATCCTGGGTTTCTTCTTCATGCTTCTTCTTCCTTCTTCTTCATAGGTTTGAGTGGCATTTTGTAATTGGGCAGAAAAGTTTGCATTGCAGGTTCTTTGGGATCAGTTATTGGCTTAAAAGGGAAAATAATCTAGTTCTTAATTGGATAGTTTAGTCTTAAAAGACCTTGTAACAAGAGATTGTTGGTCATTTTGTGCCTTCTAATGAAAAGCTGCCAAACTCACAGTAGTGAGACTGTTTTACTGATAAGAAATAATAAACACTTGAGTCTAAACATAAACACTTGAGTCTGTCTCAAGTGCCTTCAATCCAAACTAAGAGAAACTGACAGCTGGTACCCTGGCAGCTCTGCTGAACACAGTAGAAGTTTCGAGGAGCTTCTTTCTCAGTAGCAACCTCTGTGGCTTCTTCCACCCCCACGAAAAGCCAAGCTGGGTTAAACTAATACAGGGAGGAACCAGAGGAAGAAAAAGGGTGGTATTTTGTTGCGTGTAGGAACAAATGTGAGAAGTAGAGGGGTTGTCATGGTGTTTTATTGGTAAACAGATTTGTCTGTCCACAACCTTCCCTCTGCCTGATCACCTCAGTTTGTCATCTCTCCTCATTTTCTTCACCAACTATTTTTACATAAGGGATTCTTTAGTCTGTCAGGGGGTCAGTGCAGATGTTTGAGTGAATGTGTGAACAATAGCAAAGATCAAGCTGGAGTAGCCAGTTAGCAGGTAAAGTGTCCTGAGAGCCAGGAGGGTGGGATGTGTGGGCCTCAAAGGGACTCCTCTGGGTGGGGAAGTGTTTCTCTCTCCAGTGTCAAGAGCCCCGGTAAATTGGCTGGGGATCAGAGCACATGTGTGTGTGTGTGTGTGAGTGAGGGAGTCTGTACCAGACATTGGAGTGGGACTGAGACCTTGGGGGCTTGTATACCAGAAGCCAGCAGCTAGAGATACTGGGATCAAAGAGCAGCTACTGGGCAGAATGAAAGTCTGAGCCCAGCTGCTGGATGCACCCACCTTTTACATACATAAACATTTTTGCACTGCCAGAACTCCATCCTGCTCAGTCAAAGTGGGGAGGAGAATGAGAGAATTGGTGCACTCAGTGTTCCTGTAAGTGCTCTATGTGTCTGCTGTGGTCTGTGGTCAGACTTCTGTATATATATATATGTACACATATATTGTGGATAGTATAAACTACTTGTCAGGTATTCACACTCAGACTCACTCCTGGAGAGACTGGGTAAGTGAATCAGACTAGAAGGAAGCCAGACCCCAGGGACTGTCACAGGAGGTCTGGGAAATGCAGGAGGAATCCTCTAGGTTTCCAAACTTGTCTGAGTGTGTAATCTCTACATCACTCAAGATAGAATACCACCTGCAATTCAGAGAATTGAATTTTTTTTTCTTTTTTTATCTTTTGATCTTCTGTTACCCAGGGTGTTTCTATTCATTTTAGATGCATGACTACAAAGTCAATGTAAAGTTGGTTTGTCTCTTTATAAATGTGCAAAGGTATCCAGAAATGACTTTTTTTGCCAAAGCTTAATATCATTAAAATTCTTTTTAGCTGGCTGAAAATGTTAGGATTTTATTGGTTTGTCAGTTTTTGCAAGAACAGGAAAAACCAATAATGATGAAAGAGAAGCAGAAATATAGATTTTCATGCTATTTTGGCAGCCTTTTTTCTTTAAGTTTTTTGTTCAAGGTATGTTTTCAAATCAAATCCCTTTTTTCCATGCTACTTTTTAAAAATAAGTTCATTATGCCCAACACAAATTCTCAAGAAATAAGAAAACATAATCACCTGCATTTTACAAACAGTCGAATCGATAAGGGTGTTCCAAAGCCTTAAACTACGTGTCCTGCTTCACAAATAAGTTCTGCTTTATTTTCAATCATTTATGACCTTTGCAGTGGGATATTGTGTGCTTCACAGTAGTAAAGTTCAGCATAAAGAAGGCAGCACGTCTATGTCAGCTTAGAAATTCTTCTGTCATTTCTTTGAGGCTGCTCTATCTGTTCTAGAGAGGTACTCATAACTGAACCTACCACACTCACCAAAGAGCACTCAGGATTGTACTGTGTGAGCAGCCCCAGGACTGTCCCAGTCAGCAGGGACTCATGAGGGAATGATCATAGGAAAATTGAAGTGTTTGGTGCTAAATTTGATCTCATCTAGCTCCTCCCTTAAGGCAGTGTGAATTGCTCCTGTTCCATTCTGGGAAGACATTTACCTTGTCTGTTCCTAAAGCCCACCTGTGGCAGGGATGGCCCTGCTTCATCTGTTGTCCATGGGTCTGACTTTCTCTTCCAAAACACTCTTGTGTTTCTCCAAGTTTCCATGAATGTTTTGTGCTGCCATTTTCCAGTTTTCATATCCACTATGGTAAAATTAAAAGGCTTCTTCACCTGCAATGGCTTCTTCTGTACTTGCTTTCTCCTTTTTCTTAGATTAAAAATCACATAACTTTTAAATAAATTATGTATAGTATTTTCCTCCTCCTGTACTAGTGCATCATGCCTCTGGAGGATCTTATACTTTTTCAGGACCTTTTTCCCCATCTTGCTTACAATATTGTCATATTAATCCATGTGAAAATCCATTCAATGCGAAAATCCATAGTCAGGATGCATATATAGCCCTACAACTTCTTTCCTAACTACAAGAGCTATTAGGTAATTGTAGTAAGAAATGTACTTTGCTTAGCATGGTTTAGACTGACATACATATATTATCTGCTTGTTATCTTCCCCATATTTACAAAATGGCTATTGGTTTATTAGTTTTGGAGTTCTTTTGAAGCTATAATCTATAATCTTTGAAATAGTCTTCTTTGATGTGCTGAAGATCAGCACAACATTTTTCCTATTTCTGGTGTTTTGTTCCATTTGCCATTCTCCACAAATTCCCAAGTATAAGTGATGTCATTTCAGACATTATTTAAGCTATCTGCATATTCTGGGTCCCATTTCATATCTGTCAAATGAAATTCCAGCTGGTTCCAAAGAGATTGGTTGGTTTGACTTTTCATTCACTCTTTGCATGCTTTCCCCTTGCTATTGAATCAGTGAAAAGTACCATATTTGTCGAAGTAGGTCTCTTGTTGCATCTCTTAGCTGTCATAGTTTACATGAATACCCCAGAAGTAATTTGTTTTGGAAAATACTACTGGTGGGGAGTAAATCTACAGAAATTACCCCCTCTATCTGCTTCTTTCTATAGCTTCTCTGTCACTTTTTGTAGTGTTGCACACTAGCCTTAATTGACCTAGAGTATCCTTTCAAATTCTAAATCTACATATCTTAAAATAAACAGTGCTTTGAAATGTTCAATTGCACTGAAATGTGATTATTCTTAATAATAAACTGTTAGAATGGATCATGTCAAATCTATTCTAAATTGTTACTGAAAAATCAGACCATTCTAGGAGTCATTCCCATTAAGCAGTTTCATGCAGTCACCCTTTTCTGGAGAAAAAGAGAGTTACTCACAGGGACATGACAGTTTTGTGCCAGCTGGTCTTAGTAAATGAATCCATTTACTACTATCAAATGCATTCACCAAATCACCGCTCTGAATGATACCTACATTTGGAATTGTACTTGATTAGTTCTCTGAAACTCCTTACTTGGTCATTCCTGCCATTCCTTTTATGAACACTGAAAATTCCTTCTTTTGGTAATAGAGAAATGTTGCTGCAGCAGGCCCCTGGCCAGGTAATAATTAGTATTGACTTTTTGATTTACAGAAGGTTGATAAATTTCTTTATTATACATATATAATTATTATTAAGTAATCCATTGCTTTTTATAGACAGTTATCATATACTTGGACTTAATTGGCCTTTTAATGTAAACATTGTCACTATTGGTTAATTAAGAAACTACCCTTTGGTAAATAAATTTCTATAACACATTCTACATGTTCACAATAACAGATGTAGTAAGTGAAGATAAGAATTGTTTCTCATTTTTATCTCTAATCTTCTCACAGCCTTCCCCAGAAAGGCCTGGGAAAGTTATGTGTTGCTCTCTGTGGCCAGAGAGCTGCTATCACATAGAAATATTAGATGCCTCAATGTCCAGGGATGGCTCAAATTGCAGCATATGGCAAGACAAACCTGATCCCATTGTTGAATGGTACTTCATTCCTTTACATAGATTTTGCACAGAAGCTTACTGAGATTTGTGCTTATTGCACCAGATGAGCTTGTCATTTACCATCCAAATGTTTTATCTTTTCTATAATCACAATACTTCACAATAAAATTTTGATTACAGAATATCTCTTTCTTTTACTGCTTTATTACCAAAAATTTGACATATTATTGTTCTCTAGACAATAACTTTCTCTCTTTACCATGGTATATAATTAATCATACATCTGGAAACAGCATCAATGAGAAATTCTTCCTCACTTCCAGTAAGGAAATAAAATAATGAAACAATTTTAGGGCCAAATATTGATCTGCCCCAGGGTTCTTGAGTGCAGTTTGCTTTATAGACTATTTCCTGAGAGAAAAAAGTAAAACTTTGGTGTAACTTGGTGATATATATGGTATAATGCATTTCCACAGTATTAAACATGTTTTGGCTTCTTCAAGCCACTTGTGCTGACTGGATGATTCAAATACCGATTATTTTTTGTGTAGAACAGCAGAAGAATACAAAATACTCTCGTAGACCTGCTAAGCCAAAAGACCTGATTCAGCAGAGTATGTAAGTCAAAAATAGTAACAGGACTTGTCTGATTAAGAAACTATGTTCTCTAGCTAACATGCAGAATAAAACAAGATAATTACTAATGTATCTAGTAGTTTTGGATCTCCAGACAAAATGGCTGAAACATATTTATAGCTCTTTCAGCTGGGGGAAACTCTCATCATGGTACCTGAGGGAAATTCAGACTCAAATCTTCAGAAATATACTGAGATACTAGTCTTTCCACTATTATTCTACAGAAGCATTTGGTAACTAAAGTAATTAATGTTTACAATAAGCATTTTTAAAAATATCTTAGTGATAAAGAATCCAAGTAACTACAAATTACAATTATCGGCAGTCCTTTTCCACTCTGGCTATGAATTAGTGAAATGTGATTGAGAGTTTGATCCAGGGGAATTATTTCAACTGTACTTGTTGGTGCTTTGGGTGAGTTACACTACTGTAGCTGAATAGTTGCCTTTCAAACATGAGAATTGTTTCAGGTTTCTGACAAGTGTTATCAACTTTTTTATGGAATCAAAGAAACATCAAGGTTGGAAGACACCTTCAAGATCATCTAGTCCACTCATCAACCCAGCATGACCATAATCACCCCTAAATCATATCAACTGATTTCTACAGGCAGATGCCTTTTGAACAGTTCCAGAGATGGCAACACCACCATTACCCTGTGAAAAGTATTCCAATGTCTAACCACTCTTGCAGTGAAGAAAACTTCTCTAATATCTAGTCTGAACCTCCTCTGGTGCAATTTAAGGCCATTCCTCTTGCCCTTTCACTTGAGAAACGGCAGAAGAGACCACTCCCTACTTGGCTAAACTCTCCTTTCAGGAGCTCTCCCCTGAGCTTCCTCTTTTCCAGGCTAAACAACTCCAGCTCCCTCAGCCATTCCTCATATGACTTATTGTCCCAGACCCTTCACCAGCTCCACTCTCTACTCTGGACTCTCTGCAGCACCTCTGTCCTTCTCATAGTGAAGACACAGGACTTGAAGGGAAGAATCACTTCCCTTTCCTTGATGCATGCCATTTGCCTTCTATTACTATGAAGCAATTATATCTGCTGAAAAAAATACAAAGTGTTGAATCAGGACAGTTTCTTAATTCTGATAGGATTTAGAAAAACAGTGCTGAGGCCTAAATGTCTCCTCAATAACATGCATTTGTTAAACTCAGAAAATATCTGAATCTTGAACACAGTGTTACTAGATGCCCTTGATAGAAGAAGGTGTAATGAGACAGTAAAATTTGGTGCTGATATAAAGGTGTTTCAACACAGGGGATGATCTAAATGTTATACAGGAAACATTGACTACTTTCAAGCTTTAACAAAGAGAAATTGGAAGTAATATAATAATAAAAGCAAGTTCAAGGTCACCTGCTCAGGAGTTAATAGGAAAATCCACAATAAACTTGTGCAGAGTAGATGAAAATGACAGAGGAAGAAAAAGATCTGTCTATTTTGATTAGTCAGAGAACATCTCTGAGATTCAATATGATGAAAACTGAAGTTTAATAATTATGCATGTCGTATGGCCACCGAGAAAGTAATGGTTATCCCTGAGCATAATGTTTCAGGTATTACTAAAAATAGAGAGAAACAGGGTGTAAGTGCTTGCCATGAGCTAGAAGAGAGAAGGAATTCTTATGTTATAAAGCAACCAGGATCATCCTTTGAAGTGCCAGTGGAAGTAAAAAAAATTAAATGTGTTTCCAGATGGAGTTAAAAGAGCTAATGGCAACAATAGATGATTTCCAGTCCTATGTTGTGTCAGTGCTGTTGCTTCCAGAGAATAAATTTATTTAAGATAAAAATAAAATCATGTTATAAAGTTCCTCTTATTGTTGTGATTGCTGTATCATAATTTTGATTTTACTATTGGTCCACCCAAAGTGTCTTCAAAGACTATTAGGTGCAGGAGTTATGAAAATTACTACACTTTGTGTCCCTAATGTTCTTCACAAAGGAAAATATCTAATTTTTTCTCAGTTGTGAACCTAGTCTAGGTGTGTGTCCACTGCTTACAGAGTAACCAGGTGGCTGATATGTTGACAGCAATGATGTTACCAGATGTCTTCTGCACCCAATTTCAATGCCCTCCCTCCTGTCATTTAACAAACCTTGCTTGCCCGTAGTCACTGAGATCTTTGTA
This sequence comes from Agelaius phoeniceus, assembly GCF_051311805.1. Lineage (NCBI taxonomy): Eukaryota > Metazoa > Chordata > Aves > Passeriformes > Icteridae > Agelaius > Agelaius phoeniceus. The sequence goes on from NC_135267.1 coordinate 12,621,408, forward strand.
GACTTCAAGGGTCTTCTGTTATATTTTGGTGTATATCAAAGTTGGATATCTTCACACAATGAAACCACGTCTGCCATATTTAACTTGTCACTGTGCTGTGTGAAATCATTGGCCTGGATATCCTTTAAAACTTTTTCCATGGTGTTTTATTGGCAGACACCTGTCAATATACTGTTTTCCAATACTTTCCTTCTGTCACAGACTGTCAAAGTAAATTTAAAAGGGTTTTTTTTTGATGAAACGAAGCTTTCTGTATTCTGAAATGCTTATGAAGACCTAGATTGTTTCTGGCTGAAAGAAATGTTAAACTATTAGCACTGAAACTGGAGCTGAGAGATGGGAAATGATGAAAAGGCTGAATAGTGATGTTTGGAAGCAAGTTGCAAGATGGGAGAAAAAGAGCAGCATTAGAAGTAAGAAATAAAATAATGAATAGTAAAGGCACCAAAAGGGTTTTCCTTCTGTGTATTGGTTTAATTTGAAGTATTTTGGAATTGTAAATTCTACCCTGCTTCTGAAAGGGAAATGGGATAAAAAAAGCAATTGTTTAGTTTTTACTTCTCCTTTAATCATCATTGTTTTGTAAAAAAGATAATTATTTCTAATCTAGACCAGTTTTCCAGATTTTCCCTTAAAAATATCAGGAATTTAGAAAGACTGCTTTGAGGCCTGAAATAAAAATTTGTTTTGTTTTATAAAAGTTCCACTCATTTTGAAATTTGAATGAATAGGGGACATCTCTGCATATCCCAGAGAATGTGAAAGTACAAAGTGAAAGAGCAGAGGGGAAAGAAGAGGTCAAGGACACTTTCAAATTTTCATAAATCTAAGGACTATTCCTGTTTATAAAAATGTTGAGTTTCAGCAGAGTCATTTATGTACACCCTCATTTAGCTTTCAGAGCAATGATTACTGTGGGTGCATATTTAATCCTAAAGATTTACTGTTTCTGATCTTGTATGCAAAAAATCATAAATGATGATTGTAATAATTTATTTTTGAATATTAACATTTACAATTCCATGCCCTTGCTGATTTTTAAGCTTATTTTTACTATGCAGAGTGTTTGGCACATTTATACATTCCACAAAGCTTTTTCCAGATGATTTGAAGAATGTAGTTCCCTTTTTTATCATGCATCAAAGTCCTAAAGAAACATCTCTGGCTTTTTCAAAATTGAGTTCTAGCACTGAAACATCCAGGTAGTGGAGCCTCTGGGAAAGCATCTTTAAGAAAGGGTAGTGAAAAATGAGAAGGCAGAGGAGGAGGGGGAAAAAGTGAGAAACAGAACTATGAGCACCAAAGTGAGGGAAGCAAGGTAGAAGATATTCCAGGCACCAGAGCAGAGCTTTCCCTGCAGCCTATGGGAAGGACCACAGTGAAGCAGATAACCATAATGCAGCCTGGCAAGGACCATGCTGGAGCTGGCACATTCCCAGGAGAAAGTACATCCCACAGAAAGTACCTGTGGGAGCAGGGGAAAAGTCTAAGGGGAGGGAAAGGCTGAGGAGTTGCTATGGGCTGAATCACTGCCATGCCTCTGCACTGCTTGGAGGTTGAGTGTGACCCAAGGCAAGAATGAAGGAATAAAGTTGGACTTGGGAGAGGGAAGAGAAAAATTCTGTTCCAATATTTCTCCACTCAAATCTATTTTACTTGTCAATAAATTAACTTTCCCCAAACTAAATCTGTCTTGCCTATGATAGTAATTGATCTCCCTGTCATTATCTCCAGCCATAAGCTCTCTCATGTTATTTTCTCCACTTTTTTCTATTGAGGAGCAGGAATGAGAATGAGAGAACAGGCTTCTGGCTATTCTGGCCATTACCAAAGCTAACCTACAACATTGATTTCTTCCTTTTTACTCAATGAAGTGTGCTTTTCCTGATTTTGTAAGCTTCAAAATCATCTTTGATTGCTGTGTATTAAGAAAAGTTTGAGTAGACATTTTATAGTCACCCACATTTCTGGCCAGCTTTGTGTCCAGTTGAGTTTTGGCCACATAAATTTTCTCCTACAATGGCTATCAGCATCTCTGTATTCTTCCATGTCATCTGACTTGGCTTCCACTGGGCACACAATTTCCTTTTTTCCTCATTTCTGAGGAAACTAGGAAAATTTCCTCCTTTTTTCCTCACTTCTGAGAGAAGATTCCTGTTCAGCCAAGCTGGCTTTCTGCCTTGCCTGTTTGACTTCTGATATTTGGGAATTGTCTGCTCCAGTGTCCTTAGGAGGTGATGTTTAAAAAGTGACCAGAATTGAAGGACCCCAGCACCTGCAACATTTTCCCTAGTGACCTTACTTACTAATTCCCTGAACAACATAAAGTTAGCACCCCTCATGTCCAGAGTTGAGGTTTTGCTGGCATGTTTCTGGGGAGGGATAGAATGTAAGAGAATAGTGCAGAAGGTAGTCTCACACCTGAGGAGTTGCAGCTGTACTAATCACCAAAGATTAGGAACAGGCCTGCCCTTAATAGGCCACAGCTGTGTTCAATAAGGAGATGAGTGCTACAAAGAGTGGGTTAGCTGGTTGAGGAGAGGGATGGAGTTTTTTTGGTTGTGCTGGAAAGAGAGTTGGAGTTTGTTGGCTGTACTGTGAAGAAGGAGGAGTCAGTGCTGTGAGGAGCTGCCCATGAGAGAACACCGAGAAGGTACGGGAGCTTTGCAATGAGATGGCAACATGTTTCCTCCTGTCAACAGAGATTTTAAACTTGATCACTTTGTGCTTGCTGAAGCCAAGAGAGCTGTCTGTCTCAACTTCTCTCACAGGATCTGCTCTCTTGATAAACAGTAGATAAGGGAGGGTGCCTTTCTGAGTTGGCTTCCTTAGGACCTGTTTCATCCAGGTTTATCAGGAATCTACTGTCCTGGGTTTTACCAGCTGTGTGGTACTCCTAGTTTATTTCTGGAAAGTTGCAGTCCCTCATGAGGAAAAGGGCAGTTGACTTGGAAGTGTCCCTTAGCTCCTCAAAGAATAATTCATCACCACCATCATCCTGGCTAGGAGATCTGTGGTAGCCTCCCAAAATGACATCCACATTATTTGTTTGCCCCTTAATTTTTACCCAGAGATACTCAACTGTGCCATTGTCAGCTGTGAGCTCCACATATTCTAAACCTTCTGTTACATACAGTGCTGCCCCTCTGCCTCCTCTGCCCTGCCTACCCTCCTGAAGAGCCTGTAACTCTGTCCAACAGGGCACTCCAGTCAGAGGAGTCATCCTACTGGGTTTCACTTACACCACAGAAAGGGGTCCTGGTTGGTGGGAAGTAGGATATGAGCCAGTAGTGTTCTGGCAGCCAAGAGGGTCAACCCTGTCTTGGGGTACATCAGGCACAGCATCACCAGCTGGGCAAGGAAGGGGATTGTCCCTCTCTGCTCTGCACTGGGACAGCCTCACCAGCTCTCTGTGGTGACCAGTGACAGGACTTGAGGAAATGGCCTGAAATTGTGTTGATAGTGGGGCCCTGGAAAATGTTAAAAATAGACTTTGAAAATGTTAGGTTTTGTGTTTTCTCAGATCACTGCACCTGCGTAAGCAGTATGATAAATGATTTAATTGTTAGATGTGGTGATTGTTTAGTAACTAAACATAATTATTGTATAATCATAAGAAGAATCATGAGAAACTATGTTAGAAATTTAAGGGGGAACCATGAGAAGCCATGCTTGACTGAAATCTATGTATACAATAGAACAATATAAGTTTAATAATTAACATGAAAGTTATATAACGATAGGATATAAAAACACAATCATCTCGAATGTATGGTCGGAGTCAGATTTGAATTGAATATTCCTGACACCCAGAGCTCTTAATAAAAAGCACCACATATAATCACTTGTGTGATTGTGGTTTTGAATGCTAACAGCGTTGGAGGAATTTTAAGTTGTATGTTAAAAAAATCTTCAACCCCAGTATGTTTGGGCACTGGAACAGGCTCCCCAGGGAAGTGGTCACAGCACCAGCCTGACAGAGTCCAAGAAATGATAGGACAATGCTCTCAGGAACATGGTGTGACTCTCAGGGATGGTCCTGTGCAGAGCCAGGAGCTGGACTCAATTCCTGTGGGTCCCTTTCAACTCAGCATATTCTGTGATGTGGAACTCTTTCTCTGAAAACTTACCTCTGACTGTTTAAAAGGCACTGTTTATGTAGTCCTGACAGTGCTCTGCTCTTTGATGGTCCATCAGTATTTCACTTAAGAATGTGTTTAAGAACCGCAGAAATAAATGTTAATTTTCCCAAATGCTTAGCTGAACTGGAATATAGTACTGCAGAAATGTGTCATACAGTAAAAAAATAATATATTAAAATCTTTCTTTTATTCTTGTCAAATTACCACTGCATAGAATAGAAGTTGCAGGTTTTTGCATGCTCCAGTGTTTATTCCAGAGTGAATTGAACCAATGTTCTGCATACATAGTTATGCAGGCTACTGCAATGGATTTCAGTGTGACATTTTGCCACTGTATTTGATATACACAATCTAATTTTTATAGGTCTCTCTTAAGTTAACTCAATTTTACGACCATGAAAACTGCTACCTACATAACATTAAATTTGAAAAATAACTTGCATGAAATATGATCCTTATGCATGGTACTTACCACAGTAAATATAATCTTTGTTACAGGCTGATTGTCACAGTGAAATGGAACTGGGATGTTTATAGGTAAGGATAGTACAAACATTAAGCACAAGCTATTCTTATGTTGTTTTTATTTATTGAAAAGCACAAAATCGAGTCAATATAATTTCTTGTTTAGTGTGAAAATTTCTTATACAATACCATGTTTTTTCTCTGTTCATATAAATTTTGGTAGTTAAGAAGAGGGTGTTTTTTTTTCACACAGGAAATATATTAAAAGAAATTAGTCTGTTTTGTCAGACTTGGGCTGTGTGGTCCTGTGCCTGAATTGAACAATCACCAGTACCAGAGCCCTCAAAAAAAGGGGGAATTTGCTAGCATAGATCTGTATGTCTTTGGTTCTTCTTTTAAGTGTTCCACAGTAAATTTTATATAATACTGCATGACACCTCAGCTATTCACCAATAAATCTGCTTTTTCCCATAAGACTAAGAATAATCTTGTATCCCCTTTCTTATCAGTTAGGAAACTCAGTTTGAACCTCCTCAAGTCTTTGTGCTATTCCTTCGATGGCCTGCCAATCAGTGCTGATGAGTCCTGATTCTGGTGCTGTCTCTGTTATCTCTTGTACCTTGGAGGTTGTATACCTGGGTGTTCAATTTTTTCCTTCTCTCCTTTCTAGTGCTAGACTCTTCTGCTGAGGATGCAGTAACCAGATATTCCCATAAATCACATACCATTCCACTAAAGTGATCTCCCGTAGTGAGTGTCCAGTTTACATCTTGAGGCAAACTACTTAAGCAGCCATTCTTAATTTCCTCATTAGTATTCTTAAGATGTTGGAAATGAAGCCCATGGTTTAATTACACATTCTGCAAGGAAATATTTTCTCCTATTGTTTTTTAAAAACCCTGATTCTTTTTACTACCATTATGATGTCTTTTTAACTGTGCTACAAGACCAGAAACACAGACATGTATCCTCTGTGGGCCATTCATTATTTAATATGCTTACATCACAACTTTTTCTAGAAACATTTTTTGTAAAAAAAAAAAACCCAGTCTTTTAAATCTCTTTTCAAATTATTGTCTTCCTTGATCCTGGCCATTCTCTCCAGGCCTCCCTTTTCCCCATAGTCCTTTTTTTTTTAAGGTAAGAAACCAAGAAAAAAATGGACCTTCTTGGGACAGGAAACAGGACATTTAGGTAACATTCCCCTTCATCCCCAGCTGCCTTATCTTGGTGTTGGCAAACATCCTTCCCTGTTCCCTTCACTTGTGCACAGAATCTTCCTTCATCTTTCAAAGTCTGGTGGAAGTTGGAAAAATAGATAAAGGCTGGGATCTTGTATTAATCTATCTCCCAGCATGATGCTATAGTGTATATGTGTAGTGTTCCAGAGGATGCCAAGATATTGATTTATACAAAACTTTGAAACTCTATGCTATTAATTATCTTACTTCTGCAGCTTAATGTTTTGTTTGCTTTCTGACTGCAGTTGTAAATTAAGCAAATATCTCTCAATTACTGCAATGACTAATGGTTTCTTTCTTGAGATAGAGGTGAGCAAGCAGTTTAAGACTTTCTTCATCTATAAATTATTTTTCACTTATTTATTCTGAACATCATCTCTCAATTTGTTTACTTCTCTCTAACGTTTTACTTAATCCTCTAGTTTGGATTAAGTAAAATAATTTTGTAAACTTCAGATTTTGCTGTTACCTTTCTTGTCATTTACAAAAAGTAATAAGCACTATGGGATTTCAAATGAAAATGAATGACTTGATAGCAGCCAGCACATTAATACTTTGTTTAGCTGTGCATATCAAAATTTAGGGAACAAGTTTGCCTATTAGTGTAAATTTGTAACTATATGAAATATGTGTAAAAGAATTGCAAAGCCTAATTATTATTATTATTATAATGCAATTTGAATTCCTGAGTTTTCCAGTGTAGACAGTACACAGTTTTTTAGGGTTTTGTTTTCACATCTTTCACAATTTTGCAGACATCACTCTCTTAAAAAAAAAAAATCTGGTTTTGTAGACTAGTTTAGGTTATAATTATTTTTCCAAATGTCATGACATGTCATCCAACTGTAAATTAGTAATCCCTGATTCAGCATAGCATTCAATCTGTTCTCATTTTCCTAACAATTCTCCTGTCCTTTTCCTCTGCTAAAATATTTCATGGCTATGGAACTGACTTTGACAAAATAACCTTGGAAGGAGCTCCTGGTGTGAGAAGTCCTGACTCTGAGCCTCTAGAGAATTACAATCACTCAAAGATATATAAATCAAATCAATACTTTCAACTGACTTCATTAAGGATGAGACCTGGCTTGTTTTTGGGAAATATTCAACTTTCTAATATTATTCTACAATTAAATTCCATTCTACAATATATATTTTATGTAGAATATTAATATATTATTACATTATAATATTATATATGTGTCTGACACATATTCTGAATGTTTTTGTTCTTCCTTTAACCAGAGAAGAGAGCCTTTTACTTGAATTAACTGTGATTGACAGTAGAGATAGATGAATCTTATTTTTTAACACCCATTTATGTACATAAAAAGCCATAATTATATAATAATTAAATGTGGTATTAAAATGTCTGAATTAGAAAACAGTGCACAGTATTTTTGCAGTAAAACACAAGCAAATATATTTTTGAAAAAGAGCATTATTAAAATTAAAGGCATCTTAGCAATAAGTGACTAACAGCAGTTTTCTGTTTTTACTAAAGAGTGGTGACAGATGCTCTGACATTTATTCAATCTGTTTCAGTAGACCATCAAGGAAGAAAAAAAGATTTCTTTTTCAAATTAAAAAACATACAAAAAAATCCCTTTTCCTCAAACCTTCAAATATTTAAAGCAATATTTTAACTTAAAAACATACTTTTTCTTCTACTGCTCTGTTTTAATGCTGAACTGTTCTATAATGCAGCAGAGTGTAAACATATACACATGTTTTGGAAAACAGCATGTTTTAACCAGCACTAAAAGAAAGAACACAAATACTGTTTCTTGATAAACAGCTTTCAAACAATGTGTAAAATAGGTTTTTTTGCTTCCATATCCTCTACTTGCATAGATACAAATGAAGTCTCTTAAAACAAACCCAAGGAGACAATCCCTCACAGGGCTCTAACAGGCTCAGAGAGCACACAGCAGAGATGTCTGGTGAAATTACCAGGGTAATGCACAACTGTCCCACAACATTTCATTACTGCCTTTTTCTTTTGTCATAATGGCAACAATCAGTAAATTTTGCCAGCAAACCTTTCCAACCAGGTATCTCAGAGTGAAGTAAGAGCCTTGAAAATGTCTTCAATTCAGTTCGGTAGATCCTAAGAGAATTAAAAAAAAAAAAAAGGAGAAAAAGCTGATGTTTTTTTCTTCTTCTAAAAAGCTTTCTCATCTTTCAGAGGGCAGTATGCTACCCAGAGAGGAGGATAATGGTAGAGCACCCTCAGGCTGTTAAAAGGTGTAGTTCTGGAGAGGGCTAGCTCGCTTGTACATTCTCTTCCTGCTTGGTAACAAAGAACAGAGTGCTAAGTGTCCTTTCCTATTTTCCTCATCCCAAAGGTCTGTCTCTTTGGCCTGGCTGCTGGGTTTTATGTTTGGAGCCCAGAGCAGATGTACCCTTCTCTGCAGCACTAGTTAACACATCTAGAGAATGGATACTAGATTTGACGCCCTGCTACATTTGATATTCTAAAGTTTGTAAGCTGTAAATGCAAAAAATCTTACAACAGGATAGGGCTGCACATTTTATTTGGTCTGTCTCTTATATACACCAGTGTAAGTGAGCTTCAAAATCATATTAATTTGCCATATTGAGTAAAGTGTGTATAGAAAATCATGAACAGTTCTTTTTTAAGGGAAAAATAACTTTAATTTGAGAACATTGCTATTTCAATGTGAGAGAGAGTTTGTACATCAGGCCAACTGATATGGAAATGTAAAAATATTCATTTTACTCTCATAAAATTCCCTACATTTGTTTGAATTTTATAGAAAATAACTTTGTAAAAACAGTGAAAATGCCATTAAATAGAAAATATAATACGCTCTTAAGGAAAAAAACCCAAACACTCAGTATCTAAATGTATTTATTTGAGCAAATAAAATGATTATTATGGATTGAAGGATGTATAAGCACACATATATGTGTATCAAATGGTATTTATTGTACCCAGAATAAGATTTGAGTGCTTTTTGCCATCAGGGCAATAATGAAGATTTCAAGTTAAGTTGAATTCTGTAACAAGAATAATAAAAAAACCCAATAAAGAGCTTTACTAAATTGCCTTCAGCTCACTAGTGTGATTCAATTTGCCATTGAAACACATGGTCTAAAGCGAATATAATGAACACGTTTAGAGAGTGAATTATTTCAAAGTTATTCTTTCATACAGATCTATTCAGTGAGATGCTCATTAATCACTGGATTGCCTTGGTCTAATTAGATAAGGTAAAACAAGGAAAATAAACAAGAGGAAAGATATTAAAGAAAAGGATAAATCCACAAAACATCTCTACAGAAGTTAGTAATTCCATATTTTTCTGCAGTCAGCACTTAAAACAATTTCTAACGTTTCAATGAGGTGCACTCCTTAGGAAAAAAAAGAATTGCACAATTTTGTATCTATTGTTTTTTCTTTTATAGTTCATACATCTAGGGGGAAAAAAAAGATTAAACAGCAGAACACTTTTTCTTGGTGGTACTGTGTTTGTTCAGAGAAACAGCCACAAAAGAGTAAAGGGATTTCAGGTTTTACTGACTGAGTGGAATTGTGTGCCTGATTAGACAAATTATGTTGACATAACAACAACAAAAAAGTTAGATTTCAACTGATGCAAGCTGATAAAGGTTTGTTGAAGGAAAGGACCTAGATCAGCATACCTTAGCTGAATATCTGGTCTACACCTTTAAAAGAAATGAGATCTTTAGTCAGCTGCTTGGTGTCATAGACTCAGCCTGTCTATGAGCCTGACACTATTATTGTCCTTTTCACTGCTGACAGTAGATTTCACAGAGGAGCCTATACCATTCTTAATTAGGACTTTGTATTTTTTATTAAGATTTTTTAATAATTAATTTCAATAATACTAGAGAGTTGCTGAGTTTTGCTGGCTTGTCGGTAGACCTGTTATCACACACTCAAGAGGCAGAAATAAAATCCACAACTTTCAGTGGAATTTTAGTTTGAGTTAACACTGCATGATTGGACCCCAGAATATGGTTAAGATCAGTATTCTACTTTGCTACTGTTGAAGCAAAATGATAACAAAGGAAACTTATTTGCTTTTGGAGGTTTGATTTTATGCAGGTCTTGCTGAGGTCACATGAGAGGTTCTTAATGACTTTAATATATTTCTTATGAAGCTTCACAAGTGAAAATAGAGTAGATATACAATACTGAGATCTACTGGTGATCTGGTGATTTTAAATCTCAGAATTTGTAAGTGGCGATATGTATGGTGCAGCACTTTATCAGCTGTGACAGGGTTTTCTAGGGCAGGGCTACCCCAAGTGTCTGCCTGTTCACAGTCTAGCAGGATGCAAAAGAGAATTTTCTGTTAATTATTTGTGTTTGAAAATAAAATTACTTTTAGCTTAGACTGCACCTTTAACAGTGCCTTCAAACAGTCATATTTATGAAAGAAAGAAGACCAGGTTTTCATGCTATACTTCCTGCTCCTTGTGAGGATGTTTGCATCCTGAAACCTTTTTCCACTGTTCAGCCATCTGAGCTGTGAGGTGGATAACAATGCAAAACCAGCTGGGCATGCATGAGCTGTGAGGGTGAAAGGTGTGTACCTGTGCTGATGCCACGTTACAAATGACTCTGATGATCTGGCTCACAATTGGCCATTCTGATGTAGTGTCAGTGGTACATGAGGTTCACAAGGTTTCAGACATTCACCAGAAATTTTGTCAGGAGTACAGGAGTAAGAATCATTGTACGATAGAAGAAATCCCTCAAAACCTGTCATAGAGAGAAATCATCTGGGCAAAGGTGATTTCAAACCTGAGATGAATGGCACAGATTGGACAAGAATTAACTGCAGTTTGCAGGAGCTGCTGTGCTGATAATTACCTGAATTAAAATAAAAATTATACTTTCAAAACAATGCTTTCACCCAAAAAAACCCCTAAAACAAACCAAAGCAAAAAAAACCAACCCCACAAACAAGAAAACAGCTCCTCCCTCCTGTCCTCCCACCACAAACCCAGAAGAAAACAGGAAAATTGTGGTACCTTAATAAGCATATTTAGTCTGAATGTTTATCCTTTCTATAGATTTTACAGATCATGAGCAACAAGCACAAATATATGATTTTGAATTTGTATAAACAAGGGAAAATATATCCTGAAAATATTTTCATTTTCCTCTAGCTAACATGATTATGTTAGCTAATATAAGCACAATCTTTCCATCACTCTCTATTGCTCAGCATTAATGACAAAAGAAGTTTCAATAGCCAGCCTTTCTGTAATTATTTGTTGGTTACTTAATGTCTTTTTGATGGCATCTATTTATAAAAATATGCCTTCACATTTTTTCTCAGGGGCAAGATCCTGATTGAGGCCTTTCAGTACCTGTTGGGAGACTACAAGAAAGATAGAGACTATTTAAAAGGACATGAAGTGACAGAACAAGGGGGAATGGCTTCAAACTGAGAGTAGGATTAGATTGGACATCATGAAGAAATTCTCTAATGTGAGGGCACAGGAACATGATACCCAGAGAAAATGTGGATGCTCCATCCTTGGAAGTGTGCAAGGCCAGGTTGGATGGGGCTTTGAGCAACGTGGTCTAGTGAAAGTGGTTCCTGGTCTCCTTAAATCTTGGAACTACAGTCTGTGCACCGATTTTTAATTATTTTGGCAAATATTGTCCCTTTGGTTTCATCGTCAAGTTCTTTTAGAGCTGCAATATGCATTCACAACATTTGTCTACTAGAAGATTCTCAGATACTTAATCTTTTGGACATTATTTTGTTCACAGATGAGGGCAAAATATTTTAAAAAATATTCTTTGCAATTTTTTGTTGTGTTTTGGATTAACTGACATAAATATAAAATATTCAAATAGCAGAAGTGTAGTTTAACAAGGTTTTCCAGGCTTCTTCCATATGCAGTTGGAAAGATAGATGAACATCTGGGTAATTCACCTCTCTATAATAGTACAGGGAGATCAGCCCTCTGAGTAGCTTACATTCTCAATAATATCAGCCAAAACCCTGATAATAAAGGAGCCTATATTTTAGATAACTAAATTAACTGAGGGGAATCTCACCATTAGGATGTCACATTCCTATTCTATTGTTTGGTTTCTTGCTTTTTGAGGCCTAGGACTTGCATAGCCCTAGCGACGTTATTCTTTATCGAAAAACAGTTGTTTTAATATCTTCTCCTAATTAATATCTTCTCCTTCTGCTTCCTATAATAATCAGTGATTTTAAAATCTTTAAATAAAATCTTTAATAATTTTTTAGATAAACTTCTAGTTTTTAATTTTACTAATAGTTGAAATCTCTCCCTAGATATAAGACTATGGATTTTGCCTCCATCTTCATTTTCCTCTTTAGATCAGTTTCTGTTGACGTTTTAAGGAACATAGTATATGTCATTGCACTCATTCTGTTTATGCTAATATATGAATTCTATTCTCTTAACCTGCTATTTAGAATGTAATACAGTAGAGTTAATTATATGCTAAGAGTAATGTAATTCTGAACTCCGTGGGATGGAAACAATACTTGAATTTTTCCATATCTTTGCTATCTTATTACTTCTGGGAATTAAGAAGATCTAGTTTAGGTGAATTCATATTCAGAGATTTTATGAGTGAGCTCTAGACATCATCTTCATATGGGCTAAGTTATGACTTAGTTATCAGCCACAAAATGGCAATGAGTCAGCAGAGGTGTAAAGTAAAAATCAAATCCCAATCCCTCCAAAAAACCAAAAAATATTTGAGACCTAGTTTGTTAACACTGCAGTCATATAATAGCTTTACAAATGTCTTCATAATCTTTTTCTTTTTTTACATGACCCAGCAAACAGATTGTCAGTCCTGAGGAAATGTGTGTACTCAGAGCTAATTTTTTACTGCTGCTGTTTTTGATATGTTGCATTTTAGGAAGCTAGTGTCAGAAAGCCCAAAAATGTTCAGTCATAGATTCCATTACAGTAATCTCGGTAATGCCTTATGACCCAGGCAAGATTGTTTAAGGTCAATGTCTTAGATGTTGCTACAATATTTTAAAGAAAATTTTCAAGCAGTAGTTTGCTTTTTTGTCTATCTTTTTGAATGTGCTTGTGACTATGATAACTATTGGAGGACAGACTCTTTCACTAGACCCATTAGTTTTTTTATTTGTAATTATGAAGCTCTAATAAAATCAGAGGTTATGATTTGGCCATAGATTTTTCAGAAAAGTTTTTAATATTTTCTTATCTTTTCTTGGAAACAGGAAGAGATTTTGATTTGTTTTTTGTTTGGCTGGGGATTCTTTGTGTGTGTGCCCTAGGCCTATATGTTATATAGTACATTTCACCATAGCTATGCAATAAAAATGTTGGATCACACTATGCTTCTATCATTTTAAATGTTTCTGAAAACAATATTAAACTCTTTGGAATAAGAAAGAATAAAGGAACATGGATTCCACTGCAATATAAAAATATTAACAACAAGAAAATTTAGCATTTTTGTCCCCTTAGTATTGGGATGGAGTAGGTAGGAGTGAATGAGATGGAAATCTTAGATTGAAATATATATGTTTTCAAGTACTCATCTGATGGATCTTTAAATAAGCCTTACTTTAGGTTATTGGAAGTGTGATTTTCTTTATTGTCATGTGGTGTGTCTATTATTGCAATAAAATAAAAAAGTTTCATGGATCATGTTGTTTTCTTCTCTAAAAAAATGCATTGTGTTGTATCTCTGGCTGTCCCACAGAGCTGTAAATTGCTTCCATTAGTTTCCTTGCTTTTTACTTTTGTTGTCTTGGTAACAAAACATAATTTGTTCTTATACGTGTATTATAGTCAAACTCTATAAGTTAAGGTTGCAAAATTTCTTCCAATAATAAACTCATATTTGCACTTGGACATAAGTTCTTGGAGAAGTCTGACATTAAACTAAAACTTTCCTGGCTGAAGTTTATGAGGAATGCATTTTATCTGTAAAAGTTTATAGAAAATAATTTACTTTATATGAATGATGCACGATGGCAAAAAAAATTCCTAGGGAAGAAGTAATAAAGATGGGAGTCTTCTCCATAAATGCAGACATCTGAAAGTTAGCCACAAAGGTCTAATAACTTAAGGGTCGTGCTCAGTGAAGAGACACAGTCACGTCCAGACAAGTATTCATTACATTCCAAAACAGGATTTTAAAATAAGGGAAAGTGAGAAGCTGAATTGCTCTATGGAGGTGTCAATTTCTCTTCTTTAATGGGAAGTAAAATGTTGTGAATTATCTGAAATTTGTCTGGCTAAGTTTTAAATGTCCAAACAGGGGCAGATGAATCCCAATCAAGAATTCTGTTCTTAAGGGAAACTCAAATGTATGTGATCTAAGAAGCGTCTTATTTTGTGTATTGACAGTTCTAAAGAGGGCCTTTTTTATTCCATGAACTTGATTTCAAATGGGTAAGAGACTGTTCATTAAAGGAGAAATTCTATAAATCAAGAGGGGTCACACATTTCTGGCTATATACATTATTATTTTTTTTTGTATAGGGCTGCACATAGGTGTTTTACTCAAAGAAGATTGAATGTCAACCATTTCATTTCAGCCCTTCTACCTAAATCATCTAATGATTTTATAGTGCTTGCAGAATATTTTTCACATTTGATCATGACAAATATAGAAAATGTTCCAGGAGATGGAAAACGTTCTGCTGAATTTCAGGCCACAGAGTAGTCAGGGTTCTTTAAGCAATCATTGAGTCTATCCTTCTCTGTCAAATGCATCATCAGACTTGTGGTTGATGAAGGAATTGTACTGATTGCTTTTCAAATGGTTTGCTCTTTCTTCTTCAAATTAACATCTGTATGTGGTTTCAATTGTCTCTTGACTGTTTCTGTACACCACTCTAAATATTCAGGTTTTCTACAGAAGACTTAAGAAGAATTTCAACTTTTAATGACTTTTTAAAAGACATTATCTTTCTAAATTTCTACTCTTTGCACATTAATAACAGCATATTAATTGGATTGTAGACTAATAATGCATAAACTCTAGTGACGCACATCCTACATCTTACTCAAAGCAAGTCATATGTTTCCTGGCTAGACATATTAGAAATTTTTTATTCTTAATTTTGGTCAAAGGCCAGCCGTGGTCCTAGAGAAAAGTTCTATTTGTTTTCTTGGATTTGTCTCTTTCTTGTAGAAAAATCTGAGACCCTGAGCTTGTATAAGGGTTATACTTACAAGTTTATACTTATAAGTTTATATATATATATTTTTTTAAAAAAGCTACATTTGCTTGTATGCAATATTCTTTGAGCACTCTAAGAATATGTGCAATCTACCCTTCTAATGTGCAATCCACCCTTCTCTGAAGCCTAACCCTCTCCTGATGATCTATGCATGCCCTTTCTCTAGGCCTCCTTTAAAAAGGGACTATCCCTTCTGAGATTTCCATAAAGACTTCAAACCTCTCTAGAGGTTTCCACAAACACACAATGATATTTTCTATTTTTTTGCTTTATCCTTTTCCAATAATTTTCGAAATGTAGTACATCTTCAGTGCAGTAAGTCACTGAGCACTGAGCTTCATATTTTTATTAGTCTGTCCACAGTGACTCCAAGCTCTCCTCTCAGAGTGATAATAACCATGTGTTTTTTGCAAACAGAGGAGGACTTGTGGGTGATGTGATGGTTAGAAGCTGTCTGGGGCTTAGTGGTCATGAAATGATCTAGTCTTCAATTCTTGAAGAACTAAGAAGGGAAACTTCCGGAATGTAGACTGGCCAGTGAGAGAGACTGGTTGAGGAAATCCCTTGAGAGGCTGTCCAGAATGGCAAAGGATCCCCAGAATGCTGAGCATCCTTTGAGAAAGGAATTTTCAAGGCTAGGATCAGGCTGTCCACATGCGCCAAAATATGAACCAGTGGTGAAGACCAGCCTGGTTGAGCAGAGTATATCTAAAAAAAGTGGCAATAAGAGCTGGTGAAACATCTGGAGCACAAGTCTTATAAGGAGTGGTTGAGGAAGATGGGGTAGTTTAGCTTGGAGAAAAGGAGGCTCAGGGAGAAATTATCACTCTCTACAACTTCCTCACAAGAGCTTGTAGCCGGATGAAGGTTGCTCTCTTGTCCCAGTAAACCAATGATTGGACAAGTGTGGGAACAGCCTTAAATTCAGCCAGAGGGGATTTTGATTGATTATTAAGGAAAGTGTTAGTCACTAAAAGTCTTGCCAAGCTTTAGAACAGGTTGCCCAGGGAAGTGGTTATGTTCGCATCCCCGGAGATATTTAAAAGATGTATAGATGTGGCACTCGGGGATACAGATAAATGGTGGGCTTGGCGTGCTGGGTTAACAGCTGGACTCTATGATCTTAAAGGTCATTTCAAGTGAAAATGATTCTATGATTCTAAAACAGCTGACTTAGAACACATGATTATGCATCAATACCTAATATTGCTTTACTCATGGACTTTTACATGATAATAGTTATTTTATGGTACTGTGAGATCTCCCTGCATCTCTCTGCAATCACATTTCATTTTTACCATGCTGCATAACTATGCATAATTAGCAAACTTTTTTTTATCAATACTTTTTTATCAAAGACTTTTGGAAGTCTAGTGTGCTTAAGAAATGGATCATCACCCTGCACATCTGCAGACTAATTCAGAGAACTCAATAGGTTCTTGAAACATAGTTTCCCTCTATATTGATTTTTTATCTTAGTTTATTTAACTGCATATTTACTTATTCTATTCTTATTATAATTTTAGACAATTAACCTATTTCTGACATGTAGTCTGTAATAGTTTGACTGGCCCCAAAGCACTTCTCCAAAGTTGCTGTAATTTCAGCCATCCATTCCTCTGAATCTCCAGCTAATTTTTTAGTTTATATAACACAGTTACTACTTAAAGAAATTTTAATTCTATTTTTCTTCAATGCTTAAAATAAAATAGTACCTAACTTTAGCAAGAAGTTATTATTTATTTTATTTGTTTGTTGTTACATTCAGCTGACAATGTAGTTTGTGACAGTTGTTCCAAGATATTTCTATAAAGAAGAACTCACATGGGACTCTTCCTAAACTTTTTGGTAGTGGAGAGTGAAATCACTTAAGTTTTTCTACCATGGTCTAGTTCATTTCCTATATTAACTACTCTTCCTTTGTTATATTAAGTGTCTATTGATCCTGCAGATTTTGTGTCAAGTATTTTGCTTCTAACATGTTTGAAAACATCTAATTAACATCTTTATGCCTTTGGCAAATTGCTCTTTGAAGTAATTTTTTGGCTTATTAAAGTCAAAAAATTAATTTGACAGAGCTTATTTCTTTTCCATTCACCTTATCTGGACACAATACTCATTGTCTGAAAGATAACTCTTTACTGCTGTTATTCATTTTATTTTTGCTGTTTAATTATCTCTACACTTTCTTTTCTTTAGCCAGACTGATTTTATATTTACTTTTCTCCTTCAGTATGGTGTCTTGAAGAAAACTCTACACTATCTTAAGAAGACTTGTTCTTTGGCTGATTCTTTTACATTACTTCAAATGTTCTGGTTTTGCATAATTTCTCTTTTTGAAAGTGAACATCTCTACAGTGGTTTATTTTATGTATATATTTCCCTCCTGCCACAGTTTCAAACCGGAATGCATCGCCCTCAGAAAAGCTCTTTTAGAGAAACTTTCCAGAATAGTCCAACCTACATCTCACAGGAATTTCTGGCTACCACCAAGGGTAGTCTTTCTGAGTAACTGTTTCAAGAAGCTGAAGTCTAATAAAGTTCTATCTGAAGTTTGATCTGACACCACATGTTCAGATACCTATCTAAATCTTCCTGGAAATAACTAAAACTATCCATCATTACAGTGTTTATTGCTCTTGCTGCTTTTTGGGTCTCTCTTATTCACATTTAGTGACTGAAGGCTAGAAATTAATATGTGAGCTTTAACCATTATCGTCATTCTTTTAAAGTATTATTTTTAATTATTACTACTCTTTGAACCATAGCTTATTACTCTATTTTCTCTAGAAAAATCTTTGTCTGGCCTGTTTAAGTAATTTGCAGCCTGACATGACATGTTTGCAAGATTGGCTTTCTTTCCCCGTAACTCTTCATAGGTTATTGTCCTCATTAAAAATCAGGCAAAAAAAAATCACCTATTTTATGCTTTACACTTCAAACATTTTAATAGGTGAATGTGTTCATTTTCTTTTGGGATGGTTGTCTCCTCACATATGACATCCTGAAAAAGAGATGGCTTTTTTTTTTAGAAAATAAACTTGACTTTTGAATTCCTTTTTGTTTTGTAAGATCCTCATTCCTCTTTAGTGAAAAAAATTTCTTCAGTGGGATCTGTGAGCTCTTCTGCAGCTCTGAGCTTTCTCATAATGCTTAGTGTAAATGTTCCCCATAAATTTTAAAGTTTCAGCATCATGATTCTGTTTTCACTTAGATGTAGCTCATCTGAAATAACAGACAGTTTCATAAAACAGGCATCCACCTACTTGATGAGATTTTTTCTAGTTTCTATTGAGTTTGATTACATTTTCCTCACACAACTGTCTAAGTTTCTAAAAGAAACTCAACCTGTCCAGACTGCATGACTTTGATCAGTCTTGGTCTTCTCAACTGTTCATTTAAATTTGGCTCCAGAATCTCTATTCTTCTGCCTCATGTCATGCTACAAATGTCAGCCATACAAGCCATATATGAGCATTATTACCACTGTCTAGACCATGATCTTGTCTGTATTAAGTCAGCATACTCTCACTGTTGTCATCACAGACACATCTGTCTATCTACATGATCCATGTTCTAATATTGTTCACTTCATCCCTTCACCAGTTTGCTCTGGATGTTCAGGATATCCCTTTCTATCTAGTCAGATCTTGTTTGCTAAATATTTTCAGCTTTTCATAGAATCACAGTATCCTAGAATATTTGATGTGGAAAGGGGCCTCTGGAGATCAGGAACCCACCCCATGGCTCCCAACTGGGTTCACCAGGAGCAGACTAGTACCTAGTTTCCTAGTACCGTGTCCAGTAGGTTTTTAATATTTCCAAGGATCAAGACTCCAATGTTTCTGATCACCGAATGGAACTAGAGATGCTTGTGTCCTGCCTTGCTGTGGGGGCACATCACTGGCTTGTGTTCAACTGGCTGTCCAACCAGATTCCCCCTTTTCTGCAAAGTTGCTTTTCAGCTGCTCAGCTCCTCAGCACTTACTGGTGCATGGGCTTATTTCTCTCCAGGGACATAGCTTGGCATTTCCCCTTACAGAATTCAATATCCTCCTTCTAGGAAATGGTTTTCCTCAATGGCACTATTTGCTAATGGCCTGGAAGTAGGCCTGCTTAGGATGTCTGTGTATTTTCTCTGTGGAAAATAATGTTGCATTTAATTTATGTTGCTTATAAAAAAGAAAAGGAATAAAAAGGCAGTAGTGTGGTTTTGATCATGGTCAGTGGTCTGTGGCAGATATATTCTGCATCACTATGCCAGTTTCTTTGTTTCTAAATTTATTTCTCTGTACCAATGCTTCTTACATATGTTCTACTTTGTTATTATAGAATTGATAATTTCAGTAGGATAAATTATTCTCATTCAGGCTTTCTTAACATTGCAAATAAGCATAAATTAACCCATACTGTAGGTCAGCATATGTGGTCAGCTGATATTGTTCAGTGTCTTCTAGTGACTTCTGCTTAAAGAAGTGAGTAACGCTGAATTCTTCCATAAAAATCTTCAACATTTTTTGGCCTGATAAGCAAAGTCTATATATTTCCCTAATTTTTTTCCCATGTCCTGCTAGGGCTGTTCCTAAACACTGAGTAATAGTCTTGCCACCTCAGTACTGCTCAACAGAGCTTGAAATTAGCAAGAGGAGCTCAGGCTGTCTGACAGCTAGTCCTACCACGGCCGCCAAGTCTGAACAAACAGCAGCAGCTATTTTGCCCACAGGGGAAATAAGGTTAGTGAAAATATTAAAGAAAAGTGAATGCCACTGCTGGCATGGCAACACTTTGCAGTAATTGGCTCCTTGTGATTCATGCTGGCCTGGTTCTGAGAGCTACAGATGGGAAGCTTGGAAGGTTTAGTTTGGAAGCTCTAGTATGGAGCTTATAAGCTCTTCTTAAGAAGTGGCAAACAGATCAAAAGTTCACTTAAGTAAGTGTAATTCTGTAAATTCCAAGAACATTTCTTGCTAATTTGCTTTTCTTTGAGAGAACTCTTTGATTTGAACATGTAGAATAGTAACTATTGTAACCATTCAGCTGCAGGTGCTGCTTTTCATGAAAAACTGCAGTCTTTGATTTTTTCCTCCATTAAACACTATCTCATTCATCAACAGCTGATCCTGACCATTCCATCTTATTATAGAAATCAGATTTGTATAACTAGATAATATGATTAATTTTGAAAGAAATTGCTGACAGTTTGTTCTAAATATTATTGAAATTACTAATAAAGAAGAAAACTTGTGTTCAAAGGTTAAATACAAAACTAGAAATCATTAGCTAACACAAACAAATGGTGAAAACAGCTTGCAAAAATTAAATCTTCTAGCTCAGACATGCAAATATGAACCATATCTGAGCAGCCCAATTTAGCAAACCAAACTGGAATTCTCAATTGAATTGACTAGACTTTCAATAATGTTGAGGAGATTATTTGCTTTTGGTCCTCTGTTGCTTGGCTAGGAGTGTGGCAGTTGATAGAGCTTATAATTGTCTTCCTGGTTCTGCCTTAAAATGTAAAATGAATGAGAACGATTGAAAAAAAAAGAAAAAAGAGTGAATTTTTCAAACCTTTTCCAAGTCTTAAGTTTAAATATGACTTAAGTTCAAATTGCAGGCATGTTTGAGTGAATTTACTCCTGTTGTTTACAGAGGTCTAATTCTGGTTTCTTGACCTCATCAAACTTATACTGATTGACAAACACGATAATACTAAAGATTGAGGATGATGATTAACAGGTATTCCTGAGAAGGTGTAGGGTCTCCATCCTTGGAAGCACTCAAAACCCAATCAGACACATTGCTGAGCAACCCGCTCTAGATGACCCCGATCTGTGCAGGGGAGATGGACTAGATGACATCCAGAGGTCCCTTCCAAACTCAGACTTTCTATGACAATCCAGGTATAATCCCCCCCAAGAAGATCTTGATGAATTTAGCAGCTGTGATATTTTTCTTAGTATGCTTGTTTCCTGCCTCGTTACATCAGAGCCCTGATCTCTGAGTTAGCGTGGGGTCTTATGAGGCAGATAGTTATTTATACTTGAGCTTCTTCATTTGCTCCCACCTCACTCATATGCAAAAATATGTAATTAGTCTGAAGCTGAGTATACAACAATATGTCAAGAAAAAGAGGACTTTAAAGAATATTACTGTCTTCTCAAATCCACAAATGTTAATCTGGGAATGTAAATGTAATGTTGCATTTTAAGAGAAGCACACAGTGTGAATTAATGCAGCATGGAACAGCTGCCTTTATAACTCCGACAATTCAAAAGGAATAGGGAGGAAGAACAGAGTGAAGCAGTGTGTTTCAAGTCACTGTATCAGGCAGATGTAACACCACCCATGTGGCTGGCAGCTACTGAGCCAGAAAATCAAGCTTTACCAAGAGTGAAACCTGAGATCCCATGAGTTTGTTTTCCATTCTAAATGGTTAGTTGCTTTATTGCTATTTCATTAGGACTACTCACATCATCCCATCCCAGTGATCCTGTTCCTTATCTGCTCTACCATCAGTTTCCAGCAAAATTCTGCTATATTCTGTTTCAATAACCTGCGACAGGAAAACACATTCAAAGATGACTTTTTTTTGTGAATTATTGCATACTTGCTGGTCCTATTTTGACAGCTGAATTACAATATAGAGAATTTAACCAGTCAAGGCTTCAAGCATTTTGTTTTCAGCTTAGTAAGAACAAACAAAACTCCTTTAATCCTCCATAAGTACGTTAAACTTGGAATTAAATACCCATGTAAATATAAGGGTCCCACACCTCAGTTTGTGTAGACTTTTAACTATCCACTGGATTCTAGATGACTTAGAAATTCAGGTTGCCAGCTCAGTTCCTTAAAGATTTGTCATGCCTACCCAGCAAAGCGGCACTACAGTTGTTTGATTAATGTCCTGATATTCTGCTCAAATTAGCAGTACCATTTCAAAGTATTTCATCTCCTGAAGGGAAATTGCAGCCTGATATTCAAGGGATTAAGCTGCAGATAAAACAATTATCTTTTAATGACATCTCTCCTCCTCATTTTCATGTTTTTTTCATTATAAGGCAGTAACATAATTTATAAACAGAAAAAGGCTTGTAGCCTTACATATTTAGAGATGTTGCATATAAAAGTCTTCATTGTTTGTATTAGCTATCAAACAAAAGAAAATGTGACAACTCAATCATTCTTCACTTCAGCAAAACCGTCTTAGGACGGAAGAAATTCAGCCCAAGTCTTTGTTTTCCTATAGACCCTTTGTCATCTGGCTATTTTGAAATAAAATGGTTTAAAACCAGACAGATTCATGACATATGCTGGCTAATAAGAACTAAATATCTTGTCTAGATTAAGCAGTCTCTCTGAGATCTCTTAAATAGACCAGTAAATAAACCAGTCTTTATTATGCTCTAAAGGGACAATAACAGGTAGATAGATAAATATAATAGGAGGAAAAAAAGTCCTGAAGAGTGTGCTTAAAAGGAGAACATTACTGGAAACTCAGTACTGTGCTATAGTAAACAAAAAACATCGGTACAAAACTACAACTAAATTTATTCAGGGTTTTACTGATCAGAATAAATAAATAAATATTTTTTTTATCTCCATTCAGTTAATGTGAGACAACTGTCTACTAATCCACTGTTCATACTCTTATTTGAACCCTTGGAGGATATTCTACATTTAAGTAATCCTTTTGCTCCTTTCCTTCTCCTTGCTCAAACCTGAATCTGGTTTAGGACTGGCTTGTGAGTTGTGCTAGTTTGTGGCCAAGGAAGAATAAAGCGCTGTATCAAGAGTTGTATTTACTGTGAAATATCACAATTCCTTAGTATGAAACAGACAGCTCTAAAATGCTTTCACAGACCATTTGATTTGAAATAGATGTGCACGCAATATGCTGGGTTTTCTTCTGTGCAGCTTTTGCATTCTTCAAACACTATTTTTTAAACTCACAAGACAGAATGTTAATTGCTTCAAACAGTGTACCAAGAACTTTGGCAGGGTTTTCACTTCCTGTTAATGTATGTGTGCATGAGGGAAAAATTCACTCCTGTCAATATTTGCAGTAAAAAGCCAAACTTAGGAGTACACTCTGAATAAAGAAAATGGTTCATGATAACTTCAATAAAGCATAAGATATACCTTTTAGGAAAATACAACTGCTCCTGGATATATTTTTGTTTTACATCAGTAACAATTCAAGTGCCTGTTTTGGTACACATAAAAAAAGAAATCTTGATTTTTTTTGCAACTAAATAAATACCAGTGACAGACATGCACCACAATCACACACACACACACACACACACAGTGCTCACAATCACACTTAGAAAGACAAGATATTAGAGAATGTATTTCAAAATCAAATGTATTAGAGAATGTATGACAAAATCAAATATTGTAGTGTGGAAATGTTGAAAGTTTCCTTTCCTTTATTCTTTGTAGCACAGAATGCCTATGAAACTTTTGTTTGATGTTTTTCTTTTCCCCACACCCAGAGCGGTCTGACTTCACATGGATGGACTCTTGACTCTTAGCAACAATAAAGACACATCTCAGACACAAAGATCCTCTCCATCAGTCAGCAATGCATACTTTGTCACCCTGAAATAAGAAATGCTAAACATTCTCAAGAAAAAGCCTCCAGAGTATTTTTACTTCACGTGTTCTTAAAAATATCGGAATCATTTGGGTTAAAGTTTTTTGGTTTTTTCTTCAGTGACAGATGGATTAAAGATCTGACAGATAAACTAAACTTTCTACTAGAGAAGAAAATTCTTGTGTGTGTGTCTTTTGTGTATTCAATCTGTCTGCATGAAAAGTTAAAATACTTATTTCCATGTCTTTACATATGTATTTCTCACTCAACTAAGCCACATTTGGATGTGGCTTTTGTTGTTTAATTATTCATTTATTTCTTTTCTCCCTTATTTTTATCCATAAGTTATTAGACAGTTCATTTCCTCAGGTTCCTAGGCTGTACTTTTCACTCTTTTTTTAAACTATTGCCTCCTTTTAGGAAAAGGAGATTCTAAGAGAGGAATTTTAAGGCAGGCAACAATGCAAATAATCTTTTTTTACATATGAAGAAAGGTATTTTGTAGAAATAGGGTAATTGTGCAAAAGAAAGAGAGAAAAATGAATAGAGGAATGAATTTTGTATTTTGCTGATCTAGTGGATCATTTCTAGTGGATATGGAACATTTCAGTGCCACTCAGAAATACTGTATTGAATCCTGCTCAGATCCCTATTGAATGTGTGACCTTGGTTTCTCTGCTGCTTGACTCCTGGGTGTAAATTTGGGACACTGTTTCTCCAGTATAACTGGGTCATTATAGAGAGTGGGGCACCTCTGGAGGCCATTTCACCTGACTCTAAAACAGGTGTTTAAAACAGGAAATAAATCAGCAGAGGAAATTGCTGCCTCTCTCTGTTGTCTTAGAAGGAACTGGGAGAAGTAGCTTAAATTGGCTATCAAATTTATGAATAGATAAAGGAAATTATACAATACACAATATTTAGGAACAAACTGCTTCTTCTGATTAAAGAATTGTTTTTGAATTTTGATGCAAATACTTAGAAGTAAAAAGAATTGAGGAGCTTCTATGTTTTCAGGTAGTAAAGCAGATTGCTCTTCTTTCTGTGCTTCCCTTGCATACTCACCATGTCACACAGTATCATTAAATTGTGTTTTAGTATATTTTTATACATTCTATGTTCTGAGTTATAGTCAGTAGCCTTGAATCTTTGCAGCCCTTTAATCTGAGTATCTGGTAACACCAGTGTGAAAAGCAAATGATTTATACACATGCTAAGTTAAATGTACACTGTCTTCTGTATATAATTAAAACAGGATCTTCATCAGACTTCTTGTCTTTTTCTGAGTGTTATTTTTTCACTTTTTTCTTTCTTGTTCTTCTTTTTAAAACCTATTTTTTTTTTCTAAAATCTCTCTGGAAATGTAAGGAATGTCTCTTAAACAATACAAAAATTAGCATCTAACAAGAAATATTTTCTTTTAAGTAGGCATTTTTTATATGCAGAAGAAAAAAATTGTTTTCTTACATAAGAAAACAATTCCCAAATACACAGTATAAGGGGCCCCAAAGATTCAGTTATTTCCTCTAGAAATTATAATTTAAGAGCACGATTTCTCCAAAAGAGCATTGTTCATTTTTGAGACTATCATGCTTGCTTAGTCTCCAGAATAAATGTAAAACATTTGTGTCTTTACAATACACCATTATAAGGGGAAAAGAGGGAAGAACTGCCTTGTTGAATGCAATTTTTCAAGGAAGATATCCCTTTTTCACTTTAATACATTTAGAAATCTCATAAATGTATCTGTCCAAACAGCTATTAAAAGCTGGCTACAAAGATGCAAATGCATCTTTGCATCTTTTGCCTGAATGCAAAATACAGAACATTTATGGTAAACATAGGCAAAGTCTTGTATCATATTTAAATATTTCTCCTTCATAAACATAACAGACTTTTAAAAATAGATTTTTAAAGTCAGAAGAGCTCTTAGACTCAGTGATCTCCAGTTCTGCATATGGTGGGTCACAGAATATCCTCAGAACTAGGCCAAATCACTTACAGTTGCCTAAAACAGATGTTCTGTATATTTCTCCCCCTGAACATTTTGGGAAATGGAAAGTCTGAACAAAAAGAGAACTATCTATCTATCTTCACAGGATGAACTGACTTTTGACCAAATGAAAGCCTTTGTAAGAGTACAAGCTTTCTACAGGGCTTGATCAGAAATTGTGGCACATCTACATTATATCACTGATCCAGGGCAAGATCACAACAGATTCATTTCTTGATCTGCCACCTTTGTAAGTACTTGTGAGTTTCTATATGCACTTCTGAAAGGTTAAAGAAATAAAGTTCAGAGAACAGCTGAAGGTTAGCTCTGCTAACAACAAACCTTAACAGATCTGTATCATAGATCTTTCTCCATAACAGGATTTGGGATGTGCTGCTATTTGAATTACCTTACTGAGTTTTCTGTCTTCAACTGATGCATGAGCTCAGTGTGCTTGCTCTTATTTTGTTTCTCCAATTAGAAATCTAACAGATTAGTTGAAACCACTAGTGAAATTAGTTTTAGCAAATAAATAACTTCATTGGAAAGGGCAAGTAAAGGTCATATAATCAATCTGAAAAGAGGTATCTTCCTCTGGATCAGTCTATGGCAGTAGAAAAGGTTACTTTGTTTAACTGCCTATGCATTCCTGAGAAGTTCTGGCCTTCACTGATCTGTCAGTTACATAACTTGTGTGAATACTCTCTAATTTGCTGAAAAAAATTAATATAACTTTTTTTGGGAAAAAAATGGAGCTGTTATTCATAGTGTTGCAATGGTGATAGATTTGCAAGAGACTCGTAATTTATGAAAGTGTTGAGGAGAAATATCAGACACTGAGCCAGTTGGACCAAAAAAAGACATTTGTCCAACGGCATCATTTGCATCTTAGAGGCAGTTTAAGAAGCAACTTCCTCAAAGAAAATGAGGTACTGATGGTAACTGCTTGTTACTAATCATGATAAGTTGTTAATCTTAAGTACACAGATGAGATGAGGATAGTGAAATATTTTAACAGTTTTGCTAAGCATCAATTTAAGTATTTGTCCTTATTTATTGTTTTAAGGAAGAGAAATAATTTTTGCAATAATAGTTTTCTACTTTGTTCTATATCCCTACCCACCCCTGCTCCCCTCCAGCAAAAAGGTATATTTGCTTGAACTAACCTTGATAGTCTATTCCTCACATGGTATTGTGTTCCATCATGTGATCTGACTGACTCCAGCTGAGTGTGGAGCACGTTCTTTTATGCACATTTTTGTACAGTGAATTCAACTGAAGTTGGTTGATACAGATATTTTTAGCTTTGGGTCCACTACTGTCTGCTGCTTGTCTGCTACTTGTCAGACTTTTCCTCATTTAAAAAAAAATCATGATAAATCTGACATATATTTAAAACACTTGCCACCTCCAATTTTTCATAGCAATTGTGTAAAGGATTGTGATTTTTACATTAAGAGAAAATGTTCTTACTAGAGCGTAAATACAGTGTTCCATCCAGCACAGTTTAAATTGTATGTATTTTCCATTTTTCATGCAGTCACTAAGTGTTATAACTATTCATTTTGTTGGTCACCTCTTCTGCTTCAAAGATCAAAAGAGAAATGAACATTACTTTTAACACATTTCATTATCACTCTGGTGATGTGTAAAAGGTTTGCTACAATTTTTTTCTGGAAAACTTCAAACCAAGGTTTTAAAAAATGACATCACCTCCTTTTTCCATCTGAATTTAACATGGTGTGGGATTAGAATGAAGTTAGTGCCTCAGCTGGCCACACTTGGTTTGTTAGACTTGTTTTGAGTTCATTGCTCATTGTTAAGGAGGGATCCTATGTCATACTGCAATTAAAAAGAAAAATTGCAAATGCAGCCAATAGACTACTTCATTATCACAAAGGAACAACAAGGAAGATTTATTACCACCTTTAAATTCAACTAGATTATAAATTTTCCACACAATCCATACTTTCCTTACATTTCTCAGAAAATTCTGTAATTCCAACTGAGCATCCTGATATCTGTTATTTATTTATTTGTTTGTTTATTTATTTATAAGTATCGGAATTTATATAATAAATGGACATCAGAAAAAGTGGTTTTTGACATTTCACTGGTTTTGGATACATATATATGAGATTTATAAGGTGGGACTGTAGCACCTGATCTTGCTAAGTCCAAAAAAGAGGCAGCTAAATAGGGATCCTAGTGCTCATCTTTAGCACTTTAATGGCAGGATATAGTGAAGACAGAGTCAGACTTTTCTTGGAGCTGTGCACCAAAATACACCTTTTTCTGAAGTCAGTAAATCTGCTGAACAAACTCTCAGAGTGCTACTTACTAGGAAAAAAAGGGAAAAGAGAAGGAAAAAAAATGCCTCTCAAAGAGAGTCAAAGATGAAAGGTGCATGTGTGAAATGATCTTTCCAAAATTCGTGGCCTTATACTATAAAATCATGCTTTAAAATAAAATAATAAAATAAAATATTAAAATATTATAAAATAATATTCATAAAATATTTTGCTGGACTGAAATGTTGAAGCTAAATTCTTAAAAATTTACATGTCCATAGTCTCAGTTAATATGCATAGAAATGGCTAAGTAGAATATTATAAAATTACTGGTTTATCTTCATGACTTTTTAAAAGAGAATCTTAAGAGGATAAAGTTTTTTAAATCCACTCTTAAACAGAGAAACATTCTTGCTGAATATAAATATTCATACCTGTTCAGAGACCATTTCAAGGAAAAGGAATAGTATAACTTTAGAATTTCATGGTACTGGCTCTCTTAGAAACCCTGCTAGCAAAATGGGGAAAAAAAAGAAAAAGCTTTGACAGATACTGTTTTCAAACTAACTAGCAAATATTCATGAAGTCCAACAAATTCTAATGATTTCTGCTTTAGTTCCTGCTTCATCCTGGCAGCATAAATGTATTTAGGTTCAACATCTTCTACCAAAAGTATATCCAGTCACTTACACAATTTATGGTGATCTCTCACAACTCTGTAAGTTACCATAAAGTTCAAGAAGTGCAAATATGATAATAAATTTTTGCATGGTATACTCTGTGGAATGAAAGACTTAATGTGAATCTGGGTCTCCAAAACAATTGTTTCATTCTCAGTGCTGACACTACCTTTAGTTAATTTTTCTCTTCTTTTCAAGTCTGACATATCTAAAAAGCCTTCTCCTTTGTCTGTGTCAAAATATCTATTTTTGATGCTTTTAAACAATTCACAGTACTATGTAAGTACTGATGATTTTTTCTACTGTGGGCATTATGATAATGAATCAGCTCAGTCAGATGAAATAAAGTGCAACATCACTTGGTAGACTTAGTGACCAGAAAATTAACCTGGTAATTTTCTTTAATAAGCTTATTTTATAAATCAAAGAAACAGAGGAGATGCCATGCTTCTGGACCTTCAGAAAAATATCATTTCCATACCAGAGAAAAATAAAATCTTTAATTAAACCAGAAAAATGCATAAAAAAGAACTATCTAAAGTGAAAAAATTAAATAGACAGTGATATTCGGAACATTATATTACCATCAGAACTCCTTAAGGATCAAAATAGGATAAATATTAACATCAATGAAGCAATTTGTTCAAATTTGCTAATATTCTAAAATTCAGAAATACCACAGCAATGAAAGCTTAATAAAGTATCAAAAGAAATTGAAAATTATCTAATGCTTATGAATGAAATTTAATGTGAGGAATTTCAGAAGACTCTGATGAACTTATAATAACAATAAATGTTACTCTGAAAATATCAGGAACTGGAATTTATTATGGAAGAGAAAGAACTTTTCTTGCAGGCTGACTATGAGCAATAAGTATCATATGGATATGAAAATGAGAATGCCATCCTAGATAATTTCCAGTTAGTTTTGGAAAATTTTTACAAAATATAGAGCCTACAATTTAAAAGATACTGTGAGCAGTTCTGTCATGCAAGTCACACATGTCGAAGAGTAAATTTAACCTCAATGAAGACAAACAACTGCTATGATGATCTAGAGTCCCTGAAAGTCAACTGTATAAACATGGAGTACAAAATATAAATCTGGTTAGCAAAATCTAGAAAATATAGAAAAGGGAAGGAAGGAAGGAAGGAAGGAAGGAAGGAAGGAAGGAAGGAAGGAAGGAAGGAAGGAAGGAAGGAAGGAAGGAAGGAAGGAAGGAAGGAAGGAAGGAAGGAAGGAAGGAAGGAAGGAAGGAAGGAAGGAAGGAAGGATATGGTATGTCAGTTTGTATGTATAGGCATGTGGAAAATGAAGGATATTGAAGGAACCAGAAGCATAGCTTATTTCATTACTGGACAGTGGTGGTACTAGATTAATTAAGTTATCCTGTACCTCAGATTTCCAAGGGGAAATCTGAGGTACAGGAAAAAAGTAATTCATTAATGGTATTTGGTTCATTAACAAGTATCTTGTGGTGTAATAGCCTTTACAGGACTGGATTCAATAGCCCAGAACAATCCCTTCCTATAAAAATCGCTCATTTCTATGAGAAGCAGTCATGAAGTCAATTGCTGCAAAATGATCTGCCTTAGGACCTTCTTTAACAGTAACAGGGCAGAGAAGGGAAGCTATAGAGTTGCAACTTTCCCCGCATGTAAATGGCAAAGATGCTTCTGCTGGGAGACAGAGTAGCTTTAGAGTAGCACTTCAGTTTGGATCAAGAACATGCATTTGCTTTCATTTGTGACACAAGAAGATCTTGGGCACATAATTTAGACTTCTTTCTGCTGAAACCAAGATATATAATTCACTTTGGGAGCCACCTAATACACTTCATGCACAGTTGACTGCTCAGTGCTCAAATCAGCTCGTCAGATTTCCTGTAATGTGTTGTGCACCCTGGATCCTTAGCACCAGCTGCTCCTCCGTGTGGATCTGCTCCCTTTGGGTAGCTGCTTGTTAATGCAGATGTAACCTGTGCATCACAAAGAGTTATGCATGACAAAGAAGCAGCAAGGCCCACCCACAGTGACTCTGGAAATCTGCCAGTGGATGGCAAAGGACATGGCTACCATCCATGTGTACCAGTGACAACTGGTCTCGTCACAAAGCTGTCAGTATCTTTATGAGTTGATGTGCCCAAGGGAGGGAATCATGTCAATGTTTCATTTGGTCCTTGGCAGTGGGTTCCCAGTACAGTAACCATTTGCTCAAACTGTAATGAATGAAATGAGCTAAATTCCATCCTGCTGTAAGCTATCCCAGCAAGAAATTTGACTTTGGCTTGGATTTGTATGTTAGAGATGCACTGGTAATCTTAGGATGGGTAATTTCAGTAAGCACCTTTTTTGCTGATGTGTGAATGGTTCTTTCTGGAATCTTTAAAAATAGTAACATTAATCATAATGTAAATCAGATTTGGATTTTATTTGCTGTGCTTTTCTCTTAATGGTACTCTGTGGGGGTTTTTTTGCTGTTGTTGTTTTTTTGGGTTTTTTAAGATGAAAGCAGCTGCTATCTCTGCTTAATTTGCTTTCTGCAGAGTAAAAGATTGTATGAAGAGTACACATGTGAGTTTATTATGCAATAAGGAAAAACTTATTGTGGTAGCAGCATGCTTTCCAACTAAAGATGAGCTGTTAAACACTGTCTCACTTACACATGGATTGCCTGTGATGAGTGATACCAGATGTAGAGAAAAGTGAAGTAGCTGATGTAGATAATTTACTTTTGTAACTGTAAATTATATAATGTGTTTGCATTCACTTTAGAGTCTATCAGAAGTAACAGAACATAATGATGACAGGTGGTAGAAAACATGTTGACTTTTTCCTTCATCTTCATACACTTGTGTCTAACTCAATAGTGTTTGCTGTGTGAGAATTCCTGTTGAAACACTGATTAAGTAATCTCCATTACTCTGCAGAGGGAGATAAACATCCAAACCAGGTGAGATCTTAGGCAAAAGACAGTCCCAGAAAAGAATTTATGCTGGAACCCTATTTTCACACAGTTTCATTTCAGTAAGCATCTCACTTTTGGTTTGATACTCCCTGAGGGAACCTGTTTTCAAATGAGGAAAGCTTTAACTCATTCCAGGGCCAGACCTATGTAGCTGTGTAGGATTGCATGTACCTCAGTCTCCTCTGTGGAATCAGTGTGTATTGCAAAGTTAATGAAATATTTATTGGCATAAAGAAGAATTGAAAGGATACCTGATCCATCTCTAAATTCCCTCTTTTTTTCCTCCAAGTAAATATTTTTTTAATTCATAGAAATATGGTGGAGTTTCTTTAGCAATAAAAAGAAAGAGACTTTTTAGCCCTAGGCTTATTTCTTGGTGAAATATGTAGTAAATGTTGGGGTATTATACCAAAAGATATTGGAACCTCATATTCTTAAAATTTTAATTGTCCAGCCAAAGTCTACTGGATAAAATGGGACTGGTGGAAACATACTGTCTTGGTGTTTGCTTTCTGATATGGTGTGTATCATTCTCAAGCTAGTGAGGACAGAATGAGTTGCCTAAACATAGGCTATTTTACATACTCTGGGTTATTCAAGACATCTGCTTGGAATTTACACATCCCACATCCTTCTGGGGTGGCAGCTGAAGGTATTTATTTAGACAACTCATTACTAGTGCTCCAACATTTTCTAATTCTCTGTTGAATTATGTTCAGACACTGTGATTATGGAATCCACAAGAGTTGGGGTAATATCAGTACATGCTCACTGACAGAAGTTAAGGATCGTATGAAACTTATGGGTATCATTTGTGGAAATATGGGCAACCATTGTACTTTAAGGTAATTCTGGGATTTGAATTCTGAAACTAGTGTGTGAAGCTGCTGTTTCAACTGATTCTGCATCTGAATATGACCTCAAGGGGCAGAGGAGCAAACTTCTTGGGCATCCATACAAAGGACAATGACTAAACTTAGCCAGGTTGTCACATTATTTTTCTTAAGTTAGTGTTTCCTGATCTAGACAGGTCAGCTTAACAGAGAGTTAGACTAAAATAGCTTGAAAATCATCAATTATTTTTCATGTGAAAAAGCAATTTAAAAAATCCCCAAAATCAGAAGACATTAAGAAAAATAGGTTTGTTCTTGTTCTTTTTCTAGCAAAAAAACCCCACCAAACACCTAAGTTTATTTTTAAGATTCCAACCTCCCTGCTAGAAGCCAAGCTCCATGCAGGCATTGGCTCACTCCCCCACCAGCAGGAGCAGGGAGAAAATCAGAAGGGTAGAAAGTAGAGAGCTCATGGGTTGAGATGAAGACAGGTTAATATGTAAAGAAAAAGCCAAGCACACAAGCGAAGTAAAACAAAGAATGAATTCACTGCTACCCATGGGCAGGCAGGGGTTCAGCCATCCCCAGGAGAGCAGGGCCCCACCATACGGAACAGTGACTTGGGAGGACAAACACGTCACTCCAAATGTGCCCTTCATCCTTCCCCCCACTTTATGTACTGAGCATGATGTTCTATGGTCTGGAACATCCCTTTGGTCAGTTTGGGTCACCTGTCCTGGCCGTGTCCCCTCCCAGCCTCCCAGTCACCCCCAGCCCCCTCCCCAGCCTGGCACTACGAGAAGCAGAAAAGGCCTTGGCTCTGCGTAAGCCCTGCTCAGCAATAACAAAAACATCTCTGTATTATCATTCCCTGTGTTCAGCACAAGCTCAAAAAACAGCCCCCTATTAGCCACTGTGAAAAAAGTGACTCTACCTCAGGTGAAACCAGCACACCTCAATTTTAATTTTTTTTCCTCTACTTCCTTTCATTAGAATAACCTTATTGGTTCTCCAACACAAATAGTTATGGTGTTTGAATTATTTCTGGTTAAACAGGAATTATATAATAAAGTAAAATTTCAAAGAAAATGGATTTTAAGAAATTTAGACAAAAATAATTTTTTTTAAGGTATGCATTCTTAGGAAAATTTCATCTCCTCTCTTTAAACCCTGTAATTTGGCTGTCATTATTTCTACCATTTTTTATATTATTTAACACTATGTTTTTACATATATGTATTTAATAAATTAACTAATTCTATACTAGTCAATTAATTTAATAAATAAACTAATTCTATGCTAGTTATTTGAAAATTGAGAGAACATCTAAGAAATAACTATTATCTTTTTACATGGTATGTAAATTATACACATGCCTCTCTGCATTATCTTTTCTGTAGAACTTTCATAGAATTGTTAGGAAATGATTGATACTTTCTAGAATATATGCAAGAAAACCCCAACCCAGACTTCAAACTTAAGGAAAGTTTAATTTAAATATCAGTGTTACTGAAATACTTGAAAAGACAAACTTTATTTCTAATAGTCCTGTAAAATTATCATTCTGATACAAAATATAAATTTTTGCCACTGATTTGAATATCTTCTGGTTTATTTTCTAATAAGTTTTGATGAACATTATACTTGTGGTATAATCCTTTGAAAGCAGTTTTAAGTGGACATGCCATGAATATCTTGCCTTAAAAGAGAGTACTCTCTTTCTTTAATGAAAACCAGAGTTATTTTTATTTCAGTAATTTTATTCAATACTAAAGGCTTATAGTTCCCTTCTGACGATTTTTAAATCCAGAACACCACCTCAAAGGAAACAGCTATGCTCCTTCTGTCACAATTCTGATTTATACAAAATCTGTAAGTTCTTCTGAGACCTAGAATGTAAAAACAATTGCTGATATCATAAGAATGAAAAATAAGAATCATTATTGTGAATTCAAAAATAAGCAAATAAATTTGACTGGAATAACTCTGTGTGCAGATGAACATGAAGACAGAGCAAGAACTTCAGGGTTCAGTATTTCTCTTATGGCTTCATAGTAATTATTTTTTCAACTGGCTAGGGAATACACGAAAGGAGACATGGGAGACTGTTGGGAAAAGTGCTGCAAAACCCTTCAAGAAGGAAGGGTACTGTCATCCAACACTAAGAGGACAGGAACTCATTCATACATCTGTGTTCCAAACTCTTGGCATGTGATACACACAAAGGTGTGGCTCAAATGGGTCCTTGTGGGTTTTCAATATTTTCTTCATCCCCTATCTTCCTCCCTTTAATATCCAAGAAGTTTTATGCACACAACTAAAGGAACAATTTGGACATATGGATGTCTTACTGAAGTCCTGGTGCTTAGCTTAGTTTTTTTACGCTTGTATGGGACTGGAGCTAATGCAAATAAGACTTATTCATTATCTTCACAACTCACAGACAGTCAGATCATTATGCTATTTATGAAATTATTATAATATTGTGAAACATGGAAAGCAGCTGCCTCACAGTTGCAGCAGTATAGCACAGATTTATCAAATGAACTATACAAAAATCCATGTTGAAATAGTTTTGGTAGCAAGTTTAATTCATTTATTAAGAGATTATATAAGACTTAAATTTATCACATCCTTAGAGTCTTTAAATTTCCCTCCCTTTCGTAAATTCATTCCTAAGTGTCTAATAAAAGTCAGTATTCACATTTAAACTAGGGTTGAGTTTTGCACAGCCATAGTTGAAACTTCCTTGATTGGTGTAAACCTTGAGTAACAGGCCTTTGTCTTTTAGATTGTGGGGGAATTAATCAAAACCTTTGTGTTGAACCTCATAACTTTACACAACCTGAACCTCTCTTTGGCTGGGAAAAATATCTACAAGCCTTAAAGATGCCTGATTTTTTCCCATACAAATGTTTTTTTCTATTTAGAATGTTTACCTAAGCCCACTGTTACCATTTTATTAAAAAGAAGAATTTAAGATGCAAAAAGGACCAGATTAACTCCTGATTTTTGTGAGGAAAGAACTTATTTTTCTTGTTGATCATCTCCTGTTTTGTTATTTCCTACCTGGTAAATCTAGATCAGAAAACTTTATTGATCCTTAGGTCTTATGACTAATGATTTGAATGTAGACAGTTTACACTGTAATACTAATGGGACCTGGCACTGAATAGGTATCCTGACATCCAAATTCTATTTCTATTGATCCATAAAAGCCCTGTAATTTTTGTCATATCTCCTTCTACCTTTTAGTTTCCTATCTGCTTTGTCCTTTGTGTGTGTTGAGATCATTTAATTCATTGAGGCACAAGCAACTTATAAAGTGGTTGGGACATTGGAGCCCTTATTTCATTGAGACACTCAAAATACTGGTGCATTAATAAAAACAGCTGAGAGGTGGGTGGACAGAAAACATCACCCACAAAACTGGTAAGTGCAGACCCATTGGAAACACAGAAGTTTTATGGATCAGCATGTTGCTTCACTAAAGAAGCAGTAGGAGAATCAAGACCAGATGGACTAAGGGAAGGCAAAAAGGACTCTCTAAAAATTGATTGTCTGAGAGTACAACAGCATGTCACCAGTGGTGTACTGCTCATGAAGAAGATTTGATTTGTGAATGAGGCATCAGTCTTTGGATTAGATAAGGTAAAGACATACAAAACTGTATCATAAGTTTATTTGATTTTTTTTCCCTTTCATTTTTAGAATAGAAAAGAAGACTTTACTCGGTGTGGGTCCCTTTTGCTTATTGAAATAATAGATATCTGCTGGCTTGCTATAATTAAATTTTCATTAAGACATTTGAAATGTCAGTGTGTGCTTTGAATCAGTTTGGAGGAAGGAAACTCCTGTTGTACAACTACTTAACACTGAAAGGATAGTTGTTTTGAAGGCTGTAATATAATGTGAGAAAAAAGGTTCTGAAAATGTGTAAAGGCTATTGTTACAGTTTTATTATTGTTCAACAATGTGCACGCAAAGAGAGGATCCAAACTACAAAGAGGCTAAAAAAATTTGCTTTATATGCTATTTATAGAGTCCCATCACCTCTCAGTGTAGCTGATTAGAATCACTTGTAGCTGTGAGAATGATTGTGTAATCAAAGACACATAAACATGGTGGATTTTTAATTATTCACACCTGCACACATTCTAAACAGCACATCCTGCTGTATCTTTCAGATGCTCTAAAAACAAACATTCTGTTCTGATTCAGTGTGCTATTTTTAAACATCCACAATTTGGTAGTTAAAGCACAATTGTCACATGGGTTTTTTTTTTTTCCTTAAATATAGCAAAAAACTCTGTTTATTATGCAGAGAGATGTAAAATTTTGTTTCATTTCATTTGAATGCATTGTTTAATCAGAACTGAAAATGAAATCTTTGGTGTGGGACTCTTGTAAGAAATCTAAAAGTAAAAGAAAAATGGATTAATTGAATATATATTTCTTCCAGCAATTTGGAAATTACAGAATTCCCCCAAGACATTAATTCAATTATTTGAAGAGAGCTCTTTAAAGAGAGCTTAAGACACACCAATACCCATAATGTTACCTGTAATTCTGTCTTAAGGCTAAGGATTGTGGGATGCTGAAGGAAAACAATTCCTGTCATATAAATGGTTAGACAGTTCTAACACCTAATTGAAAAAATCTTTTCTAGTTAATATACCAGATAAAACCCAAAGGAACATTCCAATGCATGAGTTCCTGACTCACAGAATATATAAACAATCCTTACAGAGGTTGTAGAGAAGCCACTGTAACAGGAAAAATAGCCATTATGGTGTTTAATAAGCAAGTGCTTAGCTTCATGCTGCTATCTAGACCAACTCTGATTCTGTAATTTGTCTTTGTCTGATTCAGAAAAGGCATCTGACTTGTGTCTTCCACTCTCTGCTTGTATATGTTAACTACACTGGGACACCAGCCCACTGTTGTCTCATAAGAGTAATATATCTAGAGAAGAGATCCTGATATTTTGCTTTGACTGTGATTTTATATGAACTGTCCTTTGCTTCTGTTTTTTCTCTATGTCTTACATATTCAAGGAACCCCTGGGAGTCTGCTTGGACTGTCCAGGCACAGCAAGGTTTACTATTTGAACTTACTGAGCCCCAAGGAGGCTGTTGGACACACTCCAAGACAGTTGTCATAGCCACAGAATCTTGATGCTCTTTATTTGTATATGTTCCCCTATGTCATTCCCCCCATGGTGATAATTCACATTAGACCTCCAGGATGTTGCTGTTTCTGTGCCTTAAATTCTGTCTACATCACCTATCATTATTTTCAGGTCAAGCTACAGCCAGACCTTTTTCTTTTATGGTTAGCTGGTGCTGCTGCTTTTCACATTACCTCATCTGGCTCCCTATCTGTGAGAAAAAACAGAGAAGAAACTCATAGCCTAATACTTTATTAGCTCTTAGCTTTCTCTTTTCCATCTTCCCTCTGGGTGGGAATCTTTTCTCAATGTTTTTTTCTTTTCCATTCCTATCCAAACAGCGATAAAAAAGAAAAACCCGCCCAACACCATAACTCTGCCCCTAGATTTCTCCCCACTCCTTTAATATTTATAACCAAATTTCTAACATTCCCTCCACTCAAACAAATGCATACATTACTTTAAAATCTACCCATGCAGTACACTCTGTAGACATGGTGGTGGCAGTTCAGCTCTGAGCAGGCAGCATCTCCAAACACAGCAGGACTGAGCTACCAGAGAGAAAAGATTCCCTTTTGTTGTGGAAAAGAAGGAAGAGGGAGGTGGGCAGTCCGAGTCACACAGAGGGGCTGTGGGCTCCAGGTCACCAATTTTTTTTCTACACCAGGTTACTTATCTCAGTTCAGTCAAAGCCCAAAGGCTGCAAGTGCCACCAGTTTGTGGCCTTGCCCACAGAGGCAGGTGGCACGAGGGCTGGCCACAAGTGCTCAGCATTTACTGTGCTGATGTATCTGCCTCAAAGCTGGTGGATTTAGCTCAAGAACAAATAACCTTTCACAAGCCTTCCACAAGCAGCAAGATCTGTCTACATTTTTATTCCCTTGTATCTAATGCTGAAAGGACAAAAATTAAAAAGAATATTGATGAGGTCTGTACAACATTTTAACAATTTCATAATTAATTATAGCAAAAAAGGTTATGTGAATGCATTTCTTCATAAAGCCCTCACTGGTGGAAAGCTGAATTCAGCTCACATGTGACGAGACCCACAGAAGGTTTCAGTTCTGACCTGCTCACGCTCCTCTTCTTCTCTCTCTTCTGAAATGCACAGGCTGCAATTTCACCCACTGAACACTTTCTGCAGATAAAGCAGTTGACTGTGAGGGTACCAAAGCTCACAGGTTGCTCTCTGTCCCCCATTCCTGTGCCACAGCAGGACCTGTCTCCAGCTCCCCACAGCTCTGTCCTGCCTGACCACGGCTCCCTAAGGCAGGGACACTCTCAGCCCATGTCCCAGCCTGACCTTTCCCTGTCCCCATCCCCTCTGAGGTGCCTGGTGCTCCCCAGCTGCCCTGCCCTGGGAATAGCGCTGGCTGCTGGCCCTCCAGGAGCCCCTGGCTCTGACTGTGAACAGAAAACTGAAGGAAACTTCATGAGAAGGCATTTTACAAAAGCATTTAAAATAATGAAATACTCCCTTTAAAGTTTCTTATCTTGAATTTCATATAGCTTTACATAAAAGCCTGCAACACCCTGATTGAACTACTGCAATCCTGCTCTGGAACAGGCATGGAAGTGTCCACCCAACTCTTTCCCAGCTAATTTTTATCCTGACTACGTTTCTCTGGCTTTTTTTACACTGACAAATTCTTAATTTTAAAATTGTTTTCAGGAGGCAAGGGCTGGAAGGCAAGCAAGACCAAGCAAAAATGCAGGATGTGGGTGGTCTATCTTTAGCTTCAGCAGCATGTTTTTAAAATTACTTAATCTTCTGAAGACATCCCAAGAAACTCTAGGTTCACCCTTGCTTCTACTAATACTTAGTGATCGTGATTGTACAAATATAAACCTTCATGAGAAGACTCATAGGTGACTTAAATAGGGAGTTATATCACCTCATGGATGGAAATCACTGCATGAAAACAGCTGAGAAGGGTTCTGTGAGTGAGCTGATGCATCATACTTATTTAACCCTGGAAAAAAGTAGTGGGCTGTGCTCAGATGTGCAGAGCACTCAGCACAGAATATGCTTTCCCTTCTTAATGAATAATGAATTAGTTGTACAATAACTTATCAGCTTATATTTTGCTTTTTATTTTTTTTTAAATCTACATAGTTATTTCTGGACATATGACTCGTCAACTACATGTGGATAAAGACAATTTATGGTGCATGGAGACCTAAGTGCCAGGTCCTAAGCAGCAATGTGGAAGCAAGATACCTTTATATTGATGGATTCTATCTTAGCCTTAATGTAGTCTAAAACTGACATATCTCCTTCATCAATACTCCCAGATATATATATATATATATATGGAAAAAAGTGATGGAAAACCTGAATCTTAAAATTAAGTATGAAAATTGAGAAATATTAGAAGCAGTGTGCAATTTAACATGAGACATAATACACACAAACCACAACTGAGAGCACTCCTAAAAACCTTAATTAGAGTTTCCAGAACATATTAGAGGATAGAGCAAATAAAAAATATTAGTGAGTTACTTCACTGGTGGCCATTAAAAAGAGCTAAAAATCACTAAGTTATATAAAGAGCAAAATTAAAAAATAGGACAGGGATGATGGGGGCAAGTGCAACAGTACTTGACATATTCAGGACAAAATACTCCTGATGGACTGTTGTAGTGTCATTGTCAGGTCAGAAGTATCTGCTCCAGATATCAGTCAGGAAAATGTTTAATTTCTATCTGTCTGTTTAAGTGCATATCCCATACTTATTCAGGTGTCTTGCAGACTACCAGTGGAAACTTACTGACTTTTGAAGTGGTCTCGTATGTATTCAAAGAGAATATCCAGGTTTCTCTGGTGGAATGTTACTGCCCCCATTGAATATAAATCTGGTATGTATTAGTGTCCCAGTTATCCCTGGCATCACAGGTGCAGCAGATTCTCTGCTGCAGAGATTTTCTGGTTTTGCTTGCAGAAGTTGAAGATTTACCACAGAGGGTAAGAGAAAAGGTTTTTTTATTGATGAGAGAAAAAGTTTCAGTTCTGAAAATGTGTTATTTACACACAAGATATTATACATTGTTTTGATTTAATTTGATAATGCTTAAATTTCTTTGTTTACTTTTCAGCTAGGAAGACCTAGATAGGTCATCAGAACTGAAGTAACACATCTGTCCTCTCTGTTTCCTCCAGTCCTCTACTTTTAGAGTCCTTGGAGTCACTGCAGCTCATTCCTGGACATTTCATACCCTAAAGAGTGTCCTATGGCCTCTTGCTCCCTATTCTCCTGATACGAGCCATCTAAATCAAAGCCTGTCTTATCTCCCCTGGCATCTCTTTAGAGGTGCAAGGGAGATGGGATTATCCTTCCCTCAGGTTACTGCCACTCTGCTAGTCAGTGAGTGCAGCACAAGGAACCTAACTGGCCATATTTGCAAGAGGTGTTGCTACTGTTATCCCTGATAACTCAGCCCCTTGCCTTTCTTCTTTAAATTGAATTTGTTTTTACCTCAATATGCTGTTTAGGTATGCAGAATGGCCATAAAAGCAAGTTAATACATTTATAGAAGAAAAAAATCCTCTCTAATTGGCTGTGGTGATGCACTTGGCTTTTGTTTTATCCTCTTTTGTTATGGCAAGATTTCCAGCAGTGGTTTTCATTAGGTAGGAAATCAAACTAGTCTTTTTCCTGTCAGAAAGAAGAGGGCCTGCAGCTGACTGTGACATTGTTTTAGTGATACAGGGATCTGGAGGAACAGGGAAAGACCTGTGCACACACAGCTGCTGTGCCACTGATTTTTTGAACAAGTATGGAGAATTACAAAACGGGTGTTTTTTTCTGTTTTGGGATTGTTTTTTTTTTTTCCATATGACAGGTACAGAATTTTCAATCTTGAGTGCTTTTTAGTGATTTTAAGAATTATACTACTTCCTTCTTAGCAACCAATAAGATAAAACATTCAGTAAGTGAAATTTAATAATCTCTAAGTTATGTATCTCTGCACCAAATCCCCAAGTCCTTATTAAATGTTATTCAGCATTAGCCCTCACAGAGGCAAAGTCTCCTGATCTCATGATCCCATATATTATATTGAATTCTACTTTTCAAGTATTTGCCATTGTCTCAAACAATGGTTGTTAGGTCAATAAGTGACTAGCATGGTCAAAACGTTTTATATTATGTATTGTTCTTTAAGCCAAAGCTCCCTTTCCTTAAAGACTGAATGGCAAGAGAATTCAATTTCTTGAAAAGCACACTGATGTCTGGCTAAAAGAGCAAAGTAGAATGGAGAACTTCTAATCCATTACCTACTGTAGGATCTTTGAATCAATTTAGAGACACCTTATTGTTACTAAAATTAGATTCATTTTTCTTGGAAAAGTTTCTTTTCCTCTTGAAAAGAGTAATCTTAAGAAAGGGTAGTCAGCATTTCTTGATGGAATCATTTCATGGCCTCCAACAAATGGTCTGCAGTCTGTCAGGGAGGAAACACAAAAAAGCCTCAATATTTTGTAGCCTGAATTTAATGTTTATGGACACTATATTAAAAAGGACTCTTGATGTTTTTTTTTGCTGTGTCAGAATATATCAACGCATTATATATGAGATTTAATAATTTTTTCAATAAATTCCTAAGTAGTTTTTTATTTTCTTTAATACATCTAAGTTATTTTGATTGACTTTGCAATCAAAGTCTCAACAAATTTCAAATAACACACATTATCAGTGTTAGAACTGTGTATGACATCTACTAATGATCAGTAGGTTAAACCTCGAGTGCTACACGATTTGCAATTATAAAGGTCAGAGATTGCATCTCGAGTATAATTAGGCATTTGGGAATGCCTGTTTCTTAAACCAAACATAGGAAAAGGTATTTAGTGAAAATTTTACTTAGGTCTTTTATGATGGCCTTCCACTGATGAACAGTTACCATTATCTCCTGAGGATATGCATCCTGTAAGCTGAACAGAGATATAGAATTTTTATAGCTGAAAAATCCTTAGGAACTCTTTTTGGACTTGGTCTTCTTGTTTCTTCTTTTTTTTTTTCTATTAGTGACATAAAAATAACAAAGCCTATTCATATTTATATCAAAGGCATGTTTCAGGTGCAAGCTGAAACTTTGTCAGAATGTATGGACAGACTTCCTGAGCAGAATCCTGGCATACTTGGCAAGGGTGAACTTTTTAAAGCCATGAAAATATAAAGCAAATCTGTATCTTGTTGTATGATGGCTGCCAGCTGCTCTTGCAGCAAAATATATATATTAAAATCAGAATAATAATAATATAGTATTATAATATTACAATAATAATGATAATATCATAATATTAAAATGTATATAAAACAGTTTTCTAGTAAATTTGAAGGAAATGGTGAAATGATGAAAAATTATAAATAAAAAATGACAAAATGTTAAGATCTTGAAATCTTTGTTGATCTTTTAAATTTATTTCCTATATCAGAAATGAAGACTGATACATTAGAATGGGGAATATGCACCTGCTATTTCAAGCTTTTAGGCACTTAATATTACAAGCAGATATTAGCATCTAAATATATATTTTTAAATGCTTTGAAAACCTTCATATTGTCACCATTAAATCTTCAAGCTTATATCTTGGCATTATTCTCAAAATATCCATAGTCAGCTGTGCAAGTACGTTTAGATCTCATGACACTTTGAGTTATAAAGTCTGTAAGTCAAGCAACTGAGACTATAATTCAGTTTTCCATCTGAGGTGTTATGTGTATCCCTGGACCTGCCCCTCCAGGAAGAAATGCAATTAGACAGAGGCTGATGCAGAGAAAGCTGCACAGAATGCTGAATTCTGGGACTCTTTTTTTAGCATCTTAGAATAGAAAACATCAAAGACAGAGGTGCATCTGAAGTGTCTTCAGCGGGGTCTTGTGTAGCAGCTTCTGTGCAGCTGGGATTTAGGGTTTTCAGCTTCCATTTCAGTTCATGTGAACAGGTCATGCCTTTCCCTTAAAATACAAGCAGGTAAAAATTCTGCCTTTCAGGAAAATAGTTCAGTGGCAGGAGCACACTGCAGGCATCACAGTTCTTGGTACAGTTCTCCTTAACGTGGGAAGATCTGACCTTCCATCCCCTCTCTCTGTTTTAAACTAATAAATAGGATGCACTAGGACCCCCAGGGTAAGTGGTGGAATATAACTGGTGTCCTTGTGGTGATACTCTCTTAGGGGTCCCATTCAGGCTGTTTAACTGTAACAAACCCTGACCTGGCTATGCTGGGGATCATGCCAGTATGATAGGTCTGGTCTGGGCCAAAAACCATGCTGAAAGCAGGCTGATGATAGAAAAATACAAGAAATTTCCAGTATTAGACCCCTTGTCCTGGCTGTGCCTAATTTAGTGGACTAGACATAGTCATTAATACCAATAAATGAGTTTCCAGGGTGCTCCATGTCCTTGTCACTCTTCTGTTTGAAGCTGTGCTGCTCTGCAGCCAGAAATACTTGATTCAGAAATCCAGAAAGAGAACAAGTGACCTTGTCAATTGAGTTTAAAACACTCAGTGAACAAAGAGAAATCTAAATCTGAATCTTGTTCGACAAGTGTTCTCAAGGCAATGTAGAACCAGCAAACATCACTTCCATTTCTCTCCTTATTATTATTTCAAAGAGAATAAGAACTGTTCAGTTCCTTGAAAGCGTGTTTTACCCTGTATATTC
Organism: Agelaius phoeniceus; assembly: GCF_051311805.1. Lineage (NCBI taxonomy): Eukaryota > Metazoa > Chordata > Aves > Passeriformes > Icteridae > Agelaius > Agelaius phoeniceus. The sequence continues at coordinate 12,665,688 of NC_135267.1, forward strand.
AAAGTGGTTGAACTCACCTTCAGCTTGAGGAGATAAAACACAGGAATTCAAAGATTTCCACATCTCCACAGTTTCCTGATTGTGATTCCACAATGCAGATTGCACTTGCTTTAATATGCAAGGCTCTTTTTAAACCCTGGCTAATTTGTACTGCAGATTTTTCATTTCATTCACCAGACCAAAGGAAAGGTAATCACTGAGATGAGATAGATTCTGCTGTTTTGGTCTGAATTTTGATGGAAGAAAGACGCAAGGAATTCTTGAAGGGTATTATTTATAGATTTTTTTCCCCGTCATTCTCCATTAATAACACAGGTTGTTAAAAATACATACAGGTATAAGTTGAAGCGAGGTACTTTTGGGAGAAAGCCCGCATGAGGCTTTGAGTTTCACAAAGCCGAAACCCCATCTACAGCGTGCAGAAATGCTCTCGCTACCACCGAAGCCCACTTCAGCTCACAGCTGTCATCAGAACTCGTGTGTCACTTATTTAATGCCCGCAGGTGCTGTCAGCTGTGTCGATTATTTACGCATAAGGGCGACAATTTCAGCGGCAGTTCTGTCTCCGGGTCTGGGCAGAGCCCGCTCCCGGCGGGTCATTCACCGCGCTGCCCGCTAGGTGGGGCTAGAGAACCTCCTACAGGCGGCCGCTCCCGCCGGAGGAAATGTTAGAGAAACCCCAATAAACGTGGATGGATACTTCGAGAGGTGTTCTGATTCTGTTTTTGTTTCACTGGGGGAGGAGCTGTGTTTTTTCCTTTCCCTCCCCCTCCTCCCGCTTGTGTTTTTTTTTACCTTGTTTGTTTTGCTGCGACAAAACAAGAATTTCTATTTGTGAACTACTGGACTTTAAAGGTGATAATGAACTGAGAACACAGGCAATTAAGTTCGGGTCGGGTTGATGCAGAGCTACGGTTTTGAACTTCCATTATTACAAGTCAGGTCATTCCTACAGCAGTACAAACCCAGTATTTTACTGGAAAATAAAGTAAGTAGGTCCATTACTGAAATATCCCACATGGGTATAATATGCATGCAGACTAATGTGGATTAATTATTTTTAACTGCTTATTGAACATCAGACAGTTGATTACAACTGGTAGTCCATAATAAGTAGATCCAGTAATTTTAAGTTAGGCATAGGAACAACACAAAATGATCTACCTTGTCAGAACACAGTGAGGCACCATAAGTCAACGAAAGTATAATTTAATTAGCAAGTTCATAAGACACAAATTGTGTGTGCACCAGACACACTCCACTTATCTTCTGTTTCTGAGTGAAAATTTAAAGGAAAGGCTAAGTGTAGTCAGAGTGGCTTAAATTTCTAAGGTGCAACACAGCTGAATCCTGCAAATAAGACCACATACTTTTATTGCAATGAATGAATGAATGACTGCTTTTTCTGTAGGTCAGCAATAAAAAATATATTAAAAGAGCATACTTAAAATATTATGAAAGCCTAGTTGGCAGGAAAGGTCAGTTGTTGCAAATTCTAGAGGCCTTTCATAAAGCAGGTTAGTGGGCAATAGGAGGATAGTGTCAGATTAATGTGTATTTTTATGGCATCATCTAGCATTTAAAAGGTGTGGAACGTGAAATCAAAGGTCAGTAGTTTAATCTACTGTTGTTTTCCTTTTAAGTAGCATGTTTACTGCTGCATGTGGTTCTTAATTGTTGTAACACATAGTAGGAGTTGAGACAAGAAATTTGTGATTTTATGAGCACATTGAGTTTTTCTTAATTAGACAGAGCAATATGTTATTTGGGAATAGACAATTAAAGTTCGCTTTCCAGCACTTTCGGATTATCACTACCAAAAAAAAAAAAATTAAAATGAAATCATGTCACAAATTTCTAATAACTCAAATTATTTGTGTGCTGTAGATGCTCCCATTTTTAGTTTAGAATTTTTTAAAATGAATTTTATTACTTTCCTTCCTCAAAGTACAAAGGTATTCCATCTTTTGTTTTAGTCTTTGTCACCCCTTCTTTTGCTTAAGCTGTAACAGTCCACTTCCAGAGGGTGTGTTTTGTTTTGATTTTTTGTTTCCCTTATTTGTGCTGATAAATGATATTATATAAAAGTCAAACTTACTTCTCCATGCTAGTATTTTCCCAAAATTGAATGTTACATACAGAGGCATTTTTTTCAATCTGTGAAGAGACACATCAACTCAAATTTGGAACTAGCTTGCTTTCAGTTGTAAAAAACTCATTTGCAGCAGCTCTAAGTCCTACCAGTCATAAGATGCTTCTTTCACTAGAGCACTCAATAATACAAGAAATGATGGACAAAGCCAGTAGATATGTTTTGAAATAAAAAATAATACTTCAGAATTATCATAGAATATATATCTGTCTGATTTCTGTAATATTCTGTATAATAATATTGAACTACAACACATTACAAGTACTTTAAGAAATTAATATTATAAACTTCAAATGTAACATAATCAGATATTTTCAGTGATGCAAATGATATATGAAATTGTACTGAAGTACTTTTAACTATGAACTCAATCATATTAAATAGTACCTTCTACTCAGATTGGTTTAACACAGGTTTAAAGGGCTTTTAAAGAGTTTGAAAATTCAATTTGTTATGAGAACTAATTTCAAATGTGCCAAAGTATCAAGTTCTGAATATGTTTGCATTGCTATCAAACCACCCTTACTGTTCTACCTTTTCTAAGACGCATTTTGTGATAAGTTACTTAATAAGGCTTAAGCAGCATTTTCATATACTGAAGTAATTCCATGCAGTGTTGTGATTCACACTCATATTATATGCATGATGACTATTAACCACTCTTTAGAACATTAGCTGGGTTGTCATAAAATGTACAATGTTCTTAACTGATTATATGCAGGTTGGAAGACTCTCTTCTATTTCTTGCTGTGTTTTAGTCAACCTATTCAAGAATTCCTTAAGTAAAGACATATGCCAATGAACATAATTGTTTCTCACCTTCTTTTGCCACAGTGAGCTACTCTGCAGCTGCTCTGAATGATGGAATGCTCCCCTCTTCCTCTCCACATACTTTTCTTCTACACTGCACCTGTCTCCACCACTCGTCCAGTGGCATAGCCTGAACACCTTTCTTTTCCAAGTGTTCCACAATCTCTTTCACTTTTCCACAATCAACATAATCCCACACCTACTGCAGTTAAGGCACTTTGCACACTTCAGCATGATTACACAGGAATAGCTGCAGTAACAGAAAGAGAGAAATCTGGATCTCAGTGAAGTCAATGACACTTTTTGCACCATGAACTGGATGCCATTACCAAACTTTTAAATTATGACCTAAATATTCAGGTCAATTTGCAAATACCAAGTCTTTTTTTTTTCCCTGTCCCCAAAATCCCAAGGAGAAATATGAATTAACATACTGTGAACTGTGCAATGCTATATTGTTGTAGTCACTACTTTCTGCATGTGCCCTGTAAACACTAAATACCTGCATGTGCAGCCAGTTCAGCACTCTACAAATATGGCAGGTGTGTTAAACACTTGCTGATACACTCTGTGAACAATCAGTGCATTCCTGATTATTTCAGCTCTATGTAATTGCAGAGAGGTTTAATTGCTTTTTGTTTTAATTTATTTTAATTGCTCTTGGTCTGATGGGGCAACTGTACTCCTGGGAATCCAATACAAATGATGAAATTTCTTCTTTTCCACCAAGATAAATTCCTTTTCCTCTTGGCAGGAAAAAAAAAAAAGAAAAAAGAAAAGGCATGTTCTGAGAACCCAGGACACAGCTCCATCAGAAGCAGTAAATTAAACACTGTCAAGACCCTGATACTCTTTCTCTGAGGCCAACTAACACATAATAATCCATAGCCATTACTAAACTTTCTTACTCTTTAGAATATGGCATCTGCATTCAAACTAGGAACTGGAAATTCTCTTTGCTTTAATACAAACTTCAAGCCACATCTGGGAGAATACTGGCCAAAATCATGCCAAAGCACTACTCTGACTACTTAACAGGATAAGGGAGGATTTGTCAAGGTTTAATATGTTAGAATAGAGTGGTCTCAATGCCTTCAAGAGTGATGTTGGTTGTGTGAAAAGATTGACCTGAAAAGACTTCTGCAGTATTAAGCCTCTGCATTTGCTAGTATTTTAGCAATTAAAATACATTTTAGTTTGTGTTAGGAAATTTTGACTTTCTTGACTATACAGCAAATTGTGATAAAAAGGGTTTTTTTTCCTTTCAGTTTGGAAAGAACTTTTTCTACTACTTGAAACTACCCACAAATTCAGCTGAAAAACAACAAATGAAATGCTTAAGAAATCAGAGGAGGTGATTACAGCCTTTTCTAGGTGACATATTCTGATTTTGCTCTGCAAGCAGATGTGTTGGTGTTGGGATTCAGGGGTAATTCCACAAATTCAGGCCAGAATTAGACAGGTGTAGGGAAGCTTATTTGAAGGGACAGGCTACTGCAGAGTTCTGTTTCTTCCTAGCTCAGAACACAAACTTCAACAGAAATTTTCCTTCTCACAGCAAAATGCCTTAGTCAGCAAGTTATAGGGCAGCCTGGAGTGTGAAGCTGTTTCAATTTGTATTAATTGAGTGCTTATTAATTCAGAACATGGTAGCCACCTACCTGCTCTTCTCAGATGAGTGCCTGCATCACAAGGTTTTTGATAACAGGCATGAAAAAATGAATGGTGAATGGTATAGTAATACTTTCAAAATTTTCTTTTTAAGAAGTGTGGACTTGAGACAATACCCTTCTCTTGATTTTGACCATTTTTTTCTATTTTCAAGAAAGGTGCAAAAAAGCCCTAATTCCTAAACTGAATCCAGTATATTGGATTGAATTTATTTCTTTTAGAGCTGTCAGAACAGCAAGTACTCAATTACCCATTGGATTTGAAACAGAAAAAAAAGATTGCCCAAAACAGACTTCTGCATTTTATTTTTACTTGAGTCTTTGAGATGAAAAAAAGCTGTTGCTTCATGGTACTCACTATTTTTTTTTTCTCCCAGTTCTCAACTGAAGTTTTGAAATGACTTGATCTTACTTTATTTCCCATGTTTTAGTCAGCGAGTCAGCAAGGACACGAGCATCCTGCATATCCTGGAGTGTATGCAAAATAATAGGCTCAAAGCACACTAATGACTGCCAGTTCACGCTGTCTGCGGAGGATTACTAAGGATTACATGTAATTATCTGAAATTGCACACTGGTTTTTGGCAATTTTTTTAAAAAGTGGAATTGATAGGGCTTCTAGTTTCCTGCTAAGATTTTACTTTTATATTTTGCATTTAATATTTTCTCTTTTATGAAAAGAAAACGCTGTAGTAAATGAAAGAGTTCCTGAAAGTCACTTAGGGATTAAATATATATAAATCTCAAAGCTGAATACAGAACTCAGTCACAATACCACTAATTTATTTGAAATTTTACAGAATGTTGTACAAAATACACTTAAAATGTCACTGATGAGACCATGGACCAGATTTTGATTTTCATTTCTGGTTTCTGGAAATCTGTGTAGGAAGCAGTGTAACAAAATTAATTGTAAGAATTTATGGAAGAAGAAGGTGACATTTATTTTGAAAAGTTTCTAAGTGATTTCACATACTCATAATGTCACACTCCCATCTTTTCAAGTTGGGGATTCTATCTAGCAGTTGAGCCAGTACCATTTCTGTACCCAGCTACTGAGTCCACATCACATCTCTTGTGATAGGTTTGTGATCAGAAACTAGTTTTTCTTTTAGTCTCTATATTTTTTAGTCTCTATATTTTTTAGCAGTTACTTATGTTCTTTTGCATTAGAACTGAGCTTATCTAAGCCTCCATAAATATTAGTCAAGGTTGCCAGTCACTGTCTCTTTTTCTCTGTTTGGAACACAAAAGTCTTTATGGTTCCAGCCTGTCTCCCTTTTGGTCAAAGAGAAGAAATAATTGTGTGTGTGATGTGCTGTAGCTTTGTTTTCAACCTCCTGTTGTCACAGTACAAACAGATTCTTCTGCCAACAAGTTCCCTGTGCTCTGGCCTTATAGACTTGCAGGCTTTCCAGCTTTGGAAGAAACAATGCATTTTTCAAATTTATTGCTAGAGCAGTGGGTTTTGTTAACTACATGCCACTGTCTAAACCCTTGTTTTGCTTTTTCTTCCAATATTTACATATATACATTTCCCTTTACAACTCATATCAATCTTTGCTTATCAATGTTTAAAAAATAAGGGGAGATTATTACAGCCATTTCTAGGTTGTATATTCTGATAAAATATTCTGATTTTGCTCTGCAAGCAGACATGTTGGGATCCAGATGTAATTCCACAAATTCAGGCCAGATTTAGACAGGGAAGGGAAGTTTATTTGAAGGGACAGGCCCTTAATATTCCTGTTAAGGTTCTCTTCCTTCTCTTCCTCTTTTGGCCCTAAGGATATTGCTGTTTATGTGTAGAGTTTTAAGAGAGATTCTCAGTAAAAAGGTTCAGCTTTAAATGTTAATGGTGGCCCGATCCTGTCCTGGATACTGTTATCAGACATGCTTCACCACAAATTAAAAATTCTGTAGTTAAAACAAGAAAACAGAAAAAAAAAACCCATGAGGGAAAAATAAAAAACTAAGAAGAAAATGCTATACATGAGACAGGGCAAACCCAAGATGCTTTTAGTCTGCTGCAAACACTTCACACCAGTCCATCTCATACTAACGCAGTGGCAAAATGGAATGGAGATTCACCAGGTCTAGGTGTAGGTTCAAAGAGCAGAGGCTGTACAGCCAGCAGGTGACTCTTGCTAATCCTGAAAAGGCTGTGCTGGGATAAGAGACAGATTCTGTTATTTAAAAATCCTTGGACCATATTTATTCCCAGGGTTTTAGTTGCTGTGTGGAACGGCCACTCAGGCTTACTGTGGCACATGGTGCATGTGGCATTTCAGGTTACTGTATGAATAAAAGTTATTTGCTTGTGTTCAGTTTTCTTGTGGTCCATCAAGAAATGGACCTTGTATTTTTGCCAGAGAAGGCCTCTAGCAGTTTCTTTTAGTCATTGGGTTTATTTCTCTACATTTTACAAAATTTGCTGTGTCTGAATTAAAAGGCTTCCGTAATTACAATGCCCAATTTTTCAGCCTATATGGAAAGCTTTATTTAAATTTTTTGTCACTACTAATGAGTGATCTGAGATGATGACTGGTACATTCTAATTATATTTCCCAGTCTAGGGAATCACCATAATTAGACTTTGCAATATAATTCTTGTCACTTTACCATGAATCCAAAATTCTTAGTAGAATGTTATTATCACAGGTTCCAAAAATTCATCAAAAATCCCATCTCTGCACCCATCTTACACCTTCATTAACAAATCTAATTAGCAGGACAGTTATGGGAAAGGAAGAGGAAAGAAAGCTTTAGCTCAGTATCAGTCAACTAAGTATTTGACAGACTTAATGAAAATCTGTATAAGAGGATTCACAAAGCAAGAGCACTGAGTGAAAATGGACACAATATTCAGAGGAGGATTTGAAACCATTGAGCATATTGTACAGGCAAGTAAGAAATGTTTCTGTTACATCGGATGTGCTAAGCAATGCTTCTGATAATGTAATGATTTCAGACCTGCTTGAAGCTCACCTGGTGATACCAAAGTTTTCAAAAGAATCAAAAATATGTCCTGGTTTCTTATCTAAAAGTGTCATGACTTCTTATCTTCACTCTTTGGTAAAGTCATAAAGCCTGCTTGGTCTCCTTTATGTAACTTTCATCTGAAGACTATGCAAATATTATTGGTCAAGGTAAAAGCTTAGAAATATAATTTCTTTCTAAAACTTTGTCCTAAAATAAGACTTTCAAATACTAAAGAGGAAGTTAAATAGAAAAGTCCCTTTGATTTCCTTTGGGAACTGATTGTGCCCTTGAAAAACTTCCACTGAGAATCAGTCAAAATTGGAGAACATCCCAGAGTATCATCTCTCTAAAATGCTTTGGCTGCCCTATATCAGAGGATGAGGCCATTAGGGTGTAAATATGTTATGTGTAAAGAAAAGGATAGAATTAGTTTTTGAGTTCATCCAAAACTGTAAAGGCTGGTGCTGACTGAAGGGGAAAAAATGTATCAATTTTATTATTTATTAGGACTGTATTTAACTAAAAATTATGTATGAGTTTGGTAAGAGTGCACGTTGAATGGGTTCATCCAAACAAGCAGCATTTGAGGCAGACAAAATTTAATATTTCAAAATGTCCATATTGTTCCAGCTTTGTCAGCTGGTCTAAATTCATATTGTTCCACTGAAATCTAAGGGGTTACTCCTGTTCATCCCTGCTGAGCACTTGGACAATTAAGTATCTGAAATCTGGGTAGTCATGTCAGATGTCAAGGAAGATGCCAGTTTGAATGAAAACATAGAGTTAGTGAAATCCTCCACATCCTCCACATGCTGTTAAAGAGTGGGCTGCCAAAAGGTTAAATCAATGCACTTGATAAAAAAAAAAGAAAAAAAATATAAAGCACTTCACAGTTCAACACTCAAGGAGTTAAAAGCGAATCAAGAGCTCATGAAAGGTCTAAATGCTAAGGTTGAGGAAATGCCAGAGAGAGGTACTTGGGAAGTTGCTCCTGTTGCAGGACTACCAAGGGGCTGATTACGTTTTCCACAGTCTCCACTTCCTCAGATGGTTTGTAACCTCTATTAAATCTAAAACCTTAAAATGTATCAAAGGTCAAAACAGTTCAGGACAGATGCCTTCAGGATTTAAGAGTGACAGTTTATAAAGGGAATATAGTGCTAAACTCAGGTCTGAACCACAGTACACTAAGCACTTCAATCTGCTTGGATTACAAAGAATTTTTGGGATTTGGTTGGATAGGAAATTTATACCTATGGAAGATGATGACTGTCCTATCAGTAGTGTTGAGAACATTCATCACACTTTTTAGAGGGCACTTTAGATAGCAGTGTCTCATGAACCTCTTCAAGCCAGGTAAAAATCCACCACCACCAAAAAAAAAAAAGCCCAAAAAGCCTGTGGGAGAGCTGCCTTCAAATGGAGAAGTTAAGAATGAGAATGGCTTAAAATCCAGATTAGAGAGGATCAGCAGCTGCTGTCAGGGTGCCGCAGTAGATGAACACAGACCCGTAAACAAGAAGTGAATTGTTAACACGTCTGAGAGCAGCAAGTGACAGAAATAATTCCACTCCAACGTGTGCTTGTGAGGATTCTGCTGCACCCTGTTGCTTTACAGGAGGTAGATGTGTGAGAACCAAGGGCTAATTAGGGAAAACAGATTAGCCTTTTAAGTTGGCCACCTGGTATCCACCCAGTTCCTGCACAGCTATGAACCCATGCTGCTCATTGTAAGAAATGTGTAGAATTTTTTTTTGTTTTGTTTTATTTTACTTCCTATTTTTTTTTCCCAAAAATACCATCTCAAAACTAAGCTTCACTAGGACTGTCAGATTAAAATCATGTCAAAATCTAATTAATCAAGGCAGACTCAATATAAAATTAAAATTAAAACATTAGATTAATTATAAAGTATGATTAATCTTTATAAATTTTAAGAAGTTTGCCATCTTCTTGGGTATTAGTTCTAATTAGATAATTTGGTCAAGTCAATCAATACAATAATTTGAATGTTTAATGTTGAATCCAAATTAATATCTAATTCTTAAGCCAAAATTTCAAGAGAAATACAAAAGTTTCTTACTTAAAATTCTACTCTTGTATGAAAGCTGTTTCCTGCCTAAGAGAAGATACTGACTTAAAGTTCAATAATCACCACTGGTAAGAAATTATGGAGGGAAACTTTAATCTTGGTAGGGCTTTAAGTGAAGAAAATAGAGCTTAGTTTTATGGTTCATTTTGAGAGACAAATTCTAAGCAAGATTAAATCTAAAACTGTTGGGTTTTGTGCTTTCTCCAATATAAAAATTAAAGACGTCTATGAATGTGCCTTCAGAAACAATGATTGGAATTTCAAGCCAGATACTTAGCATTTATTAACATCCTGCAAAATGGAAAATAAGCTCAAATTTATGATTAGTAGACTGACATTAAACTGTTCTGAAAGAGCATTTTATGTTGATCTTTCTCTTTTGAAGCTGTCAAATACTTTATCTCTGGGAACAGGACTATTGAACATAGTAACAACTGCAATTTTTCACTGCTCAATGTCTGATAGAAAATATGTCTAATAATGCAATGCAATACTTGCAAAAATTTGGGTTATGGAAATTAATTTACTAATAAAAGTGTCATTTAAAAATGAAAAATAAATACTTTTTATTACTTAGCTATTTCAATGTTCCAATATTTATATTTTCAATTTTTATGTGATATTAGATGTCAGTTTGACCAAAGTTTATAAATTTACTTTTCTCATACCCTGCAAAATATTTTATTTTGCATTCTTGGGAGTGAGACTACAAATTTCCTGTTTATCAAAAACTCTGTCTCAGCTTTAATTTGACATTTGGAACTACTTGAATTATTTCAGGAGGAAAAAAGAAGTATTTTGGTGTTTGTTGTTGTTGGTTTTGGTATGTTTTGTTTTGTTGTTTTGGTTATTTTAGGGCTAAAATTATGAAGAGCAGCTACTTTGTATTTGAAACCTAAAAAACAACTTTCTAGTGCATTGACCCTATCCCAGAACTAATGTTGTGGAGACAAATAGCACAAGACACTTAAGATGTGTTTTCAGAATCTGAAAATACAAGGCAGGTTCTGAAGTCTAGTCATTTGTATATTTGAGACTGTGTGTATGTTTGTGTTCACCCAGACGTGCATATATATAAAATATATTTATTTATTTTTTATTTGTTTGTTTGTTTGTTTCCTTATGATACAAAAGACTTTGAAAGTAGTGGAACTCTTCATGTTTTCATATCCTAATTTGAAAATTTAGTATAGATTTCCTTATAGATCTCTTAGGCACTACTACAAAAATCTCATAAGCTGTTTTTAGTATATCCAAATTTCTTTCATGGTGTTGTTCCAGTTGCTTCCTTATTCTACTGAAGTATTGAAAGAAAAAGGAATAAAATTCCTTCAGTCAAGATAAAGGGAATATTAGCAATGATAAATAAGATGTCTTGTATGTAACCAACAGACATTCCTTCCTACCCCTTTCATCATAAGCCAGAGAAATAAAAGGCAGCTCCCCAGTAAACTCTGGGAAAGGTTAACGAGTCTGCCTTCAGTGAGTCATGGGAGGGAGTAGAGAGTGGCTTTCTCTGTGAAGGATCACTCAGAGAAAATGCCTTGCTGCTCCGACTAACTTCTTTTAAAATGAGCAGGCAGAAGTTCAAACCCCTGCACTAAATACAGTAGTGGTGCTACCACATGCAGCAAGAGAAAATCTGTCAGCCAGCCATAACATTAAGCCTAAAATATTCTACCTCTAATTTAACTTCAGAATTTAATGCCATCACTCAAGGAATAATCACTTACAATTAGTAACTAAATTGAATGGTGTTTTCTACAACTTTTGATTCATATTGTGATGTGTAGGTAATTTTATTTGGATCAGTCTTTATAACTTGATTTAAGACTTTGATTATGGAAATATTATTTGCCCTCCATTTCCCCTTTAAAAATGTACTGCGTTCCCTTGTTCCTTGGAAGCTTTATTTTCTTGGTAATAGAATTTAATCTGAGGTAATGACACATAAATTCTACCTGAGTACTTAATTCCATGTTTAATTCCCTTTTTTTTTGGTTTAACTTTTTAAAAATAGTCTATGAACCTATAGTAGAACTGAACTTAGCCCAAAATATAAAAAAGTGTTTATTCTTCAATGTTCTTCTGAAAGCAAGTGGCTTTAATCATAGTAATTCCAAGTTCATTGGTAAAGTGCATTGCTTCTTGAGGAGCTCACTACAGATGTTTAGCAGGATTGTGTTTGTCTTTATCCTTTGCTCGCGTGAGGAGGTCACCACAGAAAAGTTATTGTAGGGAAAATGGAATTCTTAAGATTCTTTGTTTGGGAATGTGGAGCAGTGGCCGGTGAAAAGTGAAACGCCCAGGCTAGATAAGTGTCCAGCCAACCTCCAGCCAGTAAGGCACTTCCCCAACCCGGAGTCAGGGCTTTGTGCCCAAGGCGATGTCAAGCCTTGCGGACGTGTGGCCGCAGTAAAGAGCTCCGAAGTCGCAGGATGAAATGAAGAGGCGACCCTCAGTTTCTTCGGGGGGGTGGTTTTATTGGTAGGGAAAAGTGCAGGTTCGGTGGAAGAAGCTGAGAGCCCCGAGGCAGGGAAAAAGCCTCGGTTTTACAGAGGGTGGGAGGGGTGAAAGATAGCAAATCAGAGAGGGATACATTAAGGATTGGCATGATCGGAGAACCCATCAAACACAGTTGCGGGAGGGACCCTGGCCCCTAACCCAATCACTCGACACCCTGGCCCGAACTCTCTAGAAAAAGAGGCAGGGGTGTCGAGTGACAGGCAGGCTGCCAGGGGTGGGGAACAAGAAAGATACATTTGGTAACCAAGACAACTGGGGAGGGGTTTGGGGATTGACACAAACTGGTAACAGGGCAGGACTTTCTGAGAGAACAATGGAGGGAAAACTGAACAAGCATAAAACACACCACAACATCTCCCCCTTTTTCGTTTAAAAATAAAAGAACTGTAAGGGCAAACACCGTTCAAGTAAACTTAAAAGGGTGGAAAGTATAATCTTCAGGATGGACTCGGCCCAGCTTGACAGGCCCCATCTTTGAAAGAGGTCCCCCAGCCAGTCTGATGTCTGTTGTTTTATTTGGTGGACAAGGCCTTGCATTTTATCTATGGCCACCCTCGCGTCCTCGGCCCGAGATGACAAATTAAGGCAGCAGAGGCCCTCAAACTCCTCGCAGCGGTGGTGATGCAGTAAAAGCAAGAAGTCAATTGCCGCGCGATTTTGGAGGGTCGCCTTCCTTGTAATTTCCTCGTCTGTGAGGAGGTCTGATAGCGTCGCTGACGTTAAATTGGCTTGCTTAGCTACCCAACACTCCAGGTGGGCCAATTCACCTAGAGACTTGGCCACAGACACCCAGGGCAAAAGCAGGGTGAGGGCTACAGTTTTTGGTTTCGACCAATGTTCAATTTGGGAGTCACAATCCGGGTCGAGATCTTTGAGATCTCTTTTGGAGCGGGCCGAATTCGGTTGTGCTCTTTTCATTTTCCAGTCGCGAATTTGGGTAATGTTGGGTGTAAGCAGCGACAGCCGCCCAAAAGTGCAGATACCTCCGGCCAGACGAGCGGGGATGCCAGCCCAAGCTCGGTCTCCGCAAATGAAAAAGATACTTCGGGGCAGGGACAGCGGTTGGCTACCCAGGGTGGAAGCAAGTGGCATCTCGATGGTCATTTGACACCACTGGGCAGCTTTGTACTCGGGCTTTGATGGTTTGATCCACAAGTACCTGCTGTCCCAAGGGTTAGGGGCGAACTGAAACCAAATACAAAGGGAAGCATTGGCTGAGCCGAGCAAATCAAGCTCTGGAGGTTCAGAGCTCAAAGGGACCAGCCCCTCGACTCCTTCTCCCCAGGCATTTTGTGCATTGATTTTTAGAGGAGGGGTCTTGGATAAGAGGGAGGTGAGGGAAGTATTGAAAGGGGAGGGAAATTCATTAAGGGAGAGAGGGATCCCCACAAGGCATGACGACATCGGGTCCTCTGCTGAGCCCATATCTAAACATATGTGTTCTTGGCCGAGGGCACTCGCGAGGGTGCGCCAAACGTTGGCCTTGGGCTGAGGGACGATCCATGGGCCCACTGATGGCATCAGGGTCCAGATGAGGACGGCTGTCAAGCGGGCTAAGATGTAGACACGTTCCATTGGGGGAAAACTAAAAACAAACAAGAGACAGACATAAGGAATGACTCTGAATCAGGTCCTGCCCGGGGCAGGGAGAGGGTTAAACTGGGAGTGGCTCCATCCCTGGGAGCTTCCGCCGCCGCCGCCAACATGCCTCCGTGACCTGTTCTACGTTTTCTGCTCTCAGAGTCTTCCCAGGGCGGAAGGGCTTGACCCACTTAGCGGGGATCCATCTCGGACCTGAGGGGGTGGACACGCAAGCGTATCCCCTTCCCCAAGTCACTAGATCGAAAGGCCCCTCCGTTTTCCAGGTCTCCGGATCCTTAATCAGGACAGGAGGCCTGGCCCTGGCCTGCAGCTGCTCATGTCTCCCGAAATGTCGCACAATAGGCGGATTGAGATTTTCGAAAGAACAGTTTAGGAAGTTAATGGTAAAAAGCGCCTTCGCGAGACGGATATGGGGGGACTCCACCTTCACAGCCACTCGCTGTTGTTCTAAAACTCTCTTTAGGCTCTGGTGGGTCCTCTCCACCACGGCTTGGCCTGTCGGGGAATAGGGGATGCCGGTCTTATGCTCTATTCCCCATTGTTGCAGGAAGCTTCGCAGCTCCCTGGATTTATACGCCGGGCCATTGTCTGTTTTCAGGACCTTGGGGATGCCCAGGACAGCGAACGCTTGAACTAGGTGTTTTTCACAATCTGCTGCCTTTTCCCCTGTGTGGGCAGAGGCATAGACTGCGCCGGAGAAGGTATCCACCGAGACATGTACGAATTGCAGACGGCCAAAGGCAGGGATGTGGGTAACATCCATCTGCCACACTTCGCAACTAGATAGACTTCTGGGGTTAGCTCCCAAGGGTATTGTTGGGAGCTGGTGGGACTGGCATTGAGGACATGTAGCCACGATCGCCTTGGCCTGTTCGCGTGTAAGATGGAATTGTCGAACAAGGCCAGGGGCGTTCTGATGAAATTGCTGGTGGCTGATCTTGGCCTGACTGAACAGATCAGGGAGTGGGGCAGCTTGAACAGGAGCGGCAAGGGCATCAGCACACCTATTGCCTTCCGCAATAAACCCAGGCAAATCGGTATGTGACCTGACATGCATCACATAAAAGGGTTGCTCTCGGTGGGAGACTAAGTTCACAAGCTTAGAGAGCAAGTTAAACAAAGGGATGTTTGATACCTCCTGTAAAATTGCATTTTCGGCTCTGGAAACTACACCCGCGACATAGGCTGAATCAGTGACCAAATTGAATGGTTCAGAGAACCTCTCAAAGGCTCTGACGACTGCGTCTAACTCAGCAACTTGAGGTGAACCTTCCACTTCTGTGACATCTGCCTCCCACCGCTGAGTCTGAGGATCCTTCCAAGTCATCACTGACTTGTGGGATGCTCCAGATGCGTCTGTAAAAACTGTCAAAGCCTTCAGAGGAGTTCTACTCTGAACTGATTTTAGAGACAATGTGAATTCCTGATTGAATAATTTGTGGGCCGGCCGATCTACTGCGATTTGGCCGGTGTAGCTGTCCAAAGCCAGTTGAAGCATCTCATTTGTTTCCAGAAGGTTATCAATCATCTTTCTTTTTAGATAGCCTGAATCGAATTTTAAAGGAATGTGGATGCAGTCAAAGTCACAACCTGCCAACTCTCTGATCCGCGATCTAGCCTTTCTGATCAATTCTGCCACCAGCTCGGCTGGCTGCGTCATCCTTTTGGACCTGTGATGGCTGAGGAACACCCACTCTATGATTAAGAGGGGATCCCCCGAGCCCCGGTCCTTGCCCTTGATGGAATCGTCCCACTGGAAAATCACCCCATGGAGGTGTGGCAGCTTACCTAGAACAATGAATTTAAATGGCAGGCCCGGGTGATATCTGTGGGCCTGCCTGGCCGAGATGGAGTTTTGGATCTTCTCCAGCGCTGTCTGGGCCTCTGGGGTAAGGGACCTTGGAGAACTAAGCTCTTCTCCCCCTCTCAATAAATTGAAAAGGGGGGCTAGGTCTTCTGTTGGAATGCCTAGCCAAGGCCTTACCCAATTCAAGGACCCACACAGCTGGTGGACATCTGCCAGGTTTTTGATGTTAGTTTTAATAGCCAATTTTTGCGGAACAATGGTCCGCTTCGTTATTTCCAGGCCCAGGTACTTCCAGGGTGGCATCTGTTGAATCTTATCTTGCTGGAGCTCGAACCCTGCAACAACCAATGCATCGATTGTCAGGTCAAGCGCGTGGGTAAGTAGGTCGTTGGTCGGAGCGCACACTAGGATGTCATCCATATAATGGTAAATGATGGTGTCTTTGGTGGCTGCACGTACTGGGGACAGCAAGGAGGCGACGTACCATTGGCAGATCATTGGGCTGGCCTTCAGGCCTTGCGGAAGGACTCGCCAATGATAGCGCTTGCTTGGGGCTTCACGGTTGATGGCAGGAACCGTGAAGGCGAAACGCGGAGCATCGTCCGGGTGTAAGGGAATTTGGAAAAAGCAATCTTTTATGTCAATTACGACCAAATTCCAATTTTGGGGGAGCATCGTTGGGGACGGCATCCCTGGTTGGAGAGGCCCCATATCTTCAATGATGTTGTTAATTTGGCGGAGGTCGTGAAGGAGCCGCCACTTATCTTTGTTGGGCTTTTTGATAACGAACACTGGGGAGTTCCACTCTGACATGGTCTCCACCAGGTTGCCCTTGAGTAGCTGCTCCTTAACAAGCTCATTGAGCGCCGCTAATTTTTGCTTGTTGAGCGGCCACTGCACTACCTGTACTGGTTTATCAGATTTCCAATTCAGTTTCCAGGTAGGGCGCTCATCAGTGACCGCTGCCCGAAAAACCTGGGGAGCTGCTGGGAGGTCAATTCGGGCTCCCCACTGGGCCAAGAGGTCTCTCCCCCACAGGGGTTCCGTGTAATCTAATACGAATGGGCGCACTGAAGCCAATTGCCCATCCGGCCCCGTAATTTGTACAACGCTCTTTGATTGACGTGCCAATTGTAAACCCCCGACACCTCGGACGTGGCCAGGCGCGTTTTGCAATTCCCAATGTGACGGCCATTCCCGGGAAGGAATGATCGTTATATCTGCTCCTGTGTCCAACAAGCCTTTAAGAGGCTTGCCCTCTCCCCCTTTCGAGATGTGACAGGTGACATGAGGCCTTTCCCGCCCCAGGACCTGGGCCCAAGCTACTGTTGGATTTTGGAGTTCAGCCGGAGGAAACCCCAGGGCACAAGTCATTTCGGGAACAGGGATCGCTTGCGCGATCACCTGTCCCTTGGGCAGGAAAGTGGGGGGTTGGACACAGTGCAGCCCCACGGCGAACAGTCCCGGGTCAGATGGCAGAAGACCTGGAATTATGTTCACCTCTAAAGGTGTGTGCTTAGTGTCTCCGACAACGACGTACTTACACCTTATCCGCCCCCAGTTTCCTGGGCATTCCGGGCTGACTGACACGAGTTGAAAATCGGAGTTCTTAAGATGTAGTGGCTCCGTCAGCTGCAGCCGGAAGGGTCTGAAAGCAGAAAAGGTAGTTAGCACGGGTCTAGGTTGGAGACATGCAACATGTGACAAGTCCGGTGAGAATATGTCTTGTTTGGCAGGCGGCGGTCCCTGAGATCTCCCCTCCCTGCGTGGTGTTAGTTGTCCCGCCCTATTTTTATCATGGCGCAGGGGGGAACTGCGCTCAGATGTTAGTTTTTTGTCTGGGTTTTCCCCAGGAGTCCCTGCCCCCTTTTGAATTCATAAAATTCCCGCCGCAGCGGGCAGTCGGGCATCCAATGCCCGAGCTTTCCGCACAGATGGCAGGGTGATTTGGCGGCGGAAGGACCGGGAGCAGGCGAGCGGCAGGTGGCTTCAGAGAAGGTGTTTTCAGGCGCCTCTTCTGCGGCGCTGACTCGGGGTGGCAGCTGTTTTCTCTTCTCTCCCTCCCTAGATGGCATGATTAGGACTTTCCGGGTGCAGACCTCGAGCATATCGTGCAGCGAGGGGGGTGGGTGCATCGGGAGGCTGAGGATGGCATCCCTACACGCAGAGTTTGCATTCGTGGATGCTACTTCCTTCAGGATATGTTCCCGGGCAACCTCGTCCGCCACTTGCTGCTCGACAGCTTTTCGAAGACGCTCGACAAAATCGAGGAAAGATTCCTCGGCGCCCTGAAAGATTCTGGAAAAAGAAAGGAGAGGAGCCGCCCCCGGCAGCGCCAGGAACGCCTTCTCGGCTGCCCGCGCTGACTCCCGGAGTGCTTCCTGGGGGATGGCACTCGCCTGCAAGTACCCATCTGCCCAGTTGCCGGTCCCAAGGAGTTGATCGATGGCCAGGACATTGCCCGTTAGGTCCAGCCCCGTGTGGGGCCGTTCCCACAGGCTCGGGAGGGCCTCCGTCACTCCCCTCTTCCAGGCTGCCTCCCACATAGCCCGCTCGGTGGGATTGAGCAGGCACGTGAAGAGGCGCCGGATATCATAGGGGGTGACATCAGCTTCGGTAAGTGTTGCCTGCAACACTCCCCGAAAGTATTCGCTGTCCCGGCCGTAATCTTTCTGTGCCTTGCACAGCTCTTTGATTTGTGAATGGTGTAAGGGGACCCACTGGCGACGCACCCCACCATCTCCTTCTGGATGGTAAACAACCGGGGCTGCGGATGGTATCGCAGCAGACCCCGGTTCCCGGTTTCCAACTGCCCCCCCCACCCCGGAACCCAAAGCGCGGGAGCCGGCAGGGAGAGCGTGGGAACCGCGAGAGGAGGAGGTAGGGGCGTGGCTGGGAACTTGAGCAGGGCGATCCGATATCGAGGGACCCTCCCAGGAGGCGGAGACAAGGGGTGGAACTTTTTGACTGGCAGGGGGTGGAAAGATGGGAGGTGGTATGGGAGGGACCGAGGGAGGAGCCATAGGCGGGGACGTGGGAGGAGAAAGGGGAGGGACTACTGAAGAGGAGGTTTCTGGAAAGGAGGAGGGACCAGGAGGGGGGAAGGACGAGGGGGTAGAACATTGGGAGTGGCCGACTGGCAGGAAGGGGTTGGGACTTGGGAAGAAGGGATTCTGGGGAGAAGAAGAGGGCTTTCCCGCCATTTCAGCCATGTGGTCGCCTCCATCTTGGGCCCCATAGGAGTCATTTTGGGGAAATGGAGGCGACTGGGAGCAAACTGGGGACTTAGAAATTAGGGTTTTGGATTTTGGGGTTTTAGAAACTGAGGACCTGGGGGCGGGAACAGGAGAGGTAGGGGAAGACGAGGAGCCCCTAAGAGACTGGCCAGGACTCTTAGGGCGGGGGGGCCGAGGATTTTGAAGGGGGCCAGGGGACAAATGTTCACCCTGCGCGGGGCTGGAGCGCGCTGCACCCTTCAGAATCCCGGTTTTACGTTTATGGGGACGGGAAGAAGGGTTAGGAGTAGAGGGAGAGGCGGGAGAACTGGGGCACGAACTAAAACTGACCGAAGGTTTTTCTGAGTTTCCTCCTGCTTTCAAGATAGATCGAATTTGTGAAATCCAAAAAGCTAACGGAGAAAGCGAGGTGTCTCCTGATCTAATCAAGTTTGATAACTTGGCATTTGCCCTCTGCCAAAAGGCAGGATCTTTAATTTGATCGGGGGAGACTTCGGGAAACTCAGAAAAAAGCCATCGGATTAATTTTTTAACTTCCTTTTTATCAACGGAACAACCCCCCCCAACTAGGATACCCACAACTTGGTAAAACAGCCCCTTCTGAGCTGCCGAGAGCGAAAACTTTGCACCCATCGCTCGATGTTATAAGTGGCAGCTGCGGTAAAGCCCCCCCCGTTCCAGTAAACGCGAAAGAAAAAAAAATAAGGGTGCCCACCCCCGGCCCCTGTCTAGAGAAAAAGAAGGGTGGTGACGAAACACCAATAGAGGGGAAGGCGACAGGGAGAGTAGCAGAATACTCACGAAGTCCGGAGGCGACAAACGAAAAGCTGGAACGAGGGGTTTCCTGCGACAGGACGACTCCCAGGTGCAAGGAGCTGCCGTCCAGGGTCCCCGGGGAGCGCTACCTCGCGCACAAGGTCTGCTCGACCACAGGGTAGTTCCGCGACCGCTGGGATTCTTGAAATCCCGTCCGTGGGGTCCACGAATCCGAAAAAAGGGGGGGCCCCGCGCCGGGCGCCAAAACTGGAGCAGTGGCCGGTGAAAAGTGAAACGCCCAGGCTAGATAAGTGTCCAGCCAACCTCCAGCCAGTAAGGCACTTCCCCAACCCGGAGTCAGGGCTTTGTGCCCAAGGCGATGTCAAGCCTTGCGGACGTGTGGCCGCAGTAAAGAGCTCCGAAGTCGCAGGATGAAATGAAGAGGCGACCCTCAGTTTCTTCGGGGGGGTGGTTTTATTGGTAGGGAAACGTGCAGGTTCGGTGGAAGAAGCTGAGAGCCCCGAGGCAGGGAAAAAGCCTCGGTTTTACAGAGGGTGGGAGGGGTGAAAGATAGCAAATCAGAGAGGGATACATTAAGGATTGGCATGATCGGAGAACCCATCAAACACAGTTGCGGGAGGGACCCTGGCCCCTAACCCAATCACTCGACACCCTGGCCCGAACTCTCTAGAAAAAGAGGCAGGGGTGTCGAGTGACAGGCAGGCTGCCAGGGGTGGGGAACAAGAAAGATACATTTGGTAACCAAGACAACTGGGGAGGGGTTTGGGGATTGACACAAACTGGTAACAGGGCAGGACTTTCTGAGAGAACAATGGAGGGAAAACTGAACAAGCATAAAACACACCACAACAGGAATGCACAGTTCTAGCTCATTTTTCTGTTCATATGAAACTGCTGATATAAAGCAGATCTAAGTGTTTTGTCTAGTATGGAGAGTTACAGTGAAGACAAGCTCTTTTTCCCAAGGCAACACCAGCTCATATTTGTCAGAGACATATGCAGCCATGCCTCCTTACACCAGGGCAGGAGACAGAGCTAGGATGTACAGAGCCATATTCTGGTGGGAACATCAACATTTTCTACATAACAAATAAGTGGAAAAAGAAAACATGGATTAAATAAATTGATGAAGCCATGCTTGGCTTTCTGGTAGGCAGAGAGCCTCATTGCTCCCTAAGGCACTGCTGTATGTCCACACCTACCTCTTGTCCCAAGCTTCCTATATTGTTATAAACTCCCTGGTAGATTTTTTGCTGCTTAAATGTGTTCTATGTCTATAGCAAAAGGATTCCTTGATCTTCACTGTGCTCCTGATTGTTCACATATGACAAAAAAATAACATTAGTAATAATAGTAAAAATTATAATGATAATAATAATAATGAGATACAGGTGTAATACAGGTGGATGAACTGCTGCCTCAGGCAGCAGGATAGTTGGATCACAGCAAAATCAAGGCTTTAAAAGAGGAATAGAAGGACTGAGCCATTTCAAGCAGGATTCTGCAGGAATTTCAAGGGATAGGGTTGATCTTCCAGAGTTGATGCTTCCTGGAATGGCACAGGCTCCCATAATTCCAGCACCAGGGGTTACTCTATGCCTGGCTCTTCTCTGAAGCCCATTCTGACTGCTGCTGCTGGGTGTGGAGGGGATACACACTGGTTTATTTAAAGAGAAGGATAAACTCTCAATTGGCCATACTCTGTCTCAATTTTTTCTTGGGTGAGCTGGCTATAGCTTTTCTTTTTAAGAGGAGACAGGCAAGTTTTTGAGTGTGACTGGAGAGTGGGCACAGCCCTCAAACAGCCCCCAGTCAGTTGGGCAATATAGCTGCTTGCTGAAGACAGTGCCTGTTCTGCCTTGCTGATGAGCCTGAAACCAGCTTTGCACAAAGAAAGGAAAAACCCAGGAATCCCTAAATTCAGTCAAGGTCAGTGCCTGACAGAAGGAGTCAGGTATTGCTAAAGCTGCTCAGGAAGTCTCTGAAGTGGTGGTGACTTCATCAGCTTTACTCTGTCCTTGAGAAACACCAGCATCCTACACAGAGAAAGGAAAATATATCTCCAACTGAAAATCTTGAGGGGTATGGTGAAGAGCTGGGTGTACAGGTTAAATCAAACCCAAACTATTTGCAATGGTGATAACATCAGAAACAAGGAGAGAATGCTCAAAATGAAATGGCAGTTAGATCAGAAAACATTAATGGAATTGCTAAAACAAGTCACTGTGTCAGGAAAAAAAAGTTAGGCTAAAAGAATTAAAATAGCACTCTTTGCAGTGCCAAAATAAATTATTTCAAGAAATTTCTAGATCTGTCATGAAAAACCTCAGCTCACAGACCCAGAATATATTATCAAGATTTGGAGAAACATGTAGGAGAATCCAGCTGAACTGCACAGCTTCAAATGAATTCAGGTGGAGATTCTATAACAAGAAAACGCAAACAAAAATAACGAAAAATTACTGAGGCAAAATTTAAAACACGGAACTGGAAAGTGCAAAGACCAGATGTCATCCATGGTTTGGGATTAATTGTTTTTCTCTGCTAAAGTCACTGTTTCTACATGTTTCATAGGAGGAAAAATCATTCAAAGGATGACACACAGCAGAAGAGCACCAGTACTGAAAAACAAAAGCAATCAAGTGTTTTGTAACCACAAATAAGTCATATGTCTCCCTTCCTTTGCCTTCCTCAGAAACTGCTAAAGCTGGTTTTATAATGTCAGATTTTGAACGGTGATTGACATTTTACACAGAATCCAAATGTAGACAAAGGAAAAGCAAAAGACAGGAAAGCTCTACGTCTGATTGACTTCTGATTTCAGAGATTGTTCTGTCCAAGTCAAGAAATTGTAGCTGCAGAATTTTCCAGCAAAATATTTGATTCAGCAGCCTCAGGACTGTTGTGACTGTTCCAGCTTTCACTTGGGCACCTATAATTTACCAGGGAGCAGCAAGAGCTACAAGATGTTTTTTCTTACAAGATTAGGCAATGTCTTTTTGGGAAATGTTGCCTTGTAAGATGTGATTTTGTCCTTAAACTGACCCCTGGAGCAAAACAGGAAACATAAATCTCGATATTCCTAGATTCATCTCAGCTTGTGGGCTTCCAAGTCTTTGTCAGGGTGTCTCATTGCATGTACATCCCTTTTTTCTGCAGAAAGAAAGTGTCTCATATTTCTCAGCCTCCTCAACTTCAGTCTTAAAGAAAAGAAGAAATTTAAAGTCAAAAGCAGGAAAGTTTGATCTAGAGATGCAAACGTTGAAACTCTTGATTAGACAGCCAAAAATAATGTTAGTAAAATGGGAAATTAAAACAGTAAAATGTGTTCCTTATTACCTTGTTCACACCAAAGATACCTGCTATTTAAGTTACCTGACATATATATGGGCTGAAAAAAAAGGCACAGTTCAGGTGGACATTCATCCACCTTCTAGATGCCAGCATTCAGAATAGGAACTAAAATAAGTTCAGCAACCAGTACATTTATGTCCTTTCTCAGTTTCTGCTTTTTTTTTTTTTTTCTGAACTCACTATGTTCAAGATTTTTCTTTCTCACTTCAGTTTTTATATGGATCAAACTGTAGCTGCACTGAGCTGCACTTCAGTACCTTATCAACCTTCATAGGCACTGCCACAGTTTCATTTTTTAACATGTGGATACTTTCCAATTTACATGTCTATCAGCAACATTTTCATGATGCTATAAGACATATATCTTAAAATTTATTACCTGAATAGATGTCTCATAAAATTTAAAGTCTCTAAGTTTGCCTTGAACTTTTTATAGAATCATAACATTATATTAATTGAACAACAACCTGATCCTCAGAAATGTTTTTTTTTTTTTCAATCATCTCTTCCAAAAATTTTGGAATGCAGGAGAATAGTATAAACAACCAGACCCAAAATTTTAGGGTGTTTGTTATCAGCACCACTGATATGAAAACCATATCAGAACTAAATAAAAGGCTACATCAGCCGCCTCATGACCTTGAAGTGGACACTAAATTATTTGGCAGAAACAGGCCTTTTCAGCTGCATCATAAAACTGGGCTTAGGAAAAACTGACAGCACTAAAGAGAATGACAGGCAATCAGGACATGTAGTCTTTTCCTTCATATAATATACCAGCTGAAGATCAGCTTTAGAGATGACAGGCAAAACCCTCTTAGATGGGCAAAAGTGTTAGGAAGCTGAGTGTGCTGCTAAATGATCCAGAAAAGACTGCTTAAAACTGTTCATTTCTTTTGGACTCACAAAGCCCAGCTCTTCACATAGATTTGCTAGCACATCATGTTTTGAACCAGCACACAAATGATAAAGATCAAATATAGTGCAAGATTATGTTTCTGAGTGGCACTGGCAGATTTAGGACAAAATATTGGGGTGGCAAAAACAAGCCTTCCCTGGGACCTACATGGCTAATGCTACCTTCCTGAAAAAGTGAGGTGTTGGGAATGCTGGCATGAAAGCGGGAAACACTGCAAGAAAATCTCACCAAGTGACCAGCTAAATTATTAAACTACACACTCCAGGAATAAGAACCCAAAACATAGCACCTGTAAGACATTGTGTAAGAGATTTGCCTGCCTGAACATAGTGGTCCTGTGTGCTTTTAGACAACCCACAATATTTTACCTCACTGATAGATGAAACTCCTAAGCTGCATTAGATGCTAGTGTTTAGACACCTTAATCTCCCTCACACCCCAACATGTAAACTTACCCCTGGTATGAACACCTGTCAGATAAGAAAAATAAATAAATTATTGAAATAAATTACTAAAATAAATAAAATTTTTTGAAAGGTCTTCTTCTGAGTATTGATCTTTAAAAATGGGGAAATAGTCAACCTTTAAAGAAAGCAAAGAGTTAGGATCATCTTCAGCTCATATCAAAAGTAACCATGCCATGGCTATTTCCATCAGAAATGAGCTTAAAAACTGGTGTTATTATGAAGAGATTTTCAATACTGGTAGATCTCACTCTCTCCTAAAGGTCCAGCTGTTTTGACATCTAGATAAAAAATTGCGCACGACAATGCTGGTGCATGAAGTTGTGATTTGGCATAATGGGGATTGTGGTGTAATAAAACTGCTCTGATTACACCTGAAACTTTTATTTGAAAGCTTAGGATATATGTCAGTTTATAACAAAGTGTCATAACTCCAATATTTAGAATGTGCTGACTACATTTAAATCTTAAATGTCTTTTCTTAGTGCTACTCATTCAAGCAAAACTGATTGATTTCAAAAGGTATTTTGGCTGAGTTAGAAGCTATGGACTCTGTAAATATGTAGCCCAACCAAGGTGAGGAGAGAGATTGCTATAGCAAACATAATTAAAATTTCAAAACAAAGATTAATTCAGCTAGTGAATTTTAACTTAGCCATAGCAGGAAAAATGAAACAAATCCTCTTTCTTGTATATGAGTTTACTCTCCACACAGTTAAATAACAGAGGTCATTCAACCAAGTGTCCCTGCTGCCAGTTACTGGAAAAGAAGAGGAGAAATCCTGTGAAATGAATTCTCAGAGGATAAAGTTTTTCATGAAAACAAAAATAAATTGAATTCAACCGTTTTCTAACTGCAACCTGCTAACCTTATAAAAATATATCAATGATGTTAAAAATAAAAAATGCAGCCAAGGGAAACAGCCAGATTCCTGAGGGAACAGACTGAAGTCTCACTGGTACTGGTTAGCCACTCACCTTTCTTATCCTGATAAGCAATTAAGATGCTATTCTGTTAAAGCCCAGTGCCAGTTACTCTTAGTTTGTCACAGCTTAGATGGATAAATGAGCATGGACTATTCTTTCAGTTGCCTGCCTTTTTTTATTAACTGCCTATGCACAGCAGGTTGGCAGATCTTGTGCAAGAGGTGTTAATTAAGGCCGTTTATTTCTCTTTTTTTTTTCCTACAGTAGAATTAGAATTCTCTACACTCTTTAACAGCCAAGCACTACAAAGAAGTACATATGCATACACACACTAAAGGAATTGGAAGTTTTGAGTATCAGTATGCTGCAGAAACATATGTTCTTAAATGTGGCTGACTGGGATAGCTTGCAAACCTCTGGGATTTTTTTTCCTCCATGATTTCATTCTGAGATAAAACACATTTTGTTTGTAAATTTTTTAATACCTATAGTTAGGGCCTAAATAGTGACTACCATGTGACAGTAAAAACATCAATAATGAAGATAGTTGTCCATTTCTCCCTACTATTGAATGTTTGTTTACACAAAATGAATAGGCCCAAAATGAGCAATACCCACATCACAGTGGCTTGGGGGTTAAACAGTCACCTGTCACTGAGAGGAAAAACAAAGCCAAAACCTGAACTACTTTCACTTACTTTTCAATAGAATATCACCATAACACCCTAGTATTTCTCTCTGTATGCTGTCCATGACTCACACCCACTAACCAACTGCCTTAGGAAAAAGCTTTCTCTTCAAAAATTTTGACAGAAGTAGTATGTTTGTGTTTGTGTGCAAAAATTTTAGTTATGATGAATATTCATCTCTAAGAAGAAAAAAACCCCAAACCCATCAAACAACACAGCTGAGAAAGAGACAGTTAGATGACATTTCTTAGGGGTTATCCTAACACTAGCTTATCTGGTTTAGTATTGAGCACAGATACATTTTATATCTCACTCATACCTTGACAGTAAAATAATTTCTGACTTTTATGAGCCCACCACTAGCTATAAGCAGGCTGCAGTTTTTTGTCATTCATAGGCAGAAATAAATGGTTTGGAACTTTCATCAGAGCTGAGAGCCAGACTCACCTAGCCAAGGACAGTGTGAGGGTTGTGTCAACAGAGATGACTCAGAAATTGTCACCACCATAACAAAAACTTTGATGGCACCATTTCCAACTGACAGCAGAGAACAGAATGAATTTTCAAGCCTCTGTTGCTCTCAGAAAAAAAGCTCTATTGAATCTTGCAGAGACAGCTGACAGGATTATTTTCCTGCAAATGTTTGCCCTGCCCACCTTCTGTTTCACATTTCTTTCTAAGGTAATAGAGCAAACAGCTGATGAGGGCAGGTTGGTGGTGGGAGAATGTCATGTGAATGGAATGGGTGAGAATCAGGGGGATTTGCCATTCTTTGCAAATCCCTGTTTATATTGCTTTTGCGCCAGCTGGAGTAAAGGTATGAAGAGAAGAAGGATGGTCCGAAGTGTTCTAGAAAGAAAACTATAAGAGTTGAAGTTACCTATCTGGCACTCTGTGCATGCCAGCAGTTCCTTATACACTGATGAATTTGGTTGTGAGGAGCTAAATGGCGTCAGAATTTGGGTAGAAGCCTGACAGAAACTGAGGTGCTATCTGCAAAGAGGAGATTGAGAGAGTCTGTAAAGTATTTTGTTGATAAACCAGGTTGTGTGGCCAGAGCATCTTGAACACAGTTTCTGCAAGCATTATGTAATGATACTTTAGAGGGACCCCTCTTATGTCTCTGTATTCATACTTCTCTGTAACTACCATAAAAATGGTTTTCTATTCTGATATATGTTTAATTAATTTATATTAGAGTCAAGGAGGAAAAATACTATTGACATACACACTGCAACTGAATCTGACATAAAATGATAATTCTGACATAAATTATTAATACTGCTTCTGATTTTAGGATTAATAAAACCTAATTTTTACTATGCTGACGACATTTTCTCTTTGGATGGTATGATTAGACTACATTCAAAACAATTAAAGCTTTGAGCATTGGAATTAGAAAAATTGCCTCTTTCAAATTTTCAGCCTATTTGAGAGTTTTAGAGACTGTTTTTTAATCGACATATTATAGAAGCAAAAGTGATCCACAGCTATACATTGAGCTTCCTCAGAGGCTTACATCATTTTGTTTAATTCACTTTTGCAAGGAAGTGGGTGTTATATGCATACTCTAAAAGAGCTTTTTGTTTTTTTCCCTAAGAGCTAGCTTCAAACATTGTGGAAGACTCGGTCAACATTTTGCCACCATTAAATTTCATTTCAGAACAATCCTTGCTCTGGAACTGCCATAAGATTGGATCAGGAACCATGAAATGGCATTGGAAAGGTGTTTTCATTGTCTGTGTTCATCATAAGCTTTATGGCTCTTGCTGAATTATGGTTTTGACTTTAGGTCCCCAGGTGTTCAGGTAAATGCAGGAATCTAGAACAGCACAAAGACCAGGTAAAGTGTTTCAATTGCTAATGTCTGTCTTCTGTCTTGGAGGCTGAGAAGCTTTGGATAAGTGCCTAATAGAGCTGCTGTCTTGTTGCCAGACACATTTCTTCCCACCTTTTGGTGCTGCATTTATGGCATACACTGGAAGATAGGATCTCAACTGTAGTTCAGCTGAAATCTGTTATCCACTAATGCATAGCATACTTATACAAAGCCATTTTCAACTTATGCCACTGTGTTTTCATGTATTCCCATAAAATACACACATTAAACTTCTTCAAAACTCCTAATGACTATATTAGTCCTCTAAATAGCTGTTGTGTAATGTGTGGTGAATATTGAGGATTTGTGCTCTGGGAAATGAAAGAAAATTAAAAAAACCATATTTTTTAAAGGG
Source organism: Agelaius phoeniceus (assembly GCF_051311805.1). Classification (NCBI taxonomy): domain Eukaryota; kingdom Metazoa; phylum Chordata; class Aves; order Passeriformes; family Icteridae; genus Agelaius; species Agelaius phoeniceus. Next base: position 12,693,929 of record NC_135267.1, read on the forward strand.
ATCGAAGACAAAAAAAATCCTCTATAGTTACTTTTATAGTAAAAAAAAGCATTCTGAAAACTGTAATAAACCCACAATTTAAATAACCTTTATAATAAATATTTTGCTCAAAATGAGATAAGATTCATGACTTTCCTTCAATTAGAGAATAATTGTTTTCTTTTTTATCAATAAGAAATATATATCTACAAGTTTCTTTCATTGTTTTCATTTAAGAATATTATGTTACTTAATATTTAAATATGTTTTTTCTTTAATTCAGTGTAAATTCTTGTAATTTGTAATTAAATACTGTGATAACAACTATATGGACACTTAAAAGATTTTATTTGAATATCAACCAAATTAAGGTAAATCTTGTAGTATTTTTTCTTTTTTATTTTTTTCTTTGAATAATATAGAGACATGTAAAGTATTAGTGATCTAAACATGCTTGAGTTTGTTATTGGCAATGTCCACATTTTCTTCCTAAGATCATTAATTAGATATCAAATGTTCTTTATTTCTCCAAGAATATCTATGTGTCACAGACATCTTTTATGAAAAATCCTTTCCTTAGGATGTTTTCTACTGAGAAGCTGAGAGGCCTCAGGAGCAAAATGTAAACACTGATTATCTGCTGCTGTGAAATGCAACAGGTGGATCTGTGATTGGCCCATGTTGATTGTTTCTAATTAATGGCCAATCACAGTCCAGCTGGCTCAGACTCTCTGAGCCACAAGCTTTTGTTATCATTCCTTCTTTTTCTGTTCTAAGCTAGCCTTCTGATGAAATCCTTTCTTCTTTTCTTTTAGAATAGTTTTAATGTAATATATACCATAAAATAATAAATCAAGCCTTCTGGAACACGGAGTCAGATCCTCGTCTTTCCCTCATCCTCAGACCCCTGCAAACACTGTCACACCTATGTACTTTTTAGATTGAGGTTATGACAATTTTTTGACTGTGAATGACTGTGAACATTGGTGGCTCTGCAGACTCCTTTATCCTTTCATGTAACATGTTACAATTTTAAGTTTCAGAACTGTCTTACTATTTATTGTTAATATTTTAAACAACAGAGAACATGCACATCACTTATACACTTGTCATAAAGGCAACTTGATTTGTATAATTACTGCAAGAAATACAAATTCTGCTTCTTTCTGGGGAAAAAAAAATTAAAAATCTGACCTCATCTCCATAAATATAGCCTCCTTTAGGTTCCATAGGCATGTGAAGGTATTTTGTTGATGCCAGTCAGATTCCAGTCTTGTAGTATTAGCAGAAAGGAAACAATAGATTATTTTAGCATAACAATTTAATAGTTAATAATTTAGTATAATTTTCACATTTTCCATTAAGCTTTTGCACTATTATGTTACTATAGAAAACACATAAAAATAATACTTTCAGAAATGAAAAAATAAAGAGACAAATAAGGAATAAATAATGAAAAAAATGAGAATCAGTTACATTGTTTGTGACTCATTGACATCAAAACACTTGCAATTATTTTACTAATTAGATGCTGTTTCCACCAGGCATGAACTCATGCTCCATTTCAGAAAAAATTATTTGTTTTCTAAAATTAATCACTTTCTTTCTTTTTTTTTCAAAAGAGGATTGCACAGTCAAGAGGTGCACTTGAGCTAGACAAGCAGTGCTTATCCTAGGCTGTGCTGTGAAGCAGTGGGCAGAGCTGGTAAGCTGGGAATAATTGAAAAGATCAGAAGTGACCTGTCTGAACTTTGTTGAGGGAATAGTGGATGTTGTTAAATAAAGCTAATTTCCTTTGGCTAATGTATTGTTAGAGGCTGCATGAATTTCTGCATGGATGAGACAGTGACACAAGGGTCTTGAAACTGTAAAATCTCAGTAGTGGAAAATAACATTCATTTGATATTATAGTGATGCATTTAATGGAGTAATGAATACTGGTTTATTTTCATAATTTTGTACAAAATTACACATTTAATGGAGTAATGAATACTGGCTTATTTTCATAATTTTGTACAAAAGATGCGTGAATTTGATAAACTTAAATACTCGCATCATTCCTTTATCTCATTACAAGAAAACTAAGAGTAGTTAGTAATTTAAGATATCTGTATAATTTATTGGATGGACTTGTTTCTTTGAAACCATAAGAACTCTTTGTTATTGAAATCCTTTCGACTGGGACATTGATTTTAAGATCTATTTTAGATATATAGCTCTCATAACTTTCCATTTCAGTATCCTGACCTTATAACGATTTCCAGGTCTATAAAAACATTCAGGGTCTGTTAAGATTTTGAGAATGGGATTTGAAAGGAAGCTATTAGGATTTATGTTCTTGACATGCAAACAAAAGGTTCTGAATGCAGTATACGGAGATCTACATGTGAAGCTTCTTCTCACCTCACTTTGACTCCATAAAACTTTACTGTCTGCTTTACACTTAAAACTGCCCTGGCTCTATGGTCAGTGGGTGAATTCTTCCCACCCTAATGTGGCAGTTGTTTTTTCTTTATTGATTATGGGAGTAAATTCAATGGTTAGCTGAGATGCTGGAAATTAGGCAACATGAGGCCATCTAATTATTATTTCATTTGTTCATAGTAATTAAATAATTACTTTCATGAGTATTTCATCAGAATATAGTATTTATATGGACTAATTTAAAAAGAATATCCAAAATTATGCAAAGAAGGGAGGGGATTTCAAATTACCTGCAGCATATATAATCCTAGGATTTCTGGTTCATGAATCTGGGCATGTAATAGAACTTGTTGCACTTCGTCCTTCTGACCTTTTTTTCTGTGAAAGAAAAAAGGAAGAAATCATTATGCTGCTCCTTCACAGCCATTCAATGTCCATCAGATCCAAAGCCCTCCAACACTGTAACAGTTTCTCATCTGGTTTAATCAGCCTTCCCCACAGGAAGCTTCTACTGGCAAAGATAAGCTGCCAGTTCCTACCTTTGGGCGACAAAAAATGTCTATCTTGTCTTAATCCTCTACCTCAGAGCATTATCTGGAGTTTAAGGAGATCTCATGATATCTGACACAGTAAGAGGAGAAAAGCAGTGAAGTCAGGGGCTGAAAGGCATTGCAAGATCTTGTAAGGGTAAATGGGAGTTTGGAGAACGAGTGAATGAAGGAGAGCAATGGCACTTAGCCATGTGCTCTTTTTGCTGCAGCTGCCTCGTTGGGATCAGCTCCTCCCTGCCAAGGGCACAATGCTCTGCTCTTTGCTGTTGGATCAGACCTGTAGGATCCCAGAAAAGGTGCTTGAAATACACACACATTTTATTCTAAAAAAATAAAATGGAGATGAAACCCACGTGGTTTAAATGGGTTTACATGGTTACTTTTGCTTCTTTGGTGAAATCTAACCTCAGTTCCAGAGGTGCTTTCCTAGCTCTAAAGATAAGCCTTTGGGAAAAAAAACCCAACCAAACTGGCAAAGAACATTTAAGAGCTGCTCAAAAATCAGCCTCAAAGAGTTGTTTTAATGGAGAGTGCAATGTACTCTGCAAGCACAATTGTCCCTACAGATTATGCACTGTATTATATGCTCTTATCATGTGCTCCTGCCCAGTTGTTCAAACTGGTACAGACAACACAATTATTTTTGTGATGTTTTCTGTGGGTGTCCTTCCAGGCTTTCTACTCTGTGCATTATTTTGTGAACATTCATCATACAGTCTTCTAATCTGGAATTAAACCCCCTTCTCATCCTGTATCTGAAAAAAAAGAAATTAAAAACAAAACCCCAAAAACTAAATTTAAAAGAAAAACAATCAAAACCAAAGCAAAATGTCCCACAAAGCACAGAAAACCAGGGTGTGTTTCAGAAGATGGAAAAAAGAAAAAAACCATAACAAAACAAAGGCCTTTGGATTTTAAGAAGTGAAACTAAACCTCACAAGAATTCCAAGTCAATTTAGCAGCAATCTTATCTGGTTAGATATAGCCCTTCAAAACCATAGCATGCTGAAGTTAGCTGCTTCTCAATCTTTCTCCTTCAGGAGAAAAGAAAGGAATGTAGTCATCTAATACTCCTTCACAGAGAGCAGGAGGATACAGAAGAAGAAAGGATTAATGAGCACCATTCAACACAGGTATCCTCAAGGAAGCCCCACAATAATAAATTATTAAACATAAAAGCATAGCACCTGCTCCAGCCAAGCAAATGGTGAAAATATTTTATAAACAAGAACTATCCTCAGGTATAATCCATTAATATAATCTGCATCTAGAATTTTTATTGTAATTCTTCAGAAGTCACAGATTGGGCAGCAAATGCATTCATTACATTAAAATGCTTTTACCTGTATAAGGGATAGGCCTTGCTGTGCTTCTGCAATGCTGCCAGTCCTCTGTTTATCTTTGTTCTGGCTGTGTGGCTCTAAATCAAGATAAAAACCAACTCAACATGAAGGAAAATAAAAGGAAGGTCATTTAATCACCACGTTAGCTTAAAATGATTATTGATTCCTGGAGGTGATGTCTAACTCTGCCAGAAAATCCATTTCAGTAATGATTACTGCCCTCTGCCTTATCTATTATACTGGAGGTTATTAAAAGTGGGAATCTCTAGGGAAGTATATAGCTTTGGACCACTAATATCATATTTAATATGTTTTTAACAGAACAGAGTTTCAGACTGTGCCCTTTAACCTACAAGCGAATCAAGGAGAGTGTAGGTCTAATTATTGTATATACTCCACTGGGATCTAGTCACACACTAGACAGAGAGACAAATATCAGCTGGGACAAAGATGTATTGAACTCTTCATCACTCTAAATTACCAGGTGCACACAGCTCTAGAAATAACATACTCAGAAAACTTACAGCACCCTTTTGAAATAGTTACTCAACTTGCTGTTGCACTTTACCAAATAATGTTCTCATCCTATGACACTTGTATCATGTTTTCCTCCTGGCTGGTCTCTCAAAAATCACAATGATATGACCTACTCTGGGAATAAAGAATTTTCTACATACTGGGACATCTGTCCTGCCATTAAGTACACACAGGGACTCTGGTGTGTCCCAATTCAACTAGATTGCATAACTAAATGCATAATGAGGGTAACCTGATAAAAATCAAAGCTTAAACATTCAGAAAATTAGACTAGACCAACTAATCTAGTTGTATTTTATGATCTTAATTTCTTTCTTTATGTGAATCCCTAATTTAAGGGAAAAAACCAGGCAAGATGATGTATGAAATAGCATAATAGAATTATGTTGTTTTGATGTTCCATGGACCAATTTGGGTTAATCCTTGAACCATTTTACTACCTGCTGTTAATCCCTGAACTTTTTTGAACCAAAGAATCTGTATTAACACTTCTAAATTTTCATAGATAATATTTTTTTCTTATTATTTTAAAATTAGAAAAATATATGATTTCAAGGATCAGTTGCAGATCTTTTTCCATAGGATTTTGGACCACTATTAATGAGAACGTGAGACTCTCTATCACATGGCCAATTGAAAATAATTTTATTTTTTTTAGTCCCAGAGAAGCTTTTCAAAAAGTTATTTTAAAGAAAAGTGTTCAAAAGAATAAATTACCAAACCCAATTTCTGAAATTAATTCATCTGACAGTATTTACAAAATGAAAAATAGCTTAATAACAATAAATAAAAACCAAATAGCAGAACTCATGACTGCCTCTTTATTTATAACATTATTTTATTTTCTGCCATGAACAAGAGATACTGTAGATCATATCAGTTGTATTATATTTGATAAGAAGAGATGTCCAAAATCAATGACTGAAAAAAAAAAACCTCAGCAAATTGCAGTTCCAAACTACTGCACATATTTTAAGCATTACAAAGCATGAGGCACAACTACTTTTAATTCTCTGGTATGCAGTCCCTATAGCCTTGTGTGAATTATTATTTTATATATATATATATATATATATATATATATAATAATAATAATATATAAAAAATCCCAACTACAGTAAATAAGTGCAAATAAACTGTAGTCTAAGACCCTGGTCAGATGAAGTGCCATTCACACAAGGAACAAGCCCTCCAAAATTATGCAAACACATACACCATGCTTTTTAAATGGTTTCTATATAGAGTTGTGCTATGCTACTACATCTGGGAACTCAGCACAAGTAATTTTGAAAAATATTTGTCAGAGGATATTTTTTTCATCTTACTGTTCTTTGCAGGGTAATTTTGTTTTCTCTTGATACTCCTGATATTATGGCTTTTGTACTTTTCTTAACTGATGCAGACTGAGAAAAGTTGCTGGAAAGCTTTTCAGTGGATTTAAAGAAATTTTGTATCCATCCAACAATTAATTAGGCCCTAACAGAGTCAGAGAAGGCCTGATGATTACATTTTGGGATGCAGTGCTCAGATTATTAGCCAGACAATGGACATACTACTAATTATTCAAAATGTCATAGAAATTTGGTTCAAAATTTCCACATCAGTAGTTTTCCACATTACACAGAGTTGTTAGATGTGATCCAAACTTTATAAACACAGTGCATGAAATACTGTCAAGTGTTTATGTTACTGGATGTTCTATGATTAACTTTAATGGGGACTATACACACGGTACTGTAAAATTAAGAAAGGCATATATGCTCTTTAACACCCCACAACTTACAGTTTAATGGTTAATTATTTCATTCTTGACTTGCTGTTCACTTTGAAGGATCTGTGGCCCAATAAATTGTTTATTTCAACTGTGCCTGTGGATGCTTTGATATTTTGATATTTTTATTATAATGTATATAATTCAATTACTTTTATGTGGTGTCAGTAATTCATTATAGTGCAGAGAGATATGTCAGCTATGTCACTTGTAGGATAGAACTGCATTTCCTGGCTGTATTGAGTGATAAATCATTCCTTTATTTTGAGCCATTATAAGTGGACTTGTACTGCTCACCACTAGGACATTTAGCAGGAAACCTGCTGTTGCTTATCACAGGAACCTCTGGAAGAAAAAAACCCACAAAACCAACTCTAGATTAATGTCCTCAATGTGTCACTGTCAGAGAAGTCAGCCAAACCACAAAGTATTTTTAATGGAAGAAATATCAGTTATTTTCTCTTTAAAATACAGACATAAAATTGATCATAAAAATGAGGGGAAAAAAATTCTGATTCATTGACCAAAGCTGGGGTCAGATTCTCAGCTGGCATGAATTTGCATGCTACATTACTGTTAATTGGATTAATGCTCCCTGAAGGCCAGATGTTCTATTTCTTGGTGTTGAGTGGTTTCAGAATCATAGTAGGTTTTCCTTTAATATTCTAGTGTTTTTTTATGGACTGGGTACCATTGTATTTGTTCTGGTCAGTCTTTTGCCATATTTAAACTCTGACATGGTTCAGACAGTAAATTACCAGATTTCAGACTTAAGTTTTATTAAATATTTAGGATGCACACCATTTTTAGTTAAGCAATTCTTATGTTTGTCAAATTAGAACACTTATTTATATAATATTCAGCTGTGAGTGCAAATAAGTTTTTAACTCTCCCTGGTAGTTCTAACACTCACAGTTCCTCCTTCCTCACACCTCTGCTAGCATCTTCATTCTCCTTGCTCCCTATCAGAAACAAATATATTCCAGCCATATACTTACAGTAACTTTTTCATAACGTCCTAAAATCTTATATACTACTTGATGAGACCAAGAGCTTTGTTGTTCTTGTTGTTGTGATTTTTTAAAGATTTTTTTTTTTATTTTCCTGAAGATAAAATGAAGATTAGATTGAAACAAACTAGCAAATCCCCTACTACATATTACTTAACATTGTCCACCAATGAGATTGCTTTTTTGACCATGTCATACTGAACATTTTGTTCAAGATTTTATTAATAAGAAGTTCTGTGGTTCAGTTAAAAATCTTGCAACTAATCATGTTCATTCCTGTAAGTATCATGACTCAGACACTATTAAAATTTCTGTCCATCCTTGTCCTTTTCTGTGGAAGGAAAACAATGAATTACTTCACAGTACATGCTGTGTTTGTAACTTATGAAGTTTAATAAATTATAATAATTTTTAAATAGCAAATTGGTTGTATTTTCTGTCTGAGACAAGACTTCTGCTGATTTAAAGAGAAAAAGGATGCCAATTGAGCATTGCCAGTAGGTTGAGAGAGGTGATCCTGCCCCTCTACTCAGCCCTGGTGAGGCCACATCTGGAGAGCTGGGTCCAGTTCTGGGTTCCTCAGTACAAGAGAGACCTGGAGCTCCTGGGGCAGCTCCAGCAGAGGTTTAAATATTTGATTAAGGCCTGGAGCATCTCTCTTCTGAGGAAAGGCTGGGGAAGCTGGGTTTGTTCATGCCCAAGAAGAGATGACCGAGAGGGGACCTCATAAATGTCTGTAAGTCTCCAAAGGAGGGTGCTAAGAGAATGGATCCAGGCTCCTCCTGGTGGTGCTAAGCCATAGGACAAGATGCAATGAGCCAAAACTGATGCACAGGAAGTTCCACCTGAGCATGAGGAAGAGCTTCTGTACTATGCAGGTGACTGAGCACTGGGACAGATTGCTCAGAGAGGTTGTGGGGTCTCCCTCACTGGAGATATTTGAGAACTGTCTGCACACAATCCTGTGCTCTAGGGTGACTGTGCTTGAACAGCAGGGCTGGACCAGATGACTCAATGTGGCCCCTCCCAGCCTAACCCATTCTTTGATTCTGTGTTTCATTTTCACTTGGAAATCTTATAAAAGTTGCTGTAAAAATAAAGTTGACATCTTGATCTTGTCACTTGAAGAAAACACCACACATGTCCAAATTTGAGGGAAGAACTTGCATCAATGATTTCATTAATTGACAAGAAATTTTATTTATTATTACTTTTATTCTATGTAAGTATGTACTTTCTTGTCTTATACAAAATCACTATGATTGTAACAGCAGATCAATTATTAATAGTTTTCTTTTTCTTTATCATTGTTCCTAAACTTCTCTAGTATTATTCAACTCCCTTTCCTTCTTTCCCCTGTATTGTAATAACATAAAAGAGATGGTGCGAGTTATTGATAGCTCCCTTCTTATATCCATTTTACCTCTAAGTCCGCCCATTGCCAGTGGCAAGTATAAAACAAATTTATATTTCCATAGCTCCTCACTATCAACAAATGACCCATTTGAGATCAAATATTCATTGACTGCTTTTTTGGGGGGGGGAGAGATGTGTCAAAACAAGCTTCTTTTTCTTCTTGTCACTTCCAGACAGCACAATGAAGACTAGAAAAACTCATATATGATGGGAAACCTGGTGCCTGTTGAGCTGTGAAAAGAGCTGCCATTAGGAGCCCAAAATATTTCTGCCGGGTCAGCAAAGTATGAGAAAAGTCCCCATTAAGCAGTTTATAACTATGCACCTCTTTTTTCTTCCTTTCCCTCTCTCCTCCCCCTCCAGGCCTTTGATAGCCAGCAATTCACTTTGCTGGCACACACTGTGGCCTTTCTCAGAGTATAATTCACAGTGTTTATAACTGTCATTTCAGTCTCTGTACTTTGAATTTTTTCATCTCATAGCCTTTCTCTTTTTCAGGTTCTTGTCACCCTGGAAAAACACCAGTGTTTATAACCTCCCTGGCTGCTCTGACTGGCCGTGTCACCAGGGGTTTTTGTAGCATCCTTAATGACCTGTTAGGAAGAATCTTGTAAACATTCTGTCATAGTAAGTGTTAGGCTAAAAATCTGTTACCTTAACTTGTATCCTCAAAATATTGGCATATTAAGTGCTTGGCAATTGGCCGATGTGATGGGCTCAATACAGCAATTTCTTCAGATACTTTTTTTTTTCTTAGTAGTATTAGTTTTTTCCAGAAAATGGCCATTCTAATCAAAGAATGGGTGTGTTATTAGGCTGTGAATTCTTGGGACCTTCTGTGCTAAATATTTATAATGAAAAACATTCTCCAAAAATGGCAATATACATCTAGAATAAAAAACAAAACACTTTTTGTGAAGTGTTGAGCAATATCCTAAATGGGAAATATAAGAAATTCCAAGTATTATGGTTTTATATATATTGCCATGGGAGAATGTAGAAAACTCCCAACTCTGCTCTGTTATTTCAACAATAAGAAGTGTCTGAGGCATTCAGAAAGCTTAGCAGAAAATTGTATTTTTTAGCACTAGTAGATCCTCTGTAATCAGTGGTGCTAGTCTTGCAACAGTTAAACGTCCCAAATCCTTTGGAATAGTTATGTGAGTTTTCAGAGTAATAATTTATAGGTGAGAACTAGGTATTGTTTAACTCAAAAAAGGCACCAAAAATTAAGATGGTATATTTACAGTCTGTTTTGATTTCTGTTTCTGTCTCAATTTTTAACTGCTGTCTTGGAAATCTGTGAGAACATTCAAATTGAAGTGTGATACTGGAAAAACATGAACCTTTAGCTACAGTGTCTCCAAGGTGCCACAATCTAGACACTAAAATCCATCTAAGATAATATCCATATATTTATAAATAGATATAGTCATATAAATGAAGACACCATAAATATATGGTGAAGCTTACACATTATGAAACAATGCTGATTTTGACTTATGTCATAAAAATTTAGACTTATATTGAGAAAGTAGATTAAAATTAACCTCTTGTCCCAAGGAGGTATAAGGGTGCCTGCCTGCAATGGCTTCAATGAACATAAAGTTGTGAAGAGTAAGAAAACCTTAGATATTATATTGGCAGAAAATTGTGAGGCAAATCAAAGAAATTAAATAATTCTCTTCACTATACAGATTTACATCTCCCATGGATTTGGAAGTCAGGAAGACAAGTATATGTTCTGGCAAATGTTTCTTTTTTCCTTGGAATGAGGCAAAGGACTTGCTGCAAACTGATCACCAATTCACTGCTGCCAGGAGTGCATACTGGGTGAAATGGAGAAGTCTTTTGGGAAAAGACTGGGATTTGTTTGAGTGAAATTGTAAGTGCATGAGTATTAGTGACACTGGAAAACTTAGTCATCTGGAAATCAGGAAATGAGTATCACCACTTTATTAAATCCTTTTCTCCATGTTTAGAGATATAAAGGAATACTGCTCCATTTTGCAGGGATCAAACAATGCTTTTGAATGATAACATCTCAGTCATGGTGTTCATGTCAAACAAGCACATACTGAAATACTTGAATACCAGGAAAAGCAGAAAAACACAGTGAATATTGGAATCCATCCTAGATAGTGTTAAATAATACCAGCCAAAAACTCTTAGATTTATTCCAGAAACCACTTCATGCTTATCAGCAAAAAATGCAGAAAGCCTATCACAGTGGTCAGATGAATGAAGTACTAATGGGACAAAGCAATCTGAAATAATTAAATTTTTCAGATAATGCACAAAACATAGTTGAATGGATATACTGTAACAGTATCCCTTGGTCCCCTTCAGTTCTGTACTCATACACAAAAAGCAAACATCACCCTCCCCACACTTACGAAGATGATCGGAGTCCAGAAATTGCCTTCACCATGTTTATTCCTCTCTTTCATGTCACTGCAGCTGATCGAGGTTTTAATTTCCTTCATGAAGGGTGTGCGCAAAATTATTTTTTATTGGGCAACACATTTTCTTTTAAATATTTGCTAGTATGGGCATAAATATGATCTGGATAGACAAAATACCTAACCTGATCATTTGTATGTGGTTACTTTTTTGTGCTGTCAGTGATAGAATCAATCCTCTGGCTGGAAGAGTAGGTCATATATATCTCAGCATCAGTAGGAGGATCAGATGATAGTAGAACTGGTAATGATGTTTTTGAATTTGAGATATAAAACCAGATAGATATTTTGTAATAAAAATGGTATAAAAATGAATCAATCAAAAGAGAGTAGTTTTGTGCTGACCCACATTGGGAAAGCTCTGGAATTAAGACTCTGTTAATAGTAAAAGTTCAGTAATACACCCAAGCTGGTGAAAGGACTGACAAAAATGATTTTAGGGGAAGTAAGATTCAGCTGCTTTCACTTTAACTGTAAATTACAATTTTGTTTTCCAGATTACTCATCTAAACTATTCCAAAATCAGTGAAAGTTCTTGCATGGGTAAACTGTAGATGAGTAGTTCAGATTACTAGTGTAAGATTTCTAATATATTAATATCTGAGATATGAGACTGACCTAAAGTCTACTTATCCTCTCTCTCTCCTTTGTTTGTTTGGTTTTTTTAATCCCCAGATTATTGAATAATATAGGTTGAAAGAATTCTCTGGAGGCGACATGGCCCTACTGTCAAAGCAGGGCTGCATTACCCACTGCTCATCACCATCCTCAGTTCTTCACTTGAAGCAGTGAGATTGAAATCCACGGTGGGTGTCGCAAGAGAGGGAATTTGGTGCATTTCCTTTAAATTCATTTCCAGATTAAGTTTTAAAGTTCAACACCTCCCTCATTCAGTAAAAGTGGCTTCCAGGTACAAAAAAACCAATGCAAACCAAACTTCACCTCTACCGGCTTAATGCAACACCTTTTTCACCAGAACTCTTCCTAATTTGTGTTAAAGTTATCACTGGGCATAAGAACTTAAAGTAAGACATAAGACACTCAGTTTTCTTCCTAAACTGAATTTTTTGACTGGCTACCAGAAAATGAATATATGCATACAGAATTTCAAAACACATATGCACACATATTTCTAATGCATTTATTTGAATATAGAAAATTATGGATTACTTAAAAACTAATGGAATTTTCAAAGTATGACTGAAACAACAGTCTGGCTTTTTTAACATGCAGTATCATTGTCAGGCAAGTCAAAATGAAAGGAAAGAAAATGTATGTAATATGTGATTATCTTTCTCATTTATATTTATTCTACATGAGAGGGAGAGAGGAACACACAGCAGGTATTTTAAAACCATCAGATATCTCAGTCATTCTGATGCTCTGGAATGTTTTTATGACATTCCTTCAAATCATCAGGCAGATAAAGGAGGAGATATTCTTTCATTGCTTAATAAAGGTTTTAAAGATGAAGAAAGATTGGTTTGGTTTTAAAGGGGATAAAAAATGACTGGTGAAATAAAATTAAAGGAAAAAGAATACAGTTCATTAGTGTCAGTATAAACCTCTTCCACCAAGTTCAAAGAACATTCTGTTGAATGAGAATTTAGCTCTATTTTCCCTTAGTGATCAAAAATAAGTAATTTGAGAGAACAATGAAAGTTGCTTGCTTCTTTTGCTGTTATTCTATCCCTGTTAAATTATTCCTAATAGCATTTTAAAACAACTAAGAGCTGCAACACTGTATACAGAGCTTTAGTCTGGAAATATGTGATTATACAACACCCAAGAAAAGTGTAATATGAAGTATTTATATTCCACTTTTATTCCTGATTATTCATTACCACTGACACCCTTTAAACACATTCAGTGAACATGGCAAAAGGTAATTAACATGGGTCTGTAAGTGAGTTCTCTTAATTTCAGCAAGAGAGTACATTTTATTGGGAAGACTGACATTAAAGACCTTATTCATAAAAACTCAGCTTCTTAAGGATGTCCCTTTGCACTGCACTCACCCATGTTTATTCCAACTTCTTTTCCCCTCCAAGATTTTTAAACTTTTTTCTATTCATCTCCCAATCAATCTTTCTCCTCTTGCTGCACATTGAAGCCTTAACCCCTAGAAGCCATGATCTCCTTTAACTCTGGCTCTGGTAAGTTATTGAATCATCCTCCTTTCTGAAGGGCTTCCTTCCCTTCTGAATTGCTGCAGAATGTCCCGTCCTCTTCTCTTAGTGTTTTCTTTTTCTAATAGTCTGTGCACCATGGTCCCTCTACAAATTGAAATTCAATTCTCTGTGTCCCTCGCCTTCCTCCACGAGCAGAAGCCCTTTGCTTCTGTTTACTAAAAGTTTTGACATTTGTCTCTTTCTGGGGGTGATGCCCTCCCTCTTGTCTCAATCTCTTCTGATTAATCCTGGTATAAAGCCTATTAGTATAGACATAAATCTGATTCTATATTTATATACAAATTTATACATATATATGAAATTTATGTATAAAATAAAAACACATTGGAAGCATACATTTTTTTGTCTTTATTCTATTTACAGGCTAGACAATAAATAGAATAAAGGATTAAGGTCATTTAATCTGAAAGTAAATATTATTAAACTAATTAAGACATAAGTCTGAATTTTGCAATCATAAAGTACATTAATTACCATCTAAAACAAAATTTAGGTTATAACTGCTAACTGACTCATAAAATGGGCAGAACACTTAAGGTCTTAGGACTGTCTCTTCTGGAATGAGGTGTGGGGCAGTCCCATTCATTTCATTATTCTAAAGATAGGACAAGAGGTTAAAAGACAGAGGGAAGGGCAGGCAGATTACATAAATCTAGAGAAATATGAAAAGGTTAACCTGAACCAAGTCTCTCATGAGACCAAAAGGAAGTTGTAAAAGATGATGTCTTCTAGAAATCTGAAGAAATGAACAGGTCAAGTACGGTGAGATAGTTTACCTTAAACTTTGATTACATGAACGAGTAGCGCAAATATAAAATAAAAAAACAAAACAAAACAAAACAAACTCAAAACTTTAAGGGATTTCTTTATCCAAGGAAATACTAAGACACATACAGAATAAGTATGGTTATATGGAGATTTTCCTATCAGAAAATAAACCTTTTTAAATGAGTCAAGATCTCATTTCCTTTTGGGAGTGTCTGCCATTATTCCTTCTTCTCGTAAAAGCAAACACATTTTTTTGATTCATTGGCAAAATAATGTTTTTCACATAATTTTTGACATAATCTGAATGATTCTGGGAGAAATGATCAATTATTCCAAATGGCGTGAGAAATACTCTGTATTTCTCCAAATATATTACTCAAACTCATATGAACAAGTAATTTTATAGAATGAAATATAAAAGCAAAGATATCAGTGTGATATATCTTTAAATTCCTAGGCTATAAGTCAAAAATTATGGCTGTTCATCATGATATGGACAGATGCATAAAACATAATTCTCACATAATGGTGATACTGTCATTTGTTCTGAATTTCAGTATCTTTTTCATCCTTGTCAGAACTCTAATGAGAGGAACTCAAGACAGGAAAAACATATAATGCATATATAGAACAAGTTTATGAACATGTTTTAGGATAAAGTACTGTACATAAGGCTTGTCTGGTGCTTCTATTAGGAATATCCAGCACTATCTTCCTCTTTTTTTTTTTTTTTTCCCCAATGAACATAACATTTCTGTCTAGTCTATGGATGAACTTGTTCTCAAATGTGCCTGAGCAACATGCAAAAATAGAGTAACTTTGAACTGGTTAAAAAAAGGAGATCCAAATGTAGCAGGTAAACCAAGAAACCTAAATCCCATCTATCAATTTTTATAACATTTTTAGATGCATATCCACCTATTAATCTATTTTTCCATTTAAATTTGGATCTATGTTATTTCTGCTCCAAATACCTTCTGTGTTTCTGAAAAAAAGTTGTGTATAAACCCATCTTTCCATATCAAGTGTGGCTTACCCAATGCATCAAAACAAAGAAAAGCAGATTTGCATGGCTTGTAAAACATATGAAAATTAATCCCTCCACCTGCAAAGAGATTACACAGAGCACTCATATTCTGACTTGTGGAGATAAGTGTAGTTAATCAACACACACACAAGAGACACTGAGCTTGTTGTTGCGTGAACACGTCAGTCAGGTATACAGGAAATTTCTGTGCTTGTAAAGAAATTTGCACTGATAATTTGTGTAACTTGAAGCTGAAAATGGAGCAATTGTTTGAATTTATATACACTGACTTTGAGAATTACATGTTCACCTTAAAGCAGATTTCTGAGTAATAGTGCAGTGGTACCACTAAGTCTCCTTAAACTTTTGAAAGCATTGTTCTGATTCCAGAGGCCACACACTGCTAAATGACTGACTTCACCAGCAATGGAGAGTACTCTAAATTCAGGATTTATATTAAAGTAAGAAGAAATTACTTTTTGTATTCCTACTGAGAAAAGTATATACTTTTTGGTCTGTGTATATGCAGAAAGACAGAAACCTTTCTATTTTCTTATTTCTTTATGTAAAAAACTCCTTTTTTAGTTCCACTAACACAATGTCTTTCAAAAGGTTTTTTTTATGACTGGTCCATTAGCATATTATTTTTAGTACATGTAAACAACTGCATTAATTTCCATTTCTTCTTACAGGAAGAATGAATTGAGAAGTCAGATTTAAAGAATTTATACTTTCATTCGTGTGAGAGCTTATTAGCTTTACAAATTAATTTCCAAGACTATCATTATTAGCTGAGACCCCAAGAAACAGGCTGAACTCCATTGACTTAACACTACAAAACAGAAGAGTCCCCCACATGACTGTTAGGACTGGATTTCTCTGCTTGCATCTTGCCCAGAGCCTGGATTACTTAGAGCACAGGGCTTTTAGGGATATACACTTTCTTCCAGAATACTCATTTTGATGGTATTGGTAATCTATACCCAAGATCAACCTACTTGGAAGCACCCCAAACTATCAATACATATCTTACAAGACTGCTTTTGCTGTCTTACTCACACTACACTCTTGCAGAACTTTCCTTTAAAAATTTTTGTGGCAAAAAGTGCATGTATAATGATTTTTTTTTCTTGCATTAATTGAAATGATTTATTGAGGTAAGCAGGTAAACGTGTACAATTTAAAAACCATTATGAAGGATTTTGGTTACTGAAATGCAAAATTCCCACTTTAAAAAGTTCCTAGTAGTATCAAAAAAAGTATGTATTAACTGGATTATGACTACTGCCTGAACTTTTTTACCAAAAAACAGTGGGGTGCCCCCAAGCAAGAGGGATATCATGGAGACCCTGGACTTCTGAGACACTGATGTGACTGTCTAGAAAATAAAATACTTGCAGTTTAAAAATGAAAAAAAAAAAAAAAAGAAAAAAAAAGAGCAGTCGCGGGAAATGCAAATGGGTTTTGTTTGCAAGATGGACCTACATTCAGGATGTTTTCAAGCAAACTTTAATATTATCACTGCAGCATATATAGATCTGCCCACAGAGGTCAAATTTTGAACAACTGATTCAAGATTACCAGTTTTTCAAATGAAATGTCAAAAAAGGTTTGTGCATTTTTCAGTAGTATAAATGAAAGACTAAGGCTGAGAATTTGAGTCCACATTTGCACAGCACTGATGATGCTGATATTGAGGTGCTGAATGTAGCTCTGTTACCTAAACTGGGAAAGTGGGACAAGAAAGAACTACATATTTAGCACAATTGATCGAAAAAATACTTTATAAAGAGCTCAATAGGAGAAACACAGAATGGGTAATGTTTGAAGGGACCACAGTGAGTCTTCTGATCCAAGCTCCCTGTTCCAGCAGGAACGGGATTGTACAAAGGGAACTGGATTGTGTCCAGATGGTTCTTCAATATTTCCAGTGAGGGAGACTCCACAATCTCTCTGGGAAACCTGTTCCAGTGCTCAGTCACCCGCACAGTACAGAAGTTCTTCCTCATGTTCAGGTGGAACTTCCTGCGTGTCACCTTCTGCCCATTGCCTCTTGTCCTATTGCTTGGCACCACTGGGAGGAGCCTGGATGCATTCTCTTGGCACTGTCCTTCAGATACTGAAGATAGACATTGATGAGTTCCCCTCTCAGTCATCTCTTCTTGAGGCTGAGCAGGCCCAGTTCCCTCAGCTTTTAACAGAGAGATGCTCCAGTCTCTTCATCACCTCTGTAGCCCTCCACTAGAGCTGCTCATGTACTGAGGATCCCAGAACTGGACACAGCTCTCCAGATGTTCCTCACCAGGGCTGAGTGGAGGGGCAGGATCACCTCCCTTGACCTGCTGGAAACGCTCTTCCTAATGACACCCCAGGACACTGTTGGCCTTCTTGGCCACAAGGACACACTGCTGGCTCATGGACACCTTGTTGTCCACCAGGACTCCCAGGTCCTTCTCTGCAGAGCTGCTTTCCAGCAGGTTGGGTCCCAGCCTCTGCTGGGGACTGGGGTTATTCCTCCCAAGGTGCAGAACCCTGCATTTGTCTTTGTTGAACTTTAGGCTGTTCTCCGTCCATCTCTTCAATCTGCATTTGGCTTTTCTGAAGAGATGAATAAAGAATGTGCAACGGCTTTTATGGTGGTTGTGCATACTGGATGCAAGATCCATCTTTAACTTAATGCAGAAGGGCATCACAGAAACAATTGCTAGCAAGCTGAAGAAAAGCAACAACAGTTTGTTTCTGCCTTTTGAAGTAATTTTTAATTATTTTTGTTTTAGTGGTGTATAGGAATCCTAGTCATAACACAGAACAAAAAGTGTTTGTTTTTGTTTTTCTTTTTTGCTAAAAGATGTTCGAGTAATAGCATTAGGCAAATGATGACAACTAAATCTAGGCAACTTTGTAAAGCATAATAGCTGGCAAATTGTGAAAAGCTGTCTTAGATTATATGTGGTAAAAGTCACGTGGACTTCAAGTTTAAAATGATGTGAACTTAATTTTATGGTTGTGCAAGGCATAGAATTTAGTTCCCACAAAAAAAAAAAAAAATTAAAAAAGAAACGTGGAAATGATAGTACTTTGAGAAAGGAAACCAGAGTTCCTTGGGTTTTCCTCAAAAAAAAAAATTCTCCCAGCATGTGATTTACTGAAGAGCAGTTACACTTACTTTTACTCCCAAATCCCAGTTTAAAGATTCAGCTCTCCCTGAATGGTTGAGGAGAGCAGTTTATAGGCTTCTCCTAGCAGTTGTGAGGTGGTAAGAGAAGGCAAATGTCACTAAATTCAGTCATCTCCACATCTGAGCTTTGACCATGAGTGTATGCTAAATGTATAAATGAACAGGGGAAATGAGTGTTCTAGCCTTGCATGCTTGCTTTCTTTCTTTATGAGCCAGCATTGCTCAGATACTTTTCATAAGTGATATTTTTACTGAAGAAAATTGCAAAGTCTGCAGAGTTCAAAATAGAAATTACTTTTGCAACTCACACACAAGCAAATATGTATTTATAAATGTATATTTAAAAAGCATCAGGAGCAATTTAGTCATGGAAGATGAGAGGAAAATTCTGAGCAGTCAGAAATACGACATTATCAGGAAGTTTTATGAGAACAATTTGCAGAACTGTAGCTAGCATTGGGTCAGGATCTAAAACATGAAAATACAATGTTCTAAAAGATGAGGGGATCACACCATTGTAAGAGCAGTCTGAGTAACTACAGAAGTGAAGTAGATTTAAACTGACTGCTAAATAAAATTATCTCCATAACCAGCATAAGGAAACTGTGAACCCCAAAATGAGATGAAAACTGCATTTTAGCAAGTAGATTATAGGTACTGTATTAAAAGACCAGTCCCTTCAGAAAATCTACAACCTAAAATTTCAGCAATATCTATAAAGTGAAAATGAATGTGTCATATGATAGTATATGATCAGAAAGCTTGGGTCAGGGTCAGGTTTGGTTGATTCTTATTAATGTTTTGAATAGACTTCATGGTCACACCTGGTTTCTGGAGTAAGCAAGGATAATGGTAACAAATGGATGAAACTTAATTTTATTATAAAATATTTCTTTGTTGGTCACTGCTCTTGGTGACTCTGTGGTACTAATTTTATAGTGACAATTGTGCTGATATCTCAGACTTTTTGTCTGAGGTATCCCAGATGTAATTGAATTAGTTTTTCTTTAATGCATGTAGTTGAGACGGATCCAAGTTAAAAGAAATAACCTATGATAATTTAAAATTCAATAATACATAAGATGAGCTTCCGTTTTCAATTATTTGATCAAATATCCACTCATTTTCTAGATCTTACTGTAATAGTCAGTCAGTCTGAATTAGAGTTATTGTATGGTTGAATTTTTTCTTTTGTCATGCTTTACTATAGACATTCTTATATTTTATTATCTCCATCACTTAGGTATTTTTTAAAATAAAGCAATTCAACTTTATGTGACAGAAATGAAAAACACTTTTCAAATGGACTATAATGGAACATCAGGCCTAATATGAAGCATGACCTCAGCTGAGGGTTCTTATTGATATTTTAAAGTATCTGACGTATTTTAGAGATGTTACTGTCTTCAACCTCTGTATTCCTATGTAATAAGAATTATTAAGTACTATTTTGATTGCGATACTCTTTATTTTAAAGTTAGCTTAATCATAAGTGTTTGGACTAGTAAAACATTTTTGTGGAGAAACCCAGACCAAATCTTCAGTCTAGGACAGTGAGAGATGGTCTCTGAATGCTAAATTAAGTGGCCATTCTTATTTCTATCTGGTTTCTAACCTACCTGTGCATAAAGCTAGAGTAAAAATGATCCAATTGTAAGAGGTGCTAATCTATTTTCAGGTTTAACTAGGGCAAAAGCAGGACAATCAACCTATTGAAAGATACAGCTCTCAGCAAAGAGAATGATTGTTGATCATGATTAAGCAGTCCAATCAGACTGAATATCTTGTTCATCAGAGATTTCTGCAAAAGTAATATTTTACCCTTAGACCTGAGACTCAATTTAACATCAGAACTTTCCTGGGGCTGCAACAAAAGCTCAGGCTAAATTTTTCCTCCATATTCGACTCTGAAAGAAGCTTGAGGCCTGCCAAGATTGTCTGTTATTTAGCATGAAGGTTGATGAAAATGGGACATATTGGGTGAGAAGGAAGCTGTTATGAATGACTGAAGCCCCAGCAACCTTTCCCTGGTGCTGCTGCCAGTGCCTGGTGTTTTTACTGTAAGGACAAATACCAGACCTACTGAAAGCAATCCAGTTTTTGCTGAAGCCAGGTGAGAATTAACTGTCCCTCAGTCTCAAAAGGAACCTGTTCCCTCCCCAGGGTGATGTTGCTAACAGCTTTAATGGCATTCTAGCTACATCAACTGCAAATGTAATCTGTACCTGCTGACATTTCTCTTCCCATTTGTGAATACTGCAGTATGCCAGCATGGGGTGAAGGATTATTTCCACTTTTCAAGTGCTCATCAGTCAGATAAAAAAGAAAAATTATAATTTTTTTTTCCTAAAATTTTCATTCAGTGGCTTCTACATCTTCATGAATGGATAGGCATGAACTAGACAAGGAAATATTATCAGTGTCAGAACTAAGAAAGAAAAGTGAAAAATAAATTCATTGGTTGAAATGCAAAAAATGAGCATGCATTAATTTAGAAGTGCTATCATCCCATGTATGGTTCAGAGATGGCTCCTGAAATAACTTCATACTGGGACAACTAAATTTGTATGGTCTTCTCAAGTGAGGACTGAGTGCTTCAAGCATCATCGTGTTACTAAGTGAAACTTTTTCTTCAGGTAATACCACATAATGGGAATGTAAAATTACCACTAGTGAGAGCATGTGAAGATCAACAGGTTCTATTGTTCCTATGAATAATCTGGAATATTCCCGATGCAACACAGTACAAAGAGAGATTAGAAGATAAACAGCTGTGTAGATACCATACAAGCCAAGCAAAAATGGATCTTCATCTCTGACAATCAGTCTATAGACAGCTTAAATTCCCAGCTAATGCATGCAGGATCAGAGGTGATTGAATGGAAAACTGGAAACAAACTGCGAGGCATAAAGGCTGAAGAAGAGCCTGGAAAATTCATAGATATGGTGGAGTTGAGGAAAGGCATTAGGAGATCATGCGTGGGGATATAGAGGGAAGTGGGTTTCCAGGGTGGATTTCAGAAAAAAACCCAAACCAAACAAACAAAAAAACCCCACAAATAAGAAAGGAAGGAATAATAGCTTGTTTAGGTTTGTTTTTAATGGCTGACTCTTTTAACGAGCTGCAAACATGAGAATCAGTTGTAACCAATTGAAGCTGCTCTGTGACATTATGCACTGCACGCACAGTGCTAGAGGCAATGTAGCTCCAGTGTGAGCAAATTCTATATGCTGCTGGAATGTGCAGACAGGGCCTATGGAGAATCACAAAGCATCTATACCTTTCTCTTGCACTTAATGGCATGTAGAACTAAGAGCAATGGAGGATTTTAGGATGTTTTTGTAGTAGGAAAAAAGTATGGAAAAATAACAGATATAAATTTTGTTTTGTTATTTTTCACAACAGTTTGTAGCTTGCATTCTTTTACATATATTTGTATTTTCAATAGCAAAATTAATGTGGCATAATCAATGCATTCTTTCATGCAATAAAATATTTCTTTACAAAACATTACAAAATTTTCTTTTAAAATATTTTTGCAGTCAAATCGAGTGGGAGGAATTACAAAAATATTTAAATCAAGAAAAAACTATATGTCTTGTCAATTAATTTACATTTCCTCACATGTATTTGACTTAATTGATTATTTCTTTCTCCAGATGCTGTAATCATTACCATGAGAGGTTTTGGTTTGTGTTGTTGTTTTTTCTTTTAGAAATACCATGCATTATCTCTTTTTTTTTAAGATAATAAAAGCTTAAATATTGTTTTCATTGTTGTTTACCCTGTAGCTATGTAATAGTGATAATCAATCATTGCAAAATACTTAATAAAATGCAAGAAAAAATTTTCTTAGGCAAAATAGGCACTCACTGATAACAATAGGCAATAACATATACAATTAAACATGTGAAATAAACTTCTTGAACCTGCAAGCCAGAAAAAATTAAGTTCTGAAGATGCCAATTTAGCTAATAATTCAAATAGCAAGGTTGGATAAGGGAGGAATTAGTAATGGTTGCCCACCCCCGCTTCCTCTGCTATTATCACAGCTGGGTGTTCCAGTCAGTGAATGATGTGACATCTACATAAAAGCTGCCTTGTAGTCTTTTACCACTGGTTACTAAAGCAAAGAGCACAGGGAAGGTATATCTCATCTGGCCCCTGACTCCCTGCAGGTAATTTGCTTTTGCCCTCTGACAGGGTTCAATCCTTTAATAATACAGGCAAACATTGGGTGAACACCTCAAGTAGTGCAGAGACAGGAAGAATTACTCTAAATTTAAAAGCCACTCTGACACTAATGGCTGATTCAACAGTGCAGAAGGAGACGCCCTTCCTCTTTCTAATCATGCCTGAGCTACTTGGCTTCACTGCTTCATTCATTCACTTACCTAGACATTTCCAGCCTCTCTTATTTGCTTGTGTTTGTGTCCAATTTCTGGCCCAGGAAATATAGTCAGCAAGAAAATCCTTTCAAGATCCTGGGGTGGGATTTTGTCTCCGCTGAAATCAGTAAGAAAATGCTGTGGGCTTCAGTGTAGCTAAAAGCCCACCTTAGTCTTATGAGCATGTATGTTTTTGTGTGTGTATTCAAACCATGGAGATAAAAGAACCACTTTTTAGTCAAAGAATTGTAGGATTTTCCATAGAAATAATGATTTGGAAATTTAGCCTAGAGAAGATAGGTGCTGGGGAACTAACTCAAACTGTTTAAATGACAGGAATCTGCTAACAGCTGACACCCATTAGAGCATCATTTGTGACACACACAAGCTCATGATTCACTCTTCTCTTTTTAAGATGCTCTTTCAGACTGTGCTCTGCAGCACAAAGCTACTGTACTCCAGCTTCTAAGTGCTGTCTGCTACTCTTATGCCACACCATGGTGTTTTCCCACAATGGCCCTTCAGCTGCTTTGTTCCTGAGGTGACTGTTCAGGAGGGTGCAGTATAATTTTCAATCTGCTGTCAGGGAGTGTGTGTATAACTGTATGTGCATCTACATAATTACAGTGCCCACGTGTCATGCAGTTCCAACAGTGCTGGAAACTTCCTGTGCTGATGGGTTAAAAGTGAGATGTATGTGCCTGTTTAATGCCATGGTCCTGTTGTTATAGTTATGCACTCTGTCTGGGTCTTGGAGGTGGAGAAAGCTGACTGGATGCAAAATAAATTAAAAAAAAAAAAGAAATAACAGAAGATATCAAAAAAGAAAGCAGGAAATCAGGTGAAAAAGTTGTACTCGGCACTTATTTTCAAGATTAGTGCCACCTTGCCTGTTTTGTTTCTTAAGAAGAAGAATTTAATTTTTCTTTCTCTCAAAAAATCCCCCAAAATCCCCAAACGAATAAACACGCACCACCTTAAAAGAAAAAAATAGTTGACAGTATGGTAGAAAATTATAGGTATTTTAATTATTTCTTGGCAGCATCTTTTCAAATCTTCTTCAAATGACTGCTTTGCTTGTCATTTCATCTTGAATTTACATGTTTTGGGCTGGTGAAACATGAAAAATCTCTCTTGTTCCTTTGAAATAATTTAGTCCTTCAGACTCCAGGGAAATCACCAGGAGCTGGGGTGGTGTTCTCCTCTTCTCCAGCAGCTATTAGCTGTCTGCAGAAACAACTCGGACACTTCAGAAAGTCACCTTGAAAACCTGCAGAGGCTGAACCCTCCCCTCGATGAGCAAAGTCAGGCAAAGGAGTTTCCTATGGGGGATGGGGAGGTGTCTCCACTAGGTGGCACTGATGAAATGTGTGAAAATTCACAATTTGGCACTTTTGGTATTCAATTTTATTTTAATTTATTTTTTGAGAATTATTGAAAAAAACCCCACTTTATTTTAAAGAACAATGGTGTATTTTTTTCAGATGTCACAGCCTAAAAAGATACATACTTCTATGTAAGAGGTTACTTTGAGATTTGCATCCAAATACAGGGCAAAATATTCTAAAGGAAGAAAGGAACATACTGGGACCTATATTAAATTCTCAAATTGAGGTTTGTTTAATTTCATCCTTTTAAATAATTATTTAGTTCTTGTTGACCTCCACTTGAAATCACAAATCTGTCTTGTCGGTTACTGTCACTGACTAAATCCTGTCTTTAAAAATTCTCATCAGGGAGTTTACAACCTCAGTGGACAGAGGAGGACAGAACTAAGGGGTGAAATTCCCTGTGTTGTAGATGGGAAACTGAATATGTGTTTCCACCAGCAAATCAAGGTCTTCTTAGTCCTGCTCCACTGACAAATCTCAATTTGTTATCTCCATGGTATCACTGGGGTATTTTACTCACTATGAATCAATCAGTGAAATATCTGTGATCTGCTCTGCTCTCTGAGTGCAAACTACATGGGGCAGCAGAAAAATCTTACTATATTTTAGGGTCAGAGATGGTTTACTTTGCTTTATCAAAGCAGTAACTATATGCTGTGTATCACAGCAGCTGGCTTCAGTAATATGTCCCTGATCCTAATGAAATACTTGTTATCAATGCCAAGTACTATGGTATTGCTCAGGAAAATTTAATTTCTGGATGTAAATTATGAACAACTGATTCAACACTGATTAAGATGACAAGAACTATATATATCCAAAACAACAGAAACTGAGAAATAAATGTCCCCATTTCCTTTTCAGTGAAAACAAATCTTGTGCTTGTGATTACTGATCACTTGCTAGACCTGCCCTAATAGATGCTTATCAGGGTATCCAAGCAGCATTTAATCACTTACTGAAGCAAAAGTTGAGAAAAGTTGTTGTCGTTTATTTGGAGATGTCTTACACTTTGCTGAAGTCTCCAGGGCTTGCTGACATTCCTGACTCTTTGAGAATGAGGCTTTTTTTAAATTTTATTTTCCCTTCATTTGTTTAGCTCTTTACCTAATTGATTTTCTGTGCTAATACACTAAAGGTCTGAAGAAGGCAGAGCCTCAGGTGTGACAGATGAAATAAGGTGCTTTTAGTCACTGCTTTTATCTTCCATGTCTAATGTGTTGGTTACATCTGTGCAGTTTAACAGCAAAATCAATACATCATTTACTGCCAGTATCTGAAAGAATTTGGAAGCCTGTTGGTGCTTTAACTATTAGGTTTCCCCTGAAAGGCTTTCCCTACCCTGCTCCCCCCTCTGCTTTGTACCTCCTGAAGTCAAATGTTGCAGGAAAACAAGATCTCTTTCTATCTCCTGGTGTTTGTGTATGCATTTAAGTTTATTAAAGATTCACCCTTACTGCCAGTTACCTAAACTACCTTCTAGGCAATTTCATCTAATAGTTGATTTATGAAGCTTCCATCTGCCTCTATTACAAATGTTACTCAGGATGTATTTACTGCTCATGTTTTGAGGATGTAGTCCCTAAACATGAGAAATATAAAGGAAAAGTAGGAAATAATTTGCATGACAATCAGTAAATAAAATTTCTGGTTCTGTATGCAGTCCTGGTTCACTGATGTAGCCACAGATGTAATGCTATTTGTCCCCATTATTTGAGTAAGTACATTTTGACCTTGGAAAATGACAGAAAATGACAAGAAAGCAAGACTCAGCCAAAGAAAAGACAAAAGAGTGTTTTTTAAACAATTTGTGGACTCATAAATAATTTCAATTCTTTTTCATGTCGTGTATGTTGCAATATTTTCTCCTCATCTCCTGGTTGTTCTTTAATTTGGATGAACTTAGTCCCTTCCACATCAGTGCAGTGTCATTTACGTCTTGTTTTCCTCTGCCTGCCATTGTTATTTCTATGATCTTTCACACCGTGACACTTATTGCCATTTGCTAAGGAAACCCTCAAACACAAAAATTGCCTTCTAAATAACATGATTACTTTATCATTGATTTATTTCATAGTTTGCTGTAAGTGTTTGCAGTGTTACACTCTGGGAGATCTGTGACAAGCAGATAAAGGTTTCTTGCCTGGAAAGGATGTATGGAACAGCACAGTCCTGCAAAGAGCTCAGTCATTCCTGTGCAACCTTACCTGGCCTGAATTTTGGCCCTGCCTGTTTTGGTTACACCCTGCCCCCTGACTGATCCCTCTCTGATGAACTAGTTTTGTGACTCAATATTTTGAAAAATTTCTAAGAACTTACTTGAATAAAATAATCATCTGAGAAGGACTTAACAACTCAATATCGAAATACAATAAACTATTACTATTATAATTATAATTATTATTATTATTACGTCTAAATTATTACATGTTACAAAACCAGCAGCCTAAATATTCATCCCAGTAATGAAACAGATGAAACAGGTTTCAGGTTCAGGATAACCTGAATTTTCTCTGCTTTTTCTCTCTACATGTACTTTCTAGACTTGCTCTAAACTGGCGTAACCATATATTAGAAGTAACAGTTTGAATGGCGCATCCAGCATAGCTGAATCTAATGGAATTATATTTATTCCTGCTGTTTAGATATCATCAACAATATCCTTAGCAATCTCCAACTGTACCTGAAGATAGCACAATTGTACTGAACAGATCTTTGCAAATGTAGTAGAATTATTTTAAGAGAATTTTACTAGTGGGCATATGCTCAATTTAGAGAACTGATATTTCGTAGTAAATCAAATTGTTACAACTTTGTTAGTGCTAAAGCATTACTTGAATAACATCACCACTTCCCCTCCCCCTGATTTCTGACTGTTACTTATTATTTCTGACTTTTACTGAATGCAGCTTATATTTGCAGCAATTTTCTCCAAAACATGTCTTTATCTTCAGTGCAGAGAAGATATTTCCTGATATATTTCTAAGGCCAAAAGATATTGTCTTGTTCAGGTTGACTGTCCATACAATACAATTAATGGAATTTTACTGACTGGTTTTGGGACCAAGTTTCTGGCTTCTTGCTTCCTTAGAATATAACTCTTGGAAAAGCTCTCTGTCCAATAAAATGATTAACACTTTGGACAGTCATAAGCTCCAGAAATTGTCACAACTTTTAATTGCCCTTAGAGTTTAGAATGTTAATTTGGATGTTATTGGCTTCCAGTCCTTAGAGTTTATTATGACTTTTTCTGCTTCTTTAAATACCACTCTTATCTAATTTCTGTGCCTCCTGGAAGTGGTCATGGAGAGTGATAAACCCTTTTCCTCTTTTGGATAAAAAAATAAACTCCAGGTTACAGAATAATTTTTTATTGATTTAGAATTTATTTCAAGCTATTAATATGCTTTTCAACCTGTAAGCAGCAGATCTGGGTATGGTGTCCAATTAATAGTCTTTCCAGTTAATAATCTCATCAGGATTGACAATACAACTCTTTGTTTTGATTTGTCTTACTCCTATACTTATTACACCAAAGTGAGAAATCATGTGCATTTTGATTCACTGTGATAACCAAGCTCTTGGTTCACTGTGATAACCAAGCTCTTGCCAAAATCACTGTTTTCAGAAATAATCCATGAACAATTCTATGAAAAATCTATGTTACTCTAAAGACAGTGAACATGATTTTTGGTCTGTGAACTTGGGGATTTTCTGTGTTAAGTTCAGCATTTAAAACATCAGTGACAGACACTTTTACAAAAGTACTCTTAAATACAATACCTTTATATGATTTAGAGGTTTTATTCTGTTTGGGCTTTTTTAATCTATTGTGAAACTTCTTGGATCTAAGATGCCCATAAGAAGGTCCATCACATCCTTTTCAATAATCTTGCAAAAAAATTGCAGAGATCCAAGTTCATTATAGCCCATAATAAAGCCAGGGCATTTTATGACACATCAATGAATTCTCTACTGTGTAGAATTATATTCTATTTTTCAGCCTTTCCTGCCCAGCTAGAGACCTCATGATATGGATGTGTTGGATACTTTTGCACCAAGATAGTTTTTCCCTCTTAGAGTATCTTTTTCCCTCTTAAAGTCACCCTTTCCTTCCTGAGAGGAAAAAAAGGTGATGACAAGGATGTAGAGAGCATGCACTTTGTACCTTGCAGCCACACACAAAGGCAAAAAGCAATCTTTCACTTCAGAGAGTAGGTTTATATGGTACAGGTACTAATCTTACTGTACCAGCATACATAGTAAATAAGAGGCAGCTTTTGAGATTACCATACTATAAAGTAATATATTCATGTGATTCTTCAAAAAACCTGAACTTGTTATTCACAGATATAGCAGGCTCTAGTACAAAGTTAAGCCTCAGGTACTTACATTGCAATTGTCTTTTCATCTGATACATACCAGAATAATACTTCTCAGTGGCTGGGATGAAGCACTCTGTAGCTTATTTAAAGCAGGATAACATCCCTGTTCAGCTTCCACTGTCAGGGAGCAGCCAAAGCCCTCTGTGGGCCACCAGGCAGAGCCCATCCCACTGCTGCTGCAGCCAGCCCTGGGTGCTCCCTGTGGAGCACAGCATCTGCCCTAGAAGCAATTCTGCACACAAACCTGTTGCAGCTCCTGCCACACATCTCACAGGGGCTCACACCTTCCGTGCTTGAATGCCAAAATACAGACTCTGCTGGTGCTTGCAAATACAAAATAAATGAAAGTACCACGTTCACTCAAAGATGTCTTTGCTGGTTTGCAGTAGGTGTTGGGAGAAAAGGATTAAATCAGATGGTTTGTGGCTGTAGCTGCTCAGAAAAAAAATCATCTTATGTGAAGAAAAATTACATTAAAAAGAGGGGAAAAAATTGGCCCTGTGTATGAGTGTGTCTCATTTTCAATCACCATCAATGAAAATAAGTGAAGAAGAACTTTAGGTTAGCTCGACACAGGCACAGATGAAATGGAAGGTGTTATCTTTGAAATTTGATTTAGACAAAGTGGTGTTTTCCTCCTTTTGGTTTGTTTATGAGACATTACAGGATATTATTCTGTGCATTCCATGGCTTGAATTTAGGCTTGAGGTAATTTACTGTTGGTCTTATTTTGAAACTGTTTTAAAAAGGATAAAATAGAAAAACATTCTAATTTACATGTTATACCCACCCCTCCCCTTATACTTCACCTCAAATTGTGCACCCAATAAGCTTCAGAGAGTAAAGACCAATTTTTCTCTTAAAAAGCTGAGAGCATCCTCTGGGATGAAAAGGGTGTATATTATTAAAATTTTGTGATATCTTGCCTCATGAAGAAGGCTTCAAAAGCTGCCACCCTCTGTTTTGTTTTGTTTTTTTTTTTTAACATGGATGAAAACCAGAAATATTTTGCTGAAAACTTGCTTCATGGTCATACATTTTTGTAACATTTTTTTTAAGTTTATCTGGAGTTTGCAATCAGACTTTTTATTTGTAACTAACAAATATCTCTTGGACAAGGAAAGCCATTGCAACCAGCTGGAGTTACATGACTCCTTCTGCCAAGGTTGGCAGAACTCCCTGACATACCACACAGTTTAGCTGCTCTGGGCCACATGCTTCTTTCTGCTGCATAAATATGGAGGAGGTGTGAAGGGGTTGGGGAAAAGACAAGTGCAAACTCAGTCTCCCAAATGAGAAAGAAGGGTGGATCTTTCAGAAAACACTTTGATACAGAAATCCCCATCATGCAAACATGGAGTAAGAAGAGATTAATCCTCAGAAGCCATAAAGGGAAATGGTTGGTAAATGTAGGGTTCATTCAGGCAGTAGCTACTCTGTAAAAGAAGTTTTATGTTTCACAGCTCAGTGTAACACTACAGAGCCCTTTGCAAGTTCTGTTCTTCTCTTTTTCAGAGTTGGATTTTTTTTTATTTTATTATAAGACTTTCATCCAAGATATATTAAGTGTGTTAAAAACAAAGGCTAAAATCCCCCCTTTCTTCTGAGGAAGCTCAGAAGCACACATTGAATGCCTGCGTGTTTCCTTCTGTGACATGGATATGGAATTAAAGATTTGCTATGGCCCAAATAGAGATGAAAAGGTGAACAGAGAGGCAGAGAGAGGAAGAGAAGCAATGTCTTAGTCCATACCATGCTTTTTTGGGTGCTCCTCTGAGAGATGGAAATCTAAATGCTTATCTTTGGTTTTAAGCCAATGGAGGAAAAAGTGATAAAAGGAGTAGCTACGCCATGGTTATTGCAATATGTAGCTTGTAATTATTTACACCTTTTTATCACATCTGGCCTATACTGATAGTAAAGCAACCATGGACTTCATTTTAAGCACCCTTTTCCTTTGACTGCAATAATATTACAAGACTCAGGGAAAAAAAGTAAAAAAAATCCCACTTTAATATATAAATTTCCCAGAAGAAACAAAGTGCTCATCCTCTTGGATCCAAAATCAGACATATTTTCCAGCTAGGCATATATTCTTTCCTAGTATCTGACCAGTATTTACCACAGATGAACTATAAATAGCTCTTCTTTCTTCCCACAAAAATGAAAACAGGTGATTTAAGCTGACATGTCAAATGTGAGTCTGCCTTTTTAAAAATAATATTTCATATGTTTAAGAATTTCAAATTAACCTTTCAATCTGTACTTCTTCCTTTCTATTTTCTAAAAGTACAGGCATTGGTCCTTTACCAGTTTGAAAATTTTTCATTCCAAATATGTATTGGCAAAATAAATAAGCAAGAACTTTTGGCCAAAAGACTTTTACTCTTGAGACATCTTCCAGTGATCTAATTTGTCTTTCTTTGAAAACACATGCCAGATTCCAAACCCCATGGAGACAACTGCTTCAATACCATCCTCTGCAGCTCACAGGAGTCAGAGGAGACAAAAAAAGGAGAAATAAACAAAAAGATGAACACATGCCCCTTTTTTCTGTTAATCAGAAAATGTTCAAAACTTAGTAACTTATTGAAAACATGAGTGTTTGTCATTGTTCAGCTAAGTTCAAGAAAAAGTTGTGTGGAAACTGTTGAAAATGAGATTCTTCTCCCATTAAGAATTCACTCTGCCATGTGTGCCCTGTGTAAAGCAAGAATTCACATCCTTGTGCTCCACTTTTGCCATAAATCTTAAACAGAGCTGCCTGCTCATCCCCAATCAAAGCTGAGATTTGCTCCACATCCTTCACCCTATGTACGTGTTTTTGACAGTGATTTTGTTTCTACAGCTGAGCAAATGACAGAATTATCCTTTTACCTGCTTTCTGTGTCAACTCTCCAGACAGTGATTTCATAAGAGTGTTTTGTTCAGTCATCTTGTTGATGGCTCTGTGTCTCACTTGTTTTCACTCTGTGTGAACATTCAGGTGTTCAATCTTCATTAGTGCAAATAATCAGGGAAAGGACATGTTAATCTCCAGTTTGTCAAAAGCAATTTCAAATTGTCTGTTTAACTATGATACTGAGCTCACTCTTCTTTGGTTAATTAGATGTGTTAACAGAGGCAAAGAAAAATGGATAGCAGAAACCTAGCAATGTATCTGTGTGTGAACTGAGAACTGTGAACATTCATTCAGCACAGTTTTACATACTTAGTACTTCTAAAATGAAAAAAAAAAGTTATTCCAATTTTTTGGTGTTAAAATACTTATTTTCTCTATTAAGACAAACATACTACATAACTGAAACTGTCCTCAAAAGAGAAGTATCTATTTGCATTATTAAGTTTTTTTTTCTGGGTGACAGTACTCTTTTATTCCCAATCTTATTGTGTCTGTAATGAATGCTAAAGTCACTGAGTTCCAGAACTGCAATGTTTATTTTTCTTTAGTTTGAAGATGTTTAAGCAAAACTGCATTTAAAAATTTGAACAGTTGGGCAGTTGGGTGTGTTATTTCAGCTTGAAGCCAGTTCCTTGCAGTTCAGTGCTCCAGTTTACTGTCCAAAGGGGGAACAAGAATATGATGAAAAGCAAAAAGAAGAAAAAGAAGACAATCAAAACAAAAAAAAAAAAAAAAAAAGAAAAAGAAAAGAAACAAACTAATGTTCCTCAGCAAAATGAAACCCTGCGGGTTTCCCTCCTCTACAGAATCTGTCTTAAATAATCCCTCAAGGCCAAATTCAGTTCCTAAGTCTCTCACAGGTAATTGATTGGTGTCTTGCATCTGTACTCCAGTAAAAAAACCAGTCACTTAACTATTTCAAAAGAATTCTTCCCTGAAGTATGCCAGAAACTTAAAATTAATTCCCCTTTTCAAAATAGAAAAATAATCACCTATTTCAGTGTGGCAAAGTTCCTCCTCTTATTTTTAATAACTTCTTCATGCTTATTTAGTTATGTGAAAGTTTCCAGCAACAGGGAACTGAATTTCAGTTCCATATTTTCTGCTGGGGTTGAAACAGGGTGCAGAGTAAGATTTTCCATAATACATTACGGGTACTTTGACTTTTATAATGATGCAATATAAATTAAATAGTGGATGTGAGAGCAGAGAGTAATTGTGTTTGTGCAGCAACATTTCATAGTGATTTTTCATTTATTAATTTGTTTTATTGATTTGATACATCAATAGTAAGTCTATGTATGAGACAAAAAAGAAAAGGAAATAGACTAAATTGGTATTCACAAGTATGAAATTAACATGAAGTTCAAGGTTTATCAAGAAATTATGATCGGGTTGAACAAACTGAAAATGGAATCATTATAGAATCAATTGTCTTATATCTTACAGTAAAGATTTTGAATTATTAAAGCTTTTATCTTGTTTTATAAATGTCAGAAATCTATAGAATATTAATTTATGATTATTATTTTAGATAATAATTTCTGTGATATTTTAGGAAGAATATAAAATTTTGGCTATAATTGACAACCAAATACGAGAAAGAAATTTGCACCAGCCACTAAAGACAACCTCCTGAATTATATGATAATATTTGCACACATAATTAATATACTAGAACACCATATAATTGAAATTAATTTAAAATATCACAGCTATTCACTCCACTTTAATTTTACCTTCCAATTTCTTTCACTCTAGCTCAACATTTTACTTACTTCCATAATGGTAATATTATTTATGATCTCAGTAAATATCTTAACTAATGTTTCTATTATTTTAAATTTATTAAATAAAAATTAAAAAGTGTAATATATTTAGCTAAAATAGCGAGGGTAAAATACAAATTTTGGTCTACTTTTAATAAAAAACTTCTAATAATTTTGAAGACTTTTTTCTTTTCTCCGCATTTTTACATGTTCTTCTTCATCTGTTTTTTTTTTTCATGTTTAAAATGGTGACAAGTTGAGGAAAGAAAGATAGAGAAATGGTAGAAGTTAATTCTACTAATTCTACTACTTTTAAAAAATATATTTTTTAAATTATTTTTCAATTTTTGAAGTTTAAAGGGTATTTTTTAATTCTTCACAGGATTTATGTTTTAATTATTTTTGCACACGTTTCTAAATATTGTTGTATATATATTCAAAAATTAATTGAAATTGATAATTAAGATTCAAACATGTTCCTTTCCAGACACAGTAAGTTGATTTTGATACTTAGATTTTTTTCCCTATTTCCCTCCTAAAAAACATATTTTTTTTTAATTGTTCAGTGTAGGAACTCATACTTACAAAATCAAACTATGTTCCTTGTTGTATATTTTCACTTTTTTTAATAGCATATGATTTAATATGCTTCATCATCTCTTCTTCTTCTTCTACTTCCTCCTATGGCAGTTTTCCCTGATACTTTTATTTTATTTTTCCTCTCTCATCCTTCTTTTCACTCTGGCTCTATTTTGTCTCTCTTCTTGAATCATGAATCTTGTTTTCCCTCTGTCTCTCTATAAAAAAGAAAATCTTCCTTTTTTTCCTTTCTAATATTTTTTTTTCTCCTGTGCTACCCATTTTAACATTTACTTTTTCTCCTGTCTTATGTCCCCTGAATCAGCCCATGATGTACTCTCATCCTTTTAACCAAAGAGGGGCTTGTCCACAACCAAGCATATCCTAATTACTCACCAGGCTGAGATATTAGGAAATTAAGGATTTTTTTTTTCTTTCTTACCTGGAACATGCCCCCAAATCAGATTTCAGTTGAAATATGATGGGAATTCTGCTGATAACCTAGTCCAGCCCCTTGGTCTCAGTGGGGTCAAGCTGTCCAGGATTTTCTACAGCATGATTTTGAATACCTTCAACCTCTTTTTGAAAGTTTGTTCCACAGTCTGATCATCCTTATAAGGGAAAAGATAAAGTGATTTTTTCTTTATGTTTGAATGGAAATTCTTATTTTCCTCCTGTCTCTCTTGTCCTATCACTGGACACCAATGAGAGGAGTCTGGATTCATGTTCTCTACTGCTACCCCACCAAGTATTTAGACACATTGATCAGTTCCAGGAGCTAGGGAGGTCACCCTTCCCCTGTGCTCAGCACTGGTGAGGCCACACCTTGAGAACTGTGTCCAGCTCTGGCCCCTCACTTTGGGAAAGATGTTGAGACACTTGGAGCGCATCCAGAGGAAGCAGCAATGCTGGTGAGGGGCTTGGAACACAAACCCTGTGAGGAATGACCGAGGGAGCTGGGGTGGCTCATCCTGGAGAAAAGGAGACTCAGGGGTGCCCTTATCACTCTCTACAACTCCCTGAAAGGTGGCTGTAGTCGGGTGGGGTTGGTCTCTTTCTCCAGGCAACAACTGACAGAACAAGAGGATGCAGTCTCAAGCTGCACCTAGGGAAATATAGGTTGGATATTAGGAAAAAAGGTTTTTACAGAAAGAGTGATAAAGTTCTGGAACTGTCTGCCCAGAGAGGTGGTGAAGTCACCATCCCTGGATGGGTTTAAAAAAAGGTTGGATGTAGCACTTGGTGGCGTGGTTCAATTGAGGTATTGGGGTGTAGTATTTTCAGGGTCCCCAGGACGAGGTGAGAGATGAGGAATCTGACTCCATGTTCTCAGAAGGCTGATTTATTATTTTATGATATATATTATATTAAAAGAATGCTGTACTAAAACTATACTAAAAGAAAAAGATAAAGACAGAAGGCTTAACAAGAATGATAATAAAAATGTGACTGACTCCTCAGAGTCTGACACAGCTGATGGTGTTTGGTCATTAAGTAAAAACAATTCACATGAAACCAATCAAACATGCACCTGTTGGTAAACATTCTCCTGCAACATTCCAAAGCAGCAAAACAGGGAGAAGCAAATGAGATAATATTGTTTTTTTCTCTGAGGCTTCTCATCATCCCAGGAGAAGAAATCCTGGCAAAGGGATTTTTCAGAAAATATGACAGTGACATTGGGGCATGAGTTGGACTCAATGATCTTAAAGGTCTATTCCAACTTTGTCATTCTGTGATTCCCCCTCAGCCTTCTCTTCTCCAGGCTGAACAGTCCCATCTCTCTCAGTCTCTATTTGTATGTCAAATAGAGTAATTTCTTAACCATCTTTTGGTTCTTTGCTAAGCGAGCTGTTTTGTCCAGTGTCCTTCTGGTATTGTGTCTCATTAGGACGGAGCAGAGAGGAAGGAGCACCTCCCTTGACCTGATGGCAGTGGTCTTCCTAGTGCAGCCAGGGATGTTCCTGGGCTTTTTTTACTGTGAGAGTGCATTGCTGCTTCCAGGTCAGCTTGGTGTCTACCCTGAGCCCCAGCTCTTTCCTTGCCAAGCTGTCTTCTGGCCAGTCAGCCCCCACTGTGCTGGTCCATGGGCTTGCTCATCCCCAGGTTCACAGCCCTGTTTTTCTCCTTGTTAGAGCTCAAGGGGTCACTCCTTGTCACATTCTCCAGTCCACTGAGTTACCTGAGGGAAACCATCTAAGCTAACAACACTCCTCTCAATTTTGTATCATTTGTAAACTTAATGAGGGTGTACTATTTCCATGGCCTTTGTCATTCATGAATATGTTAAACAGTGCTGATCCCAGCATTAACTTCTGGGGCAGACATACTGCTGGTCACTGCCCTGCAGCTGGACTTTGTGCCACTGGCCACAAATGCTTGAGCCCATCAGCACAAAAAGCTTTAATTTTACCTTACTGTCCTTTTGTCTATCCTGTACTTCATCAGTTTATGTCTCAGAGATCAGGTGAAGCTGATCAGTGTATAGTTTTCTGAATCTTCCTTCTGGCCCTGCTTGAAGATAGGAGAGACATCTTCTGTTTTCCATGGTCAGGAATCTCCCCCAGGCACCACAACATTCCAAAGATAATGAATAATATCCTCAAAATAACATTTTTCAGCTACCTCACCACTTGTGGGTGTATCCGATCCAGCCCCATGACTTTAGTTCCCCCACTTTGTTTAAATATATCCTAACCTGAAACTTTTCATAAATAAGGTTTTTTTTGGCTCCGGACTTTCCCACTGGTTTTAGTGGCCTGAGATTCCTGAGTAAACCTCAGGATTAAGGGTAAACCTCACCAGTAAAGACTGAAGTGAAAAATCCTTGAGAGATTCAAGCTTTTTCGTGTCTCTGCCCCACTCAGCAGTACACACAGATTTTCTCTAATCTTCCTTTTTTATTCTAATGTAATTATAGCAGTCCATCTTGTCTTTTACATATGTGGTGAAATTCCTCTTTAGTCTGGACCTGGCTTCCTAATCCTATCTTTATATGATCAGATTTAAAAGTATGTCTAAGATGATCAGACAACATCTTTTTTTTCCTTCCTTCCTTCCTTCCTTCCTTCCTTCCTTCCTTCCTTCCTTCCTTCCTTCCTTCCTTCCTTCCTTCCTTCCTTCCTTCCTTCCTTCCTTCCTTCCTTCCTTCCTTCCTTCCTTCCTTCCTTCCTTCCTTCCTTCCTTCCTTCCTTCCTTCCTTCTCTCCCTCCCTCTCTTGTACTCATCCTTTTCAGTAAAGACCAACATGATTGTCTGTGCAGGTCTCCTTACATTGTCTTTGCTTCATTGATTATTGGGATGGATTTTTCTTGAGTTTGGAAGACATGAAGCATCTAGAGGACAATGCTTGGATGTCTCTTCTCTCCAGTACTATCTCTAATGGAATTCTTCCAAGCAGATCCCTAAAAAGGCCAGAGTACTCTCCTGAAGTCCAGGGTTGTGATTCCTCCTCTCAGTGGCTTGAACTCCACCACCTCACAGCCTCACTTAAGGGTTTTACACACCTGATCAGTCCTTCCCTCTTTGTAAGTGTGACCTGCAGCAGAACGTGTCCTTCCACGGGACCTCGCTTCACCTGTGTCAGGAAATCATCAGCGTGCTCCAGAAACCTTCTGGATTGCTGCTGTGCTGTACTTCCAGCAGACACTGGGGTAGCTGCATTTCCCCGTGAGGACCAAAGCCTGCATTCCTGCAGACTCAGTTGCAAAGGCATAGCAAAATTCTTCTGCCAGAAAATATTACAAAAATCCCTAAACTAAGCCTTCTTCAGAATGTGTTTATCTCCTGGACAATAAGTTTTTCTGGATGCCAATATCTCGTCATACAATAATTATGCCTGTAATTAAAATATTGTTATCAGAAATATCTGGGGTTTTTTTTTTTTTATTTGCTTGAGTTTTGGGTTTGTTTTTTTTTTCCTCTGTGAAGCTTGCAACGGGGGACTCCTGTGGACTTCTTTCCCCTTAGGGTGTCTTACAGAACCTGGCCTTTTTTAGGTATGCTTTCAACAATTTCCAGAATCAATCTGTGACATTTTTAAAAACATAATCTGGAAACAAATTGTAGAGAAAGGTTCCCATGCCTTCAGAAAGTGTTAGTAAGTGAGTGGGTGGTGTAATGTGGGAGATACATTAGTTGCTATACATAGGAATGAAGTATGCACAACAAGAATAAATGGAAGGAATGTGATCAATGCTGCTACCCACACTGTTATGGATTTTGGATGGCTTGTAATCAGCTTGACCTCCATACTTTACATGGAGAATTCTGGAAGATGTAACTTACTATTATTAACATAATTAAAACTGAAAAAAAAATGAAAACCCCATTATAAAAAGATAAAAATTACACTATATTCGATAATGTCAGCTATACCTTAACACCCCCCTGATCAAATCAATACACGATGTTATAGCATCATGACATTTTTGATCATGTATACATTTCCTCACATTTAAAAATCCTAGGAGAGAGCAGGTATTTTATTGTTTTGATAGAGCATCTGGGTTTTATCGTTTCGAAGTCTGTGAAAAATAAGTACAAAATATGTGTTGAACTGAGATTGTACTTTCAAAAACAACAAAAAAAAATCAATAAAAAAAGCAACAAAAAATCCTACCCAAATAGGCATCACCTAGTGAGTAATAACTTCATTTCTATATAGCTCAGGGGGGTTGCAAGGGGAGTGTGAAAAGTTCATTATCATCAACCAGGAAAAAAAGCGAGTGCTAAGAAGAAAGAATCATATTTCCTATTGGGATTTCTCTCAGACTACATGATTTGCATGAAGGGCGCCACATCAAACACATTGGGTGCCCTTTTTCAAATATTAATGTGAAGCTTGTTTCAAGTTCTTTCTTGACTTTGTGCCACCTTGTATCAAAGGAACTTAAAAGCAGGACTTGGGAGAAAAAAATACTTTTCCAACTGTTTCAGCACTTAGCAAAAATCTTTCTTTATTTGATCAGTTCTGCTTCAAACTTTTATTATTTTGACAAATAGGCACATTTTTATAGCTGTGCATTCTATTGCAATATGATTTGGACTTTTTTCTTGTATTTTTTGAGGTTTTTCCATTTTTCAGCAATGGGTGTCATAACTGACCCACTCAAAACATTTGTGCACTGCACACTTTAATTATCTGCCTTAGTCTTTTCTCCTGCATGCCATAATTTCTATTAAATATTTGTGTATTTGAGGGAGATTATACCAAAGTATGCCACAGAAAATGGAGCCCTTAAGATTAAATGTGTGTAGTCTGATCTGTCCTAATCTTACCTCACTGAACTTTGTTCCTCTTTTGGTCAATGGGGTGAAGTAGGTGCCTCTCCAGGATGGTTTGGCTAAATTAGTTGTCTGAGAGAGATAACATGAATTTTGCTCCAACAGAAGCAGTTTGTTTTAACTGGCTATAAAAAGGGAATACAATGCTTAGCTTGTATTTAAATTACTAATATTTAGACCTAAAAGTGTTAAGTAATTTTCAATGAATGTAAATCAGTAGCAGCACCAAAAAAGAGAATACAGAATGAACATAATTTTTATCTTTTTCTCTGTCCCCTCTGAGACAAAGAAAGCAGGAGAAAAGTGGCAGGAATTTTTGTTGAGCAATCTAAGCACAAATAAATTTCTCATAAAAATACAAGAGATGAAATGCATTATATAACATGAGAACAGTTATTAGAGGTAAGAAATTAAATTGTGGAAATTTACAGAAAAACAGTTCTGTGAGGAGTTGGTGTTTTCACAGTGCACAACTTACAGTCTGAAGGATAAAAATATGAAATTGCTATGAAATAGAAATAAAATGCACGTTCTAATAGGTAATTTAGGAAATAACAGTATTCTAGAACTAAATTTTCTCCACAAAGCCTGGGAAGAAATCTTCACTGAGATCTCATAGGATATGGTAGGAAAAATTTTAAATTTGCAATTATCATTCAGATTGTTAGGTGAAACAATCACCACAGAGGTTGAGTATGCAAAGCTACTGCAGTATTTTATCAAAAAAATCCTAAGTGTTCTGGAGAGTAAAGGTAAACAGGTTGTTTGGTCTGTAAGACAAAGGATTTCTAAACCCTTTTCCTTACTATTTTTCATTTAAAATTAAGTTAGAAGGAGATTAAATGAACTACTGAAAAAAATGTGAAAAGCCTACCAGTGTTACTAAAATCTAGTAAAGTTTAGATGTAATATATTCTTTATATTCTTAATACACAAAAATATCTTCACATTGAAGTCAATGAGATAAGTGCTTTTCTTGTAAGTCACAGAAGAAGCAGACTTTTATAGGAATTTTCCATTGATATTTTTTGAAAAAAAGTAGTTATTAATATTTGTTGACCAGTCTTATCTATGGTCAGAAGCAAAATAAAACATAATGATCCTGTCTTTAAAAACACAGCATGCACAGTAGTGAAAGAACAATATGATCATTAAGAATGGATGATATGGATGCTTTTTCTGTCTTGCATAGAGATGAAAACATCTGATTTTAATATGTTTTCTTTTTTTTTGTCCATTCCCTCAGGGTGAATTTGCTGTCACCTGTAGGTTGGATGTATTGTCATGAGTATTTATTACCATTTTCCTAGGGTTTTTTTCTTCCCCTTGACTCTGTTAAGTTCATGGGCATTTTGCACATTTTAAAGCATTTGGGATGAAATTATTCATAAAAAGAGAAAAGCTAAACTATTACATCATATTGTAATCCTATATAATGTATCTTGATGATAGTTTCTAATTTTAGGTACTAATTACAGTGGGGAGACTAGAATCTGCTCTACAACTTTGGCAGCTCCATGTGTATTGAATTAGTCTTTATTTCTATTGGAGTATTTAAAAGCAGAATGTGTCTCTATGAAATTAGTGGTAAAAAGTTTTATTAGATTCTTTTGCTTATAATACAACATACCACTAAGAGTATTCTAAGCTGGCAATTATGGGCAGAAGACCTTTTACCACTCAGCTGTGCACTCTCTGTGTATTTTTTGCAGTCAAAAGTGACAAACCTGCCCTATCAGAAAAGGCCCACACCAGCAATTTTTTGTTTGATGTTTCTGAGAAATAAGGATGAGGTATTTGGTTTTTGGTTTCCACCATTATCAGTAAAATGAGGTTAAGGAAAGAAAATCAACATTGTATATGAAACTACCCTCACATTCTTTCTACTCCACCACTGTTCCCTTTCTATTGTAGATCATTTACACAGAAAAGATTCACTAGGGTGACTGTTCCACAGCTGAAACAAAAGCTCTTTGATTTTCCAAGCTTCCTCCAAATTCACAAGGAAAGTAACCAGACAATGCTCACCTGAATCTAGTAGAGTAATTCAAATATTTCTATTAAATAAAAAAAAACAAAAACAAAAAAACCAAAGAGAGAGAAAAGAGAAATATTTTCTGCTTCTTATCTTGATTTAGTGATAACCTGGAACAAATGTAAGCAGAACAGCATCACTGTAGTTTGATATTGCAATCCATTCATCTTTAAGCTACATTTTCTACCTAGCTTAATCATGCTTTAATTTCTTATCAGCTTGTCCTTATGGACTCTATTTATTGAGCATCAACATCCAGAGCTATTACAGAGTTTGTTGAAAGGATAAATCTCCTTGTAGGAGAGATCTTCCTGGAAAAGACACAGTGTAAGTAGTGGTAAGCAGCAATTACTTCCCATCAGCCTACAAAGACTGTGAGATTATTAAATTATATTTAAGATTGTGTCATGGATGTTACCTCACTTTAAAAAACTCTGATATATCTATATATCTATATATTGATATATATCTCACATGGTCTTAAATCACTGTAAAACATGATGCATTACCAATTAGCTTTTAGCAAAGGCATACACTCAAGATTCCTGTACCTGTTCCCATGTCCTCTGCAACATGCCTGCATCAGGAAAAATCTTACAAGCCCTCCCCTACCCCCTCCAGCTGGACCCTACCTTTCAAAGCCACCAATGTATGAGTCAGTGTCTCCTTGCCCGCTAGCAAGGAGTAGGCTTCAATATCTTTCCCTGACTACAAATTTAGAGATCCCTGTGCAGAAACATTTTGATTTTGTGTCTTTTACTGCTCTTCCTCTTCTACAAAAAGCCCTGGGAATGTTCCACTTTGGGTAGTTTGGTTTCCAGAATGCTAAAGCAGCTCTTAGTTCTCTGCTTGAAAACAAAACCAAAATGGTGTAATTTTGCCCAATTGCTAAAAACTCTGATTTTCAAACTCTACCCTCTTTGCTTTTGCTTTTTTTTAGAAGAACTTTTGCCATTTCAGCCCTTACAAAAACAGGAAAGGGAAAGAATAACTAATTTACTCTCTGCATTTAGAGCATGACAATTTATAAAGACTTTATAAAGCTGACAGTTTATTTTTCCTAAGTATTCAAAAATTAATACACATTTTTTCAAAAAGCATAAGTCCCAAGAAGGTCAAAATTCAAATTGTCATTAAAAATAATTTCCTGTTCAAGATCTCTAAAGATACATAATACAGTGCATTATGACTGCCAAACTCTGAATTATCATTTTAGGAAAGAAAAAAAACCCAGCTCACCTTCATAAAACATGGCTTCGTATTTGTCTTTCCAACCCCAATCTCAGAACAATTCTGATCAGAGATTTCCTTTCCTGGACTGAATAAGAGCTATTCAAGTTTCTACCAGACAGTGGTTCAGGGTAGTATGAGAAAATGTCAATTTTTTATGCAGCCACTGGTTCCATGTGGCTGCATAATCTTATGTTTCTGACTAGCTGCAAAACCATGACATGTACATTGTACTGCACAACCTGGTACTGATATTATGCTAAATCTTGTAATATGACAAAATTACACTCATAAAATAATGCAATTCACTCTCAACAAATTTATTAAAACCTTATGTGAAATCATTTTCTGTCTTAACTGTTATATTGGATCAAGCCCCTGATGTGTTTGAGAGCTGCACTTTCCGTCCTTTTTGTCTCAAATCACATTTTCAGAAATAAAATTGTTTGAAGTCTGGGTAGAAATATTATGGAAGCTTATTTTTCTGTGAAAAAGCAATAGAATAGGCGTCTTAGTGCACACATCCAAGTTGCTAGGTTCTGTTTTCAGTAATTTAACTTGGAGTTCATCCCTTGGTATATAGAGTTATGATTTCTTCACACTGAGGGCTAATACAAAATGTATTAACTGCAAATGAGGAGCTACAAAAGTCTTGAAAGGCGGTGTTTGAACACATTAATTTCCATCTCAGCTGATGCTGCATGAAGTGTTAACAGTAAACTCTGGGCCACAAGGGGATTACAGGTCTGATCATGCACTCTCAGCC
Organism: Agelaius phoeniceus; assembly: GCF_051311805.1. Taxonomy (NCBI): domain Eukaryota; kingdom Metazoa; phylum Chordata; class Aves; order Passeriformes; family Icteridae; genus Agelaius; species Agelaius phoeniceus. The sequence continues at coordinate 12,737,319 of NC_135267.1, forward strand.
ATGTAAGATCTCAGCCATGTTTCTCTCTTATGCTTTCAAAAGTATAATTTCCCTCCTCATCCTGGAAGGGAGTAGAACAACCCATAGCTATTTTTCATTATTGTCTCTTTTTGTGAGCAGTACTTTATAAAATGACAGTGCACATGGACAAAAGAAAATTTGAGAGATTTACTTAATGAAAAGAAAAATATGCTTTACAATTACCCTAAGACTCGTTGGGATAGTTGGTGTATTCCACATATTAAAAGAAATGAACATAAATATGAAAGTTCTCTGAATACTTCACAAATAAATTGACAGAAGTTTACATATGTAAAGGAAAAAATGCTATAGGTATCCTAAATTCACAGGAAGTGTGATAAAAGACACACAATGATGGAAAAATAAATTATAATATAGTTCTTTACATTTTAAGGGGTGTAGCTCCAGGATGTAAGGCCAAGGTCCTTTTATTACATGTTGTTTATTCAAATACTTTGAAACAGACACTTTAGTCCTGAAAGTGGATGGTTTTCTAGATGTGTTACTCATTTGAGTTGTTTTTTTTCCTAAGGTAGGATTTTAAAAATTCAATATTATTGGATCATAAAAACCTATTCCTAGAATGGCAAGAAGTAATAAATCCATAATTGCATTAACTGCAGAAAAGTTAATAGACATTTTAATTAAAGAACCACCCTAACAGGATTAGAATTCACTGCCCTATAAACGCTGAATCGTGCAGTGTCTCATCATAATTTCTGAGAATGTACAGGTGCTAAATTAACTACAGAGACCTCATCTTTTGTTCCTTGTGTAAAATAAAAACATATTGTAAATTAAAATGAAAAATTAATTTACAAGGTTATCACTCCATAATGCAGACAAAGCCTATTGGCTAGTGAAGCTGGTCAGGAATTTCCTGAGGTGCCTCTTTATTTGAAAATGTTGATAATGGGAACGAATCATTTCTGGGAAACGAATCTATTTCATAAAAATTTAATCAGAAAAGGTATCTCAGGACTTGTCAGGTTTTCTGATCATATCTGGAGCACAAGAGGCTTGAACATTTCAGAGGTCAAACCTCTTACCTTGCAGAATAGGCAGCTGCTTTTTACACAGGAGGGGGCCTGAACCTCCTGCCTCTACAGAGCTTGCTGCTGGTGAGCAGGGTGTGCACAGCACTGGCAGCAATGAGGCTGCTGGCAGCCTTTCCCACTTAGGAGAGAAGGAAAACCACGCTGTGTGCCAGCTAGAAAGCCATGTATTCACAGCAGTGCTTGACTTCTGTCTAACATGCTTTTGGGAGTCCAGGTGGTGTATCTGACTTGTGTAGAAGCACGAGAATACAGTATCTCAGTTTCTCAATATCTTGGAAGCTTCTATGTGGTACCTTTTCCCAGACTGCAGGGGAGGAATAAGAACAATTTCAGTTATTCTTTAATATATATTAAACTTCCCTGGCTTCTCTGTAAGCAGCCTTGCTTTCAGTCCCACCTAAAAAAAATGACTTAAAAATAATAAACCAGGACACTTTCATGCTAAAGGAGGAAGAAAAAAATCTTGCATTCATTCAAGTCACTTTGTATGAAGGACGTCTACAAGCAAAGCATCATAAAATTTAGACTAAATGTCATGTGATATTTTGATACTTAACCACCATTTTTTAAATTCATTGCAGTGTATTTTTCATGCTAAAGATTACTGGAAGAGATCGCTGGACACTGACTGAATTTATAAGTTGTGAGAAGTGATCTGTTGGCAGAATACAAATGCAGGTGATTATATCCAGTGGTTGGAGGAACACATAAATGGCCTCTGCCTTAACTTTACTAACAGCAGTGTTTTTAATTCAGTTGGATGTTAGATGAAAATGAAATAAAAAATCACCCAGCATCCCTCAACCCAGCAACATGATGCCAAAACCAATTTGCTCCATTTATGTGATAAATGCATCATTCCCTGCATAAACTTTTGCCTTGACTTTATAGATCAGTTTCTATAAGCTAAATGTTTCCATGAATAAGACTTCTACAGGATAAATAAAAAGTCTTTTATGCAGCATTGAAGCTGGCCCTCTCCAGGAAAGGTTCACAATTTCATCCATTTTGTTATCAAAAACTTGTTTTACTCATGCAGAAGATCAGAGTCATCTGTTCTAACAAAGACATTTGCTTTGTAAATATTTCTGTTTGAGCTTGCCATCAAGGCTCTCTTCAGAGTCAACAGGCTTAAATTGACACTATACATACAACTCACATTATCCTATATTTTTACATATAAAAAACAGATAAGCAAAAAAATCCCAGTATCTGTAAGCCCAGTTTTTTCTATTGACTGGAAAAAGAGGCTAAAGTAGTAATAGCTAAGGTGTAGACAGTAAGATATATGTATCTTAAAAAAATATGAGATTAAAGACTTGTTAATAAATACTTTTGTTAGGGTTTTTTGGCAAAAGCTGAGTCAGTATAAGTTAGGGACAATATAATACATGTACACAGGTTCACTGAAATGGGAACGAGATTAATGACATAAATGATCACATTTTTAGTAAAATATTTCACTGGTTCCTGGAAACTGTTGTGGTTCCAATCCTCAAAAGTGACACACAGGCAGGTTCCTTTTTCAAACTCATTCCTGTTTCCTTGTGTAAGACAGCAGCTATATATTTGCAACAGTAACACTAATAATACCACACAGATATTATTTCTTTACTTTGTTGCGCAATCATTATGTTAATACTGTATCAGAGGCATCACTATAAAAATAGTGTAGAGTTATCATTTATAATTTCTCAGAGCCCCATTTGGGTATGAATTTTAAATAATGTATTTTGATTCCAATACATTCTGAGAAATGAACTCTCCATCTGTTCCTTCCCACTCCTACCTTATGGTTGATATTTAGTTTAAAACCAGCAAAGTCAATACAATCCATTATAAAAGAGACTTTAGTAGGCAAACATTTCTATGCTATATTGAATATGCTCTGTATAATAAAAGTGATTTGAACAACCTGCACTGTACTTTGAAGTTATTAGCTTGCATAAAATATGGACTTATATCAGGAAAGAGGTATAATGCACTTGCTTCTGTATTACAGTAGCATGAACAAAGAGAATAATTATCAAAATAGGACATCCTGAATAATCTTCAGATTTTATACACGAAAAAATAATTTGAAAATAATGTCTTCATTTTACATTGAACTCCTTTGCAGTCATCACCCTCCTCTCCCCCTACCACTCCCATTTCAATGGAGGAGGCTTGTATCCAAGAGCATTTATGCCTTTCATAATTTTGTAGAAAATAATTTCAATACAGGGAATGGGAGGGAAAGAAAAGAGAATTTGCCATATGTTATGCTATATAAAGAATAAGCAAATGCTGACACATCATGTAACCAGCTCTTCATTTTCCAGGCTCTTCCCTTCACCCCATTTTAAACACAAGTGCAAGATGTGTCCTAAGAAAACATGAAGAACTTGATGATGATGATGATGATAGAGAACTTGAACAGGCCTTGAGTTCCTGCCAAGATATCAGGTTCCAGGGGTATGATATGGTCCAGGATTGTATTCTCCCTGGTTTAATGTCCATATTGGTACTCTGTAAGTACCAATAGAAAAACCATGTGCATGTACAGGGAAGGCCATGGGACTGGTGCTGGCCTTGGACTTTGTTTTTATATGATACAAATTAAACTAGAGAAGGTAAATAATGAATTAACCCTTCATCCAAGTTATTCCACAATAGAGGTTTTATGTTATATTATTATAGTTAGTCATTTACTTTTAGCCTATTTATATAAATTATAAGTTCTTTAAACACTAAAAGTAAGATTTTTGCCTTTTGTCTAATTTTTTTTTCCTTTCATACTCAAAACAGCTAAAATAACTAGAGATGTCTGCAATACATAATTGGGCAAAGGAACCTGAAATGAAAGTCCTACGTAAGATTCCTGATTTCACTTCCCTTCTGCCTTTTTTCAAACCAAGAAGAAATGGAATAATAATGGCCACCATTTCTGCCTAGAGGCTGTCCCCAGATGAACAGCTTGGTAAACACTGGGTGCAGAAGGGCTGGATTTATCCATGTCCTACATACATCCTCTCTTGTCTGTCTTGTGGCAGACCATTGCTTGATGCAGCATCCACATCTACCCCTTTTACCCAGGGAAACAAACAAACAAAAAAAGTAATCCATACACATTTCTTGCTGCTTCTTTGTGGGTCCAACCTGTCTCCACACAGGTTTATCAGAAGACAACCTGCTTATTGCCAAAAATAATTCATTTTAACCTGGACTAAGATGGATTCACAAGACTCAATTTGGTATTTGTGGGATTCTACAAATGCTGCTCTTTGTGTCTTATGACAGACAAGACACAAATTGCTCCATGGAAATCCATTTATCATGCTTGCAGCATGCAAGTTTATATAAAATTACTTCTAGTTACAAACAAAATATTCAGGGGAGTTAACTTACTAGAGGATTTTATTTTTTTTTCCCTGCTTTTATATTGCTTACTCCAAGACTAGAGGCTATAGGCCTAATAAGGTACAAAAAGCTATTAACACTCATTATTCCTTCTATTTATTTAAGAAGTAATCTTGTTACCCTTCTTAAACACTACTATTTTTTTACTGTTATTGTAATTTTAAAATATTAACAGTCGTAATAAAAAGTAAAAAATATTAATATTACCTTCAAAAGTCAGGAGATCATTTTCAAAATAAAAGAAAATAAATAAAATTAAAATAAAACCAGTAAAACTTGGCAGAAAGGCTAAGAATTCTGTGGAAAGTATTTATGAACATTTATTCTTTGGCTTTTGTAATTAGCCTATGTTAATCTCTTTGGTCAGCTAGTAATTCCTTGTTCGTCTCTATTTGAACCACATGCAAAGTAACGTTCATACTTTGAATTATGTTTGCAGCATGTAAAAATCAGAAAAATAAAGTTCAAGCTATCAGCATTCTGAAAATAGCATTAAGATTAAGAATTAGGAAAGTAAAAACTAGCCAGAACCAGTTTTGCCATATGTATTCTTTTATAATGTCTATTTCTTTAAAGGAGGCAGGCAGCATATACAACTTTTTCATTCTGCAAGTATTTCTTCTATGAACTAAGTGTAAATTAAGACTAACAAAGAGGTTATAGTATTACTCCATAGTGCTTTATTCAGTGTTTTACAATCCAATGGGAAGTCATTTGATTGACCTCACAAACACTAAATGTAATTTTACTTCACCTTCATTGATGGGCTATCTGCTATCCTTTGTGACCTTAAAGATTCACCTCTTCAGGTTCCTGTCAATTAACACTTTTCAGGAGCTCACAGACAGCCTGACTTGGCTCTGATGATCCAAATGTACTGGAGAGATGCTGAGTGGAGTGTTATTAAATATCCTAGAAGCTATTTAGGCAGGGCTGAGATGAATAAAACCATTTGGGTTTTTATTCCCTCTGGTTTAACCAGTTCGACTGCATACCTCCTACCTATTTAAGTTCTCAAGCAAGTTTAGGAGTTTCATCTCCCACTCAGACTCATGGTTATCCAGAAGCTGCCTCAGGTTTTGCAAGTATTTGAAATAACTAAGTTGGATCGAGGATTTGATGTGAATGTGAGCAAGGCTGCATGATGCTTTTATACATGGTTTTTTAGTTTTTGTTTGCCCCTTCAAATAGAATCTGGAATAATACATAAAAAGGAATCTGCGTTTTGACACAGTGCAATTCATAAAGGGTGGCTATGATTTGAACAAACCATGCCATTGTTTATAAGTCACAACAGCAGGCATGAGGCAGTACAGAGACCTCCCACTGAACCACTCAAAATATCATCCTGAAAGATGTGAGATCTAACATCTTGAAAGTCCCCATAGCTCTTGATCAACATTTGAACAGACTAAGAATAGATATTGAAGTGCTTAGTTGTCCTGGTTTTGGCTGGGGTAGAGTGAAATTTTTTCACAGTGGCTGTGTTTTGTATTTGTGCTGAACACAGGGTTTAAAAGAGAGAGCTGTTTTTGTTATTGCTGAGTAGAGCTTACACAGAGCCAAGGCCTTTTCTGATTTTTGTACTGCCAGGCTGGGAAGTGGCTGGGAGGCTGGGAGGAGACACAGCCGGGACAGGTGACCCCAACTGACCAAAGGGACATTCCAGCCCATGTGACATCATGCTGGGTATAGAAGGCAGGGGAAGCAGGAGGAAGGGCAGGACATTTGCAGCGATGGCGTTTGTGTTCCCAAGTCACCCTGAGGTGTGATGGGGCCCTGCTCTCCTGGGGGTGGCTGAACACCCACCTGCCCATGGGAAGCAGGGAATTCATTCCTTCCTTTGCTTTGCTGTGTGCACAGCTTTTGCTTTTCCTATAAAACTGATTTTATCTCAATCCAGGGGTTATCTACCTTTTACCTCTCCAATTCTGTCCCTAATCTCATTGGTACAGAAGTGAGAGAGTGACCATGTGGTTCTTGGTTGCTTGCTGCGGTTAAACCATGACATTAATCTAAGATCATTTATGTTCTTATCTTGTAGATGAAGACTTTTCTTCTGTTGAAATCTAATACATTTTAAACACCTCCAATACTCTTTTGTAAATGAGAACTTATTTTTATTGTACAAGATGAAAATCACTGTAGACTTGATATGTTCAGTTTTTCACATGCCATTAATTTATCTAAATTTTTCTTTCTAATTCTTAGGACATGTCTATTCTTGAATAGGAAAGATAATCAACTTTCTCTAAGATTGGGCTGTTAGTTTTAAATTTAATGCCTCTGAAATCTTGGTTAAATTTAGAACAGGAAAATTATGTTTAGGGCAATATTAATTATTAGAATTGGTCATAGAAAATAGAGTTCTCAGGTTAATTGAAAATAAATGTGTACTGATGTGAAGAAAGTTTAAAAATTCTGGGTTTGCATAGAAGATTAAAACAAAATACCTCAATGTTCAATAGCTCTATAAGTTCTAATTCAGAAGACCTGGATATTTTTAAGTGATTGATTCTGCATTCTAAGTTTGTGTCTATGAATAAGATTTTGGTCAAGAGGAATTTAGGATCCCAGCTCTCACTGAAAAGGAAATTAAGGTTCCTTGATATACCTTTGAAAATATCTCAGTTTTTTTTACTGCCTCTTTACTGCCACATCATGGCAGATTTACTGATCACATTTTAAGCATTCCGTTTTTAAAAAAACATTTTTTTCAAATGAAAAATAATTAGATGCGAAATCTAGAAAAATTATATTTGACTACTTTTGCCCAGAGCTCTGCATTAATAGCCAATGCAAATATTACACTGATACATTGATATGTGGTACCAAATTTAAATGGTGCAATAAAAGAAGAAATAGTAAGATAACAAGAACTTGTTTAGCTGTATGGCTTGAAATTCTCAGAATACTGTCAGAGAAGTTTCTGAAATATCTCATAGGAATTAATATTCAAATAAATAACCTTTGGATGCCATGAAGTTTGAGCATATTTGAATTCAACTTTCCAGTTTATAGTCAATTCTAATTAGAGAGGGGTTTTGTGATTGGAATAATTTGACTAAAATTTCTGTTTCTAATTGTTTCTTGGACTAAGGCTTTCCATGTAATCTGAAAATTTATTTCAGAGAAACCAAAACACCTTTGCCCTTTACTACTGGTAACAATTATAATTGTGCAGTGACTTACCTGCTTTTTTGTTTTGACAACATCGCTTTAGGGACACATTATTCATAAAGCAGGAGGCAACCTTTGAAGATGATAAGAGCCATGGAATGTGCTCAGTTCAAGTAGCAAAAATAGTACTTGAATTCAGTCTTCTTTCAAGTTTGATCTGCCTCTGAGAATCAGGAATGGTACAATAGAAATTAGTATGTGCATGAACTACCTACAAAAAGGCTTCTGTCACATCCTTCCCTCACTCTCTTTTGTTCTCAGTGAACTTCTTTGCAGGTTGTTGAATGTGATATATTAAGAATTTAAACCTTGCTCACTGGAATAAGTGTATGAAATGAGTAATCAGAGGAAGAAATCTTCATACATGTCTTTTGACATTTTATTCTTTTAGCCTACACACAATGTCCTATGGCAAACAGAACTGACCTACATGGGAATTTCGATCCAATATAGGGATGGGGAGGAGGAAGCGGGGGAGAAGCCCTCATTTCTGATCTTAATAGCAAAAATGAAGAAAAAAGAAAAGTACTCTGATAGCTGTGCAGATAGCTTGATTAAATCACCCCATGAAAGTGAAAACAGAATAGAAGGCTTTATGTGCATGCTTGATTCAGTGATACAATAGTCTTGTAGTTTGCTTATTTTTTATTTCTTCAATTTGCTGTCTTGTGTTTATTTTACATTACAGGCCATTTATTTTGCAGGAGGAACTTTTCCTCTTATATCATTTTTCTCTTGTGGTATCATACTGTGCATGCTATGCTTATTCATGAACAGTGAAACACATTTCCCGGGCTCTAAGGAATGTATTGTTTTAGCCTAAGTTTCATGGGACTCAGTGAACTTAAGTCCATTTCTGTTCATAATAATTTACTTAAAGATATTTAAGCATTCAGGTGAGTTAATTATGTGCTGAAGTGTTTGGTTTTACAGACATGAGTGTTCTATTATAATTTTTTTTAGTTATTAAAATTGTGTTGTTTTACAAAATATGTACTGAATATAGAGGTTGTTGTATTAGCCTGTTTTATTATTATATTTCAGATACTTCTTGCAACATGATTATATATAGTTTCAGCATGGACATATGGAGAAATTCTGTATGTAAGAGTAAGTTCCAACATTATTAAGTCAAGAAAGGACTAAAGTATAAGCCCTTCATACTATTTGAATGCTACTCATTACTCAGCTAAGTAGATCCCCACACAAATCTCATGAAGATGCCATTCTGAACTATGTTTTTTTTTTTTTTTCTGTTTAGGATGTACCACAAGAAAGTTTAGTTATTTCATAAGCCTAATGAAAATTTAATTTCCTTGTTTTCCTGAGAATGGCAAAACCAAATAGTTTTCAGATTTTAAACTGTACCCTACCTGCATATCTGATACACAATCAACCAGGAACTCTCTAAAACTGCCCAAGACAATCATTAGGGAAGCTGGCAACTTAGAGGTAGCAAACAGTCACTACTTCTGCATACTTCCTTCATATAGTCATATCTTTAGGCATCCTGTGTGGCTGATTAGGGTTATAGAACAGCTAAAATTTCAAAACTCCAGATAGTTCAATGAGAAGCAGAAGAGTGGGTTTCAATCCAGGGCTTTTATCTCTGGATTTGCCTAAACAAAAGCAGGACAGATTTGCATCATCTTCAGTGTAATTGGCTTTTAATCAAAAATGATTTTAACATAAATATTGAGATTTTTGTTCCTGAAGCAGCATGATTGTTTGCATTTCCCCTTGAAACAGGATGTAAGTGCAGATGCCATTCAGCTGGAATGCTGACAGCCAGCTGAACTCTGAGGGCTGTGACCCCACTGAAACAATTCTTTATGCTGAGGAAGTGTGTGCAAATAGGTTCCAATGCAGAAAGTAGAAAAGAAATCCATTGTAACAAAAATATATCCCTTTCAAGCTGAGATAAAAACCAACCAGACAAACAAACCAATTTTTCGTTCAAATGATCATCCAAAAGATTCAATCAGCATCTAGGACACACACAGACTTATGAATATAAATAATAAAACTTGAAAGTGAGCATGAAGCCCTGCACTGAATCATACAGTATCAAATATTTGGGGGAAATTTAAAAGCTTGTTTATCACATGTATTGTCTTAGCACCAAAATAAACAAGGTAGGATGAGGCTACTCTTCTCTATCCTATCAGCGTCAGCAACATAAGCACAAACAAGGTTGTGCTGCTAAATTTCTCTCCAGTGTTGATGGCTTGAGAGAGAGGAAAGATAAGAAAAGAGTAAATTGAACAAAGGATATTTGATGTTGCTTGCTATGGCAACATGGCTGAAACAGGATGTGTGCTACTATAAACCAAGAAAAGTGCACCAAGTGTGGTGTTGGAGTAGAGTGGCCCAGCTGTACTTTGGTGACTGCAACTTCACTGCACACTTTGAAGTGATCACAAACAAGTTATTTGCAGAATAAAAGTGTGCCTCAAAAATCATAAACCTGCCATGATCTAACAGCCTTCTGAGGCTTAGTGCATCAAATCAGCTCATTTTATGGCCAGAGATGAACAAGACCAAATGCAGCCATGGTCTGAGCCGAAATGTCTCTGAGGATTTTCTCTGGAGGAAGTAAACCTAAAATTTGAATTAAATAAGAAGAATTAAAATGAATTAAAAAAAAAAATCAGTCTAAACTGATTCAAAATTATAAATTTTAAGGAAAAACTTTCAGGAACAACAGATGAACCACAAAGACCCTGACATCAGATCACTCAGGCACAGACTATCTCACTGTGGATGTTTACTTAAAACCACTAGCTACTGATCTGATGTGCCCAGGGACAAATGCAGTACAAGGGAGTAGCAGAAAAAAAATCAAAAACAACTGAAAAGCCATGGAAAAAATATTTTGACAATTATTATTAATATGTATATTTTGTCGATTTATTATTCCATTATACAACACAGGAACTCAGGTTACAGTATTAAAAAAATTATATAGCAGAACTTGAGAAAGAAACAAAATACTATCAGAGTTGAAGAACAGCTTCATTACAAGGAGCAATACACTAATGTAATACTTCCAAGAGTGGAAGGAAGACAACAGGGGAAGGAGGTAGTAACACACAGAGAAGGAAATGGGTAATGATGATGAATTACAACTATTATCTAAAAATTTTAATAGCAGAAAACCCAAGGGGCATTCAAATGAAATCATCAGGTGTAAACTTTAAAACAAAGAAAAATAAGCTTGTTTCTCACAGCATGTTGTTAAAATGTGATGCACACTGGATGCCAAACTGAAATGTGTTTGAAAAGCAAGTAGGCAAACTTACAGAGACAAGTTAATTAAAGTCTGCTAATCAGAATATTGAGCAATAAGCATGCAGATCAGGAAGTCTATAAACTCATGATTTTTCACAAGATAGGAGGAATATAGTGGGGTCAAAAAGATGGTGTAATGATGGCAGTAGCATTGTACTACTTTTTGGTGCACTGCATTGAAGAATCAACTACCCATCTTTGAAACATTGCACGAAAAAGAGTTTACTTGGCAGTCACTTCATATATCTGAAACAGCTCTACCATGGACTGTTTAACAGCTCTACCATGGACTGTTGCCTAACCTCACTAATAAACCAGTTAAAATCTCTGTATTATGGAGAAATTATATCTGTTAGCATTCTAACTGAAAATGAATGCACATATTTTAAGAGCTGCAGGATAGAACCAGTATGACAGTCTCCTGGATAAGAAATAAAGACATCATCAAATATACATTTTAGTCAACTGCTAAGCTTTGGCCAAAAGTTTATGCTTATATGCAAGACTATTTTAATAATAAGAATTTTCCTGTAGATTTAACAGGAGTTTTCTTGTAAAATAGGATTGATATTTATTCCAAAATGTGTCAGTTGATTCACTTATTCAGTGATTATGTTAGCCTCTGCAGTACTCTTGTTTAGCAAATGTCAAAAGTAAAAGTTTGTTGAAAATAGATACATGGATGCAGGATCTAAGGTTAGCTGCTAAACGACCTTTTTCCTGGATGAGAGTAATGCAGTGGTTTATTGTATGGGGTGTGTGAGATGCATGATGTCTTCAATATTAATATCCTAACTTTCAAAGAGTTGAGCATCAGGTAACTGACCAATTCAATTTGGACTTGACCAATTCACTGCCTGGTAAACATTTTTCTAAACCTTTTTTAGTACTGAGATTTGTAGAGGAGATTACACACACAGAACAACAAAGGCCTTAAATTATAAGAGTATCATGTGTGAATGTGTGTGTCTGTGTGCACAGATACTCATACACACGTACCTTTTAAGATATTCTTTTTTTTTAAGTTCTTGAGGTTAAATATGAGTATAAGTCCTTTGCTAAATGACACTCATCAGTGCTTTCAATCTTAATCAAAATCCCTACAGAAATACCTGCAAAGTTTTGTCACAATAATGTTTATAAGAGGATATTTTTGGGAACGTTGTCAAATATCCCAATGAATAAAGTCTCAAATATTGAATTTTATTCAATCTTGCTTTCTTAAAGGCCTCGAGCCAAATCTCAATATGTGTAACAGTAGTACAACTGATGGTCCATTGAGTTACTGGACCTGGGAGAAAATCTTGTGAGGAGGGCTTGCTCCAGACTGTAGGAAGATAAATTTTGCAAAAATCCCAATGCACAAACTTCCAATATCACAAAGCTTATATGTACAAAATCAGTGTACATATAAGTACAGTATGTGTACTTAATTAAGTACATATATGTATCAGTGTGAAAGCCATACTATTTGTAAAGATGAAGTTGTTACTGTAACTTCCTCCACATGGGTCTGCAATTGTATGGAACAATTTACATGTAAATCCTGGTTTTCCTAATGACCTTGGTTGGTTTGCTACTAGGAGCAACACAGCTAGTAAAAATCAATCTCAATGCTCTATCTTGCAAAATCTTTCAAATAAATACTGTAAACTGAAACATGGTTGCAATAAGACACAAATGTTATATTTAATTAGTATTTTAGTGCACTTGTTAATCATCTGAACATAACTTCTGAAGAGTTTGGGGGACAGATTTATTCCTGGCTAGGTCTCAAATGCAGCTTGACATTGTGTAAGTAAAATTCCATTTACTTTATAGTCTTTTGCCTCTGTCATGAAAGGGAAACAGCATATTTGGGATGAATCCATAAGAGAATCCCACTAACGTTCTTGCTCCTATGACCAGAAGAGGTAGTGTATGGTCTCCAAATGCTAAAAGTCATCCTAGAGTGACTGTGTAGATTCTGCATAAATCTGCTGGGCAGCACAACTGTCTCTCAATTGAGTGCTCCCTTGGTGACACAGGAGACACAGAGATATTTACAGGCTGTGAACCTTATTCCATTTCAAAATGGTTCCTACATGGACCACAACAGTTCTGAAAGAGTTTTAACTAGTTTGTCTTCTAGAAAAGATATTAAGCACTTATCTAGCTATTGGCTTGGTTTGTGCTTTTTCATGTAAGACAATATCTATACAAAGCATTTACACTTAATACTGGCTAATGTTTACCCCTCAAATTAAAAATATGAAAATTTTCTATTCCATGCCTTTAAGACTTCATAGAAATGAAGTATGCCTTGTATCCTTCATGGAAAACAGGTCTTTGAGGTGTCTGTTCATACTCTGCTCTTCACTATCCTGAGAACTGGACTCAAAAAAGTAGATATGGGAGGTTTTCAACATGTAGATACTAAGAATTTAGTGAATTTTTTCCAAACTATGTGATTTCTAAGTCTTCAACAAAAGTTCAACCAAAAAACACAGGAGATTACTAAATCTGTGATAATTTTCCTTTCATGCATGAGCATTTGTACAAAATAGAAGAGGAGCACTAACTTATGATGCTTTAACTACTATAGTAACTAATGGACTTTGAAGGAAGCATAATGGGCTGAATACTGCTCTGCTAATCTGCTTCCTGTCCCCTCTGCCCCTGCCAGCTCCAGAGGTCTGCACAGCTGTTCTGGGACTGAGCAGAGCGTTGCTGCTTTCCTTGCCCTCTGCCTGGCTCTTCAACTCTCCTGTGTGGGATTGGCATATAGCCTTTTATGAATTCTATTCAAATACCTTTTAGTACAGTAGAATTCTTTACAGCTTGTCAGGAATACACAACAGAGACACACTAATACCTAAAAGCTTCAATGGAATACAAAGGACTTGCCTTTGGGACGTCTGATTTGCTTTTCCTTTTAAGGAAAGTGTAACACTATACATCACTCTGGCTGGCATCACACTGGATGTCTGTCAGAAGCTACCTTTTTCAACTGTCAACCCATCAAACTAATTGCTTTTCTCTGAACATGGGTTGGGTGTTGACAGAATTTTTTTTATTATTTTTTTCAACCTGCTGATATAGGACCTAGATATTTGGAAGAGAGAGTATAGATATTTTGGAGAAGGACAAAATGGACATTAAAATAACTAAAAAAGTAATCATATTTATTTCCTTATGAGGTAAGTAAAACTATACTGAAATAGTAGAACAAGTGCAGGCTTCTTGCCAAGATACCACTCAGACTACAGTATAGCTCTTTTAAAACTTTGCCAAGTATTTTGGCACTGAGAAACTGCTGACAAATTAATATGTTTATGTGCTGCATACAGCATCTATTTTAGACTGTAGTGCTGCACTAAACATATTTTCCCAAATACACTCACTTTATCAGATTTTTTTTCCTCAGAGAGGTTTCCTTATCTACCTTAAACTATGCAAGGAGGTTTTTCTTTCGACTGTTTTTTATAAATATTTCAAATTAACAATTCATTATTCAATCCTTAGGGGCTTTGGACACTGCAGTAATTGCATGTAATTTTGTTATACAACATATTTTATAAACTCTTTAGGCAATTGTAAACTCTAAGACGGTGTGCATTATTGGATATACAGGAGTGTTGCTATATAAGTGATGTTTTGCTTTCCTTGCTAGTTTAAAAATTTACCAGAACAAAGGAGCTGTTACCACTGTACCAACAAAACTGTGTATACACACAAATAAATAAAAACATTTTACTTGTGTCCATATGTATGTGCACATACATATTTTTGTGCATGTTCTTAATTCAAAGTGAAAACACAAGCAAAACTTACGTTATGCTAAATGATATCTTTAACAAGAGAAAGGGATACGAATGGGAAAACTTAGATACAAAAAATCAATAAATACAGTGAGAACAATGCCTTTCTTTGAATAACCTAGTAGTCAGAGCCCCTATCCAGACTGCAGGAGGCTGAATTAAATTTCTTCTTCTCTCTGTTGAAATTTGAATCCAATTCACCCAGGTCAAAAGATAGTCCTAAATGACATATTAAGGGGTACAAATCTGGAAAGAGAAGCATTCATTTAGTCTGCTCTCTTCATACTGTTGCCAATTCTCTTCACACTTCCAATGTTCCAAAGTGTGGGATGTGTATGTTGAACACATATCCTTCAGTGCTTTGGTTATGTTTGCCCAATGCTTTGAATAACTGCTAAAATGAAAATAAGGCTCCCTCATCATTGTTACCCTGGACAGTCCTTAACATGTGACAGTATGCATGGATCCAGATTATCTGGGCAGACAGGAGGAAATGGAGAGAATTAAATCCCAGGATTATCCCAGGATAAATGGTATAATGAGCTAAGGGCTTGTAAAAGATTTGTGAATTTCTAGTCCCTCCAGATTTAATATGAAATAATTTGACAACATAAATATTTTTTATTTAATGAAAACTGTATTTCTAACAAATAAATAATTTATTAAAACTTTAAAAAAATCATTCAAGACTGAAGATAACATTCTGCAAGAGGATAAGCTCTTTTCTTATGCTTAAAGTGGCAAAGCATTATTACTATGCTAGAGATAAGGCTGATTTACATTATTTAACATTTCTAAATTGTGAAGTTCAGAGTCTGCTTTGGTGATGTGGATAGCAGCACATCTCAGGTGCTCTCATTTGCAGTCCATGTAGCCTGTGATTCAATGCAGTAAGTGCCAAGCTGTGCCATCCCTTGTTAAAATGTCAGTAATTTTTCCAGTGCTAACCTTCTTTTAGACACTTACAAACCAGCACATGGGCACAGAAGGAGGCAACAGACACTCTTTCCTCCACCTATACTATTTAGGATGAGCACAATATTCAATATTAAATGGCTGCACCAACATTCTGACAACATCTTGGTATGCCTCCAAATATCTGAACAACTTTAGCAAGTAGTTATAGTACCTGTGTTTGGAAAAGTTCAATGGGAAAAGATGATCAGTCTCTTTCCCCTGTTCCTTCCAGTCCTTGGAATTCTAAGTCAGAAAGTTCTAAATATATATTCCTGATTTTTCTTCCCATATCTGTCAAATTCCACCTAACAAACACGTGTGTCTGTGTCACACTAATAATTGCAATGAACTTTGGTGACATGAAGTTGTTCTTAAAGAAGTGATAATATAATGTAAGATACAGTCAATAGAGCACTGAGAAGACAACACCTTTTAGGTTCCTTTGTAAATGCCTGTTTATTTACAAGAACAACTTGTTTTAATGTTGTAGCCTTAAAATGAAGCATCATCCATTCACATAAATATACATTTAAAACCAGTGAAAGAGGAGAGTAATAAAAAGCTTGGAAACAGTATGTTTGCTGATGAATTGATCAGTAGAGAAGTCCAAATAAAGATAACAAGGAAGATCTAAAGTGCATGCTCAAATACAGTCTTAAACAGGAAAAAAAATGTTGCTGGAAAACCTTGTATTAATTAATGATGCAAAAAAACCCAAACCCAAACAAACAAAACAAACAAACAAACAAACAAACAAACAAACAAACAGAAAAAAAAACAACCCAAAAAAAACCCTCCAAAAGTTATAAGAAAATAGAACTGGCTTGATTAAAAAATTCTATTAAAAGCTCTGAAAGACAATAAATGGTTCAATAGAGGTAATCTGCAGTTCGGATTTGCTCAGTTACCCACTTGAGGCCTTTGTCAAAATCTTTTGACAAGCTAATTAAAAGGAGACAGTTATGCAGCACTGAGTATTTACCTCTGTGAAATGAATCAACCCATCTTCAGGTTTCCATATCCATCTTTCCTTCTTAGCAGTGCCACACTGACCTTTCTGGATGCCATTTATAAACTCCCCTTTCACCATTATAGCATCAGAGTTACATTTCATTTGACTGTACTTGGGGGAGGATTTATGTTTATGTAAAAATATGGAGAAAATATTATGTAGCTAGTAGTGTAAACCTCAACAAATTATATAATCTACATATATCTATCTTTCAGATAATGAAAATATTCTAAAAAAAAGTTATAAAATCCTATATAAAACTCCAATAGTCAGAATATATAATTAGAATACTTAATCACCTTAAAACACTATGATGACACTATATTTCTTTTAATATCAATTTACTTTATATCTTAAATGATTCCTAATTTAACTGGGATAACATTATTTCTTAAAATACTTTTAAAGAAGTTATTTAGAAAAAAAACCCCAAATTAAAATGTCCCAGATGAAATCTTAACCTGATGCTTCACATTTGCTTTTGATTATAAAGATCTTAGATATCTTTGTTTCCTCTCCAAAACTTTATGATTTTTGATGGCATCCATTTCAGAAAGAATCTGTAAAACCCTTATCTGTTTTATTCTGCTGCTGATACTGTGTGTATTTGTGATACTTTTTATCTGCATCACATAAAAGAATTGTCAGCCTGCATGATTTCCCCCACATTTCCAGATATCTGTGTGAGTTGCACTCTCTCCTTGATAATTGTAGGTTTGTTTCAACTGTCCTTGATCAATACCATTTCTACAGTGGAGGTAAGTTGATAAGCAAGGCTCTAGTTACTACTCTGGAATTGACTCACTATTCAACTGTCCCTTCCCTGCATTTCACTTTGTACATTAACAGACAGAGGCTAATTATGTTTGCATTAGAAATGCAGTATTTAAAATATGTGAATGATAAGATACTTTGATGATTTAAGCTAAAGCTGCATTTCAAAGCTGGGACAGATTAAAAAAAAAAGAGAAATCCCTGTTCCAAGGGATATGTGTAGAATCCATAAAACTGTGTCTGGGTGCTGCTGCACTGGAGTTAGGGCCAATAAAATCCACAAAGAAAATTCTGTTCCTAAAAAGGAAGAAACAAAGGCAATAGCCTCCAAAGGGGACCGCATGCGGCGACTGTTAGTTTTTCCAAAAGAGACCTACGACCTTGGCACTCCTTCAATAAGAAAGCTTTTATGTAGCATAGTTCACACTAGCATTTTGGAGGGAACAGATTAGGGTCAGTCTAGTTTCTTTCAGTGACCTGTTAGCTAGTGTTAAGTGACATGTAAATGGTGGTGTTTTATGGAGTTTGGGGGAGTATTGGTTTATGCCACGTGTCCCTTACGGTGGACAACTATCAGTCCCATACTTGAACTAATAGAGAACTCTGAAAAGAGTAAACTGGTTCAGCTGGTGCTTTTACTCCAATGGACCCTTCCAGCAGGGCATATGGATGTTCACACACTGGAATATTATTTTGGTCCAGGACTGAGCTTTTCAAGCTGATCTACCACTGTTGAGATTCAACCACAGCTGATCACTCAGCCCCACACAGCCACTCAATCACTTTCACTGCACTGGGTTGGGGAGAGAATCTGGAGAGTAAAAATGACAAAAACTTATGGATTGAGAAAAGGACAGTTTACTACCCAAAGAAAAGCTGGACACCGAGGCAAAGCAAAACAAAGAATTCATTTATCACTTCCCCTCAGCAGGTTGGCATTCAGCTATCCCCAGGAAAGCAGAGTCCCAGGAAACCCAGGTCCCATCACACTTAACACTGACTTAAAGAAGGCAAACCCAGTCACTCCAAGCGTCCCCCACCTTCCTCCTTCTTCCCTCCACTTTATATACTGAGCATGAGGTCATATCATATGGAATATTCCTTTGATCATCTTGTGTCAGCTGTGCTGGCTGTGCCCCTCCCAGCTCCCTGTGTGACCCAGACTCCTTACTGGGGTGGTAGGTGAGAAGCAGAAAAGGCTTTGGCTCTGTGCAAGAGCTGCCCATGAATAATGAAAACATCTCTGTGCTTTCAGCATTCTTTCCAGCACAAATCCAAAACACAGCCCCATACTAGTTACTATGAGGACTATTAACTCTGCCCAGCCCAAACCAGCACAGCCACCATTTGTCCCAGTGCTAGATTAAAGCACACAAGCTGGATTCCTTCTGGATAACACTGAAACAGTTTGAGTGTACTCAGAGCATACCTCAGATGCTTTTAGACCTAGGAGGTTGTTATGGTTTAACTGCAGCCAGAAACCAAGCCCCACACAGCTGCTCACTCACTCCCCCACCAGCAGGATCAAGGAGTGAATCAGAATGGTAAAAGGTAGAGAAATCGTGGGTTGAGATATACACAGTTTAACAGGAAAAGCAAAAGCTGCACACACAAAGCAAATCAAAGAATGAATTCACTGCTTCCCATGAGCAGGCAGCTTTCCAGCCATCTCCATGAGAGCAGGGCCCTGACATGTGTAACAGCAACTTAGGAAGACAAGCAACACTACAAATGTCCTTCCCTTCCTCCTTTTTCCCCCTGCTTTATGTACTGAGCATGATGCCATGTGGTCTGGAATGCCCCTTTGGTCACTGTGGGTAACCTGTCCTGGCTGTGTCTCCTCCCAGCCTCCCAAGCACCCCCAGCCTCCTCCTCAGTGTGGCAGTACAAAAAGGAGGAAAAGCCCTGGCCTTGTGCAATCCCTGCTCAAAAATAGCAAAACCATCTCTGTATTATCATCACTGTGCTACTGATTCTTTAGTTTTGTGACACTACTGATGTGTTTGTGTATGTGTACTAGAAATTATACCAGTGGAACCTAATTTTTACTTTTATTGATTCATTTCGGAACGATTTTCTCTTTTTCTATTATATAAATTAACATATTTAAAGGAAATGTTTATCTGTATAAACCCATTCTATAATTTTAAGTAATTTACTAGTGTACTCATCCTGGTTACTTTCAGCCATCTTGATCTGGCATAGTGTAACATTGTAACTATGTATTTTGTACCAGCTCCCAAAATCACCAAAACAGTACTGTTGTCATTTTAATTCCATGTGTCTGTTTTAGACATTGTCAGTGTTACATAGATTCAAATTTTCATTTTACAATCTTCAGGGCCTATTACCTAATAACTGACTTGGATTGTTACTTTCAGTTTTGGTTGACTGTAATTTTATCAGTATTTTAAGGATTATTTAACACATTCTTTTCAAATATGTGAAAAAAACAAGAACATTCTTATCATGGTGAGACATCATGATTTGATACACAGCTCTGTGCACCACAGAGCATTCCCTGAATTTTTTCATTGGGCAGGGGAAAGCAAATAAAAAATGAATAATGTTCTTACAGAAACTGGAGCCTGTCCTTTAGCTATATATTGCTTGCACTGCTTATTAATGTCAAGGTAATTGAGTTCATCATTGTCTTCTCCCCCTTTTTCTTCTGATGGTGTCTGAAGATGCTTCCAGAGAGGCTTCACCTCACAGCATAGAGACAAAGTAGGCAGCATGCCACAGCCCAGGGACTGCAATTCATTTACCTAGCAGGTACCACATCTCACACCCCAGACTATGATCAGGTCTCATGTCTCACTGTCAAAAAATCATTAACTGATTTACCCCATACAAGTTAATTTGTCTTCTAAACCAGCAAATGTACCTAATTTCAACAAATCATCTAAGAGTGGGGATCTTCTCTAGCAAATTTTATGTTCTAAAAGTTTAACTCAAATGGCAGCTGGTGGCTGTTCCTGTGCTTAATGGAGAGAACTAAGAAATCTGAGAGGGCACATGCTAGCATCTACTTTACACATCTGTTTTAAAAAGGGATAAATTCTCCTGGAAATGTCTCTCTTTTTCTGCAGACAGGACATAGATGCTGAGGACAGTAGGAGTCTAACGCCTATTGGTCACTAAAAAGTTTGTTGACTAGAACCAAGGTAATTACACCAGATTCTCCATATAAAGAGTTAAAGAAATAAAGAGATCCAAGAGGGAATCAGCCTAAGACATTGCATCTGTGAGGTAAAGTGTTTTTTGGAAATGCTTTCTCTGGTTAGTGTAAAGGAAGACTAGCTTTGACTACCTAATACAAACAACTTTTGATGTTTAAATACTTGTGAAATGAGTACTCTGGTATGTGAATTCCTTACCTAACAGCACTTATGCCTATGGGTAAGTGATTTATGAAACACAAGTGCCTACTTTTTGAATTTATTCCAGGGTCTAGCCAATGTGCAATATCCATGTACATTAGATAAATGCACACATAGTTCTATAATGTCCAGTGCAGCTTTTCTCTCTACAGTAGATGCCCACAAATATAATAATTGATCAAAAAATTATCATAGTCCCCAGGTTTTGGCATAGATGACGTCTCAATGATTTTTTGTGACAGTGAATTTCCTTGGCTGATCACACATTGCTTTAAAAAAAATTAAATTCTCATAATTGTGTTCCATTCTACTGACTTTTAATTACATTGAAAGACTCTCTGTGTTATGGAATCATTATGAATCATGCCACTGCTACTCTGCCACAAGATAATGATGAGGGACTTTTCAGTTCTAAATTTTTAGTGCCTTGACTTAGTTCAGTTCAGCATTAAGTAATGTTAGGCTTTATAATTTCTAATCAAATATTAGTTCTGCCATGATGGTTGCTGGACACCTTCATGGCTCATCTTCAGATTTTTCATTTGATACAGGGCACACTCTGATTTCAGGCACCTGAAAGGGAAACTACAAATTCAGCACATTACTTGACACATCTATATAGTTCCTAATATGAACAAATTTTTGATTTTTTTTTAAATTGATCACTTCATGCAAAGATGTTATGTCTGTGTTTCTCTAGGCTAATACCAAACACATACATTGGTACTATCCTGAGAGTAGTACTGTTTTGGTGGTTTTTTTCCCTTAAAAATTAGCAACATATATATAGATCTTAAAATTATAATAAATTATTTTTGTTATTTTTCTTCTTAATAATTGTTTCTGTGATATTTAGTTCAAAATTATAATTGCATTCCTCCATAATTTATTTTGGTGAGAATTAACAGGATTTGGTTTCTTCCGGGGTACTCTCATAGAGGTTAATAGAAATTATTTCACATTTAAAAGACTAATTAGAAGGTAAAATCTTACTATAAACTTTTTTTTTTAATACCTAATTTTAAATATCTTACCTTTAGAGAAGTGTAAGGAAGGTTGAGCTCTCTTTTTTCAATTATATTTCATTTTTTCCCCTCTGTGTCACAGCTTTGCCTTCTTAGTTCCCTTTCTCTACAGTAATTCTGATTGTAAAGTAAAACTACACTTGATCAGCACTAAAATGGTCACTGATGCTTATCTTGGCATATTTTCCCAGGTTACTAAAAATCATTTAGGTAACTATATAGGTGCTTTTGCCCTTATCAAAGCACTGCTCCTTAGCTTTTATTTTAGCATCGGGGGTTTTTTTTGGTTTTTATTCTCCTGTCTTCTTCCCCTCCAAATTTCACAATCAAAGCAGCACACAATCTACTTACCATGGTTGTTTGGTCTAGTTAGTGTTATTTCAGAAACCTTAGATAAACCCCTGAGTCTCCAGAGTTCTTTCATGTGGCAAAATATAATTTCTGGCTTCTGGGCTTTTAATGTAGGTCTCAAGCTTATAAGAGTGTTCTGGGGTTTCTGGCCTATAGTTTGCAGGACAGGGGAAAAAGACTTTATGTTCCTTTTCTGGACTACAAATCCAAGCATCTCTTTCTTGAAATTTCAGATTACTGTGTTCAACTGTGTTCAATTAACAAGCTATGACCCCCTAGTCTTCTGTTTCTTTATATTCAAGCCCTGTCATTTTCTCAGTCAAGTCAACTTGAGTTTTTTAATTTCAACAGATTAAGACCTGTAGTATTGAGACAAATGTTAATGTAAAGCATGTAGTGCTAAATCCTGTGAGATTGTGACCACAAAATCACTCACAGGAGGTGTTTGGCACTCAGGGACAGTGTTCAGCATCTTAATGAAGTACATAAGACCTCATCACACAAAAGCCAATATTTGCACCTAGTTTTCACAAGAGAAATTGATTTTGCAGAGTTGAATCTGCAAGTAAAACTCTTTCTGTTAGAACTAAAGCTGGAAAAAGATTCCAGTGTTTGTTTGTTTTGCAATTTTTTCTTTGTTTAGTTTTGCTAGTTTGTTTGGAGTTTTGATTGTTTGTTTGTTTGCATTTTAGATTTCGTTGGTTGACTGAAGCTGTGGAAAATGACAAGTGGTAGAAGTGTGTGCATGTGTGTGTGCTAATGTATAAAATTTGACTTCTGAATTTTCAGGTACAAACCTCCTGTTTGCTAGCTGTATCCTGTGTAGGCTGACCGCAAACTTTTCTATCATCTGGACTGAAAAAAATGCTACATAATAAACCCTGCAATTACTAAAGAGACATGAGACAGAATCACTGATGAGAAGGATGATCATAGATTATTCCTCTGCATGCATTCTAATGTAGTAAGGAGACCAAAGTCCTTGAGTGCTGTAAAGAGAATCTTTGAAAGGAGCTGGTCTCAGAAAGACTAAAGGGGCCTGGGAAGAAGGTGGCAAAGATTGTGGGTGAAGGAAGGATCCTGCAAATGAAGGAAGATTCTGGAGAGGAGAGGTGCATGGAGACAAACGACAGTGGATGTCCAAAGACCTTGGCCAGTGAAACCTGAGATAGGAAACTGAGCAGTGGCAGAGCAGGACCCCACATGGCTTTCTGCCCAAACATCCAAAACCAGCAGCAACTTTCCTGCAGGTTGCAAGGAAGTTGAAATATAACACAGCAGGTGGAAGTGAGTGTCTAAAGTTCTTATCTAGTTGGCTCCTAAGTAAACACCAATATTCAGATCTCCTGCAGATGAATTTTACTCTGGAATTTTACATGTGACAAAAGCACAAAATTATTGACCTGTACATTTGTTAAATGGTGTGAATAAAAAGCTTTTGATCAAATCAAATGAAGTCTGATATAAAGAGAAAATGTCCTACTTTTTTTTTTAATAAAGAGAACCTCTCTCTACTTTTCTCTAACACTGGATACTATGTCAACAAGTTGTTCCTTTGCTTAGCTACTTCCAAATTCAAGATCAAAGGAGTATATTTTCACTGAATCTTTCCAGTGAAGACCTGAGGTTTGATTCAGTTGCTCATCTCTGGAAAAATTAGGCAGTATGTTACTAGCTCTTAAAAAGACTTTGAATATATTACTGGTTTATGTCATCTGGATCAATCTTACTGGGACAATTTTTACCCATATATATTCCTTTCTGGGAAGATTAGATAGCTACATTTTTGTGGGGGATTTCTGTGTGGTCTCTGAATTCAGTGGAATGTCTCATTCTGCAGAGTAGAAGCAGATCTGGAGAAAACTGCTTTATCCATGGTAGGAACAGTCTTGAAAGAGAATTAAGTTAATGCTCATCTTATAAATAGACAATAAATCAGTACTTTGGTTTAGGTATGAAAAGATTTTGCTCTCTAGAACCAAAAGAAGAAATTTTTTGAGCCTTTCTTAAAACTTGGTCATCTGAATTATGCCAACGAAGTAATGACAAATTAGTGAAAGATCCATTAGCTGCAGCCTCCTCAGATTTCTCTATGTGAGGGCAGTCTGTCAGGCCACCCTGCTATCTTAGACCAATGGAAGTTCTTTTCCTAACAATAAATCCTTTGGAATTCCACACTAAAATACCAGCCACTCCTGTAAATTCAACTGTTCAATAGAAAAGGTAAAATAAGAGCAAAGCTAGTAAATATGTCATATGAAAATGCCATATGACATGAAAATATGTTCTTCACAACCACAGAAAGGTTAACATCCATGGAAGCACTAGGAGATGCTTAGGAGACATTTTAGTGATCCTATATAAAGTGTCAATGGAAAACTATGGATTTCAGTCTGTACCTCTGCCAGGTACTGGTAGGACACGTAAAATAATTTTATGAGTTATCTACATTAGATCATTTCATGTGTTTGTAGACCCTATTGCCAAAGGCTTGTAGACCTAATTAATGAGGCTTTTGGATTTCCTGCAGCCAGGTATAGTGTCAAATTGTTTCATATCAGAAGGAAGAAGGCAATATAGAAACTTTTGTTTTTGGTCTTATTCTTGTTGAACTTGCATGCATATATTTTTGAACCAAAAATACACTGTCCATGCCACAATCTAATGCCACATTTACTCTAATTTTTATAACTCATGAGAATACTTAGATTTTTTACTCTTGTCTAGAAATCAGAGGAATTCTTGAAACCATACTGATATAGACTTCATCCATAGTCACTGGCTTGACAGCCAACTGTGGTGCCAACATCTGTTAGTAACTCTACAAACCAGGACAATACCTGCATGTTAAACAAAAGGGAAAAAAATAAGATATTCAATTAAAAAAATACAATAAGGGATTATAGTTATAGTTATAAAAGTATTTTTCATGCACATAGCACATGCCTATATACATAAATTTATTGTTTTGCCTCTGCTTGTAGTCCTTCAAGTTTCAGTCTTGGTGCAGCTTGGAGTCTACTTTGGCTTGTACAAATGCAAAGCTTAAATGTGTAGGCTAATTCGTCATGGAGATTTTATATACCAGAGGATGCTGACAATGCACAGGAATCAATCCTTCAGCAAAATTTTAGAATGGAGACATTGAAAAAACTAGGCAGCCTATAACAATTGCTGCAGATGCAGTAACTTTTCCAGGAAAGTGACAGGAGGACTTTGAAATTTAAACTCGGCAAATGGCTAATAAATCTTCCCGATTAATAATTTTTCAGAGAAATGAGCCTGAAGCAAGTGCTGGGTGGCCTGTGAAAGGATAATTAAACAGTCTTACTTGTCTACTATCCTAATCTAATCTCTTACCTGCTCCAAATACTTACCTCCTTCTGAGAGATTTGGATTCTGATTAAGCAAAGCACTTAAATATCTGCTTGATTTTAACTTGAGTATGTGCTTTATGAGAGCATGTAATGTGGGTATTTCTTCCTCCATCCTTCTCCCTGATTATCCATCTATTTGAAAAACAGGCAGAAAAATTATAATATTGTTTTCATCTTTTTTTATATCACTTTCAATTTCAATTTTCAACAATCAAGTACCTTTACTAGACAGTTTGCCTTCCTCTCAGAGAGATAAATACATAAAAAGAGATGAACATCTGGAAAATTTTAAGCTATTGAGATTTGTTTGTACAAATTTAAATACTCTTTCTTTTAAAACAAGGAGGAGGAATTATAGTATTTTATATATTAGCCTAGTAGCAGACAAATTTGCCTTTGAAATGAGAAATTAGTTGTCAAATTAGGGATTTTCATATTTGGGTCCTCCATCTCAAAAGATAAAGCTTCACCAAAGCTGTCCTGTAAATTATTATTGAAAGAACATTTTCACCCTTGTTGGTACAGGAATATCTTTTTCTCAGTTAAATGGCAGTTATTCTATCATAAAACAATTACAGTTAGAGCATTGCTTCATGTTAAAAAAGATTATCATCCATACAAGGATGATCAGCTCAATAGAGAAGAAAAAGGAAAGAAATTAAAAGTCACTCCTGCCAAAGTTTTCTCTGAAGTGAGATATTTATTTTCTTCTTTTGCCAGGAAAAAAAAAAAGAAGGGAATTTCTAAATGGATAAGCAAAGAAAAAGGTGAAGTGAGAAACCGAAGACAAAGAAATAGAATAGTGGGCAAATTAGCTAGCTGTGAAAAGGATATCCAGAAAGAAATATGAATTTTGATATTTTCAGTATAGTTTTTGGTCTCTGAACAATGAGTTCTGGATTCTCTGCTCTGCCTACAGTCCCTTTCCCTAAAGGTATGATGCTGAAAGAAGGCAAAGGTGTCCAAGATGCAGAGACTAGGTAAAAATAACCACATTTCTGACCTTGGGCAATATAGCAGTAAACTGTGTCAGATCCTGTCACAGGGGAAAGCCAGTCAGTTTGCATGGTTCAAACCCCATCAGGACTGAAGCAGTTCATTGATTTGTGAGCAACACGTTAGCAAAGATCAATACCAACACAAGTGATAAATCACGATACCGGACAGCTGCAAAGTGTTAAGTAGCCATGCATTTCCCAGCCCTGTACCTAATAACCCCCAGGAGGACCCAGCACTAGCTCACCCCCAGCTCCCAGGCAGCTCACTCTGCTCCCAGCCCCTGGGTCACAAACTCTCCCACGCCGGAGCAGCACCTGGCAGGGACTGGCAGAGGTTGGGTGCTGCTGCCATCCCTCTGCCTCCGAGGTCTGTCCTGCTCTGTCTCCCAGCTGTCCCTGCTGCCTTCGTGCCTCTTTTCAGGCTGGTTCCCTTGGTGTTTCTGTCTCTGGTCCCAGGCCCACAGTGCACATGTGCTTTGTGCACATCGACACTCTTGCTGCAACAGCTGGGGACAGTGGGGTCACTGGGCCACCCCAAGTGTGGTCATGCAAGCACCTCCACAAACCTCTTATGTTATCCAGCAATCACTCTATCAACAGCTTTCTACAAGAGATTTTGAGGCTCTGGTCTTTCTTTGTTCCCTGAAATGTTATGAGAGGAAATTGAGCAAATTATTTGATGCAACTAATTTACACTAGTTATTTCTGAAAATACATGCACAGAAAATTAAAATTACATGATGTCCTTTAGGGAAAATATTCCTAAGTCCACAGACTCTAAGATAGGAATATCTAGACATTTTATTTTATCAGAATTTGGCTCAGCATTTTATACAATAGAGATTAATGAACCTGAACAGTGTATAAAATTTTATTCTCTGCAGAATCATCTCCAAAACAATCCAATAGAACAGATATGTAATATAACTGATGCCACTGTCCACTGCTGGAAAAAGGTAGTAGAGTTGTATGTTTTTAAAAAAAAATATATTCTTTCTGGACTTGAACTTACTCAGGAGTTTGTTCAATTTGGAGCATTTGTTACTCAAGTGTTTAAAATGGTCAAATTAAAAGCAAAGGAAAGGAAGTGGCATTATTTTAGACATTATGGCAGACACAAATAATATCGATCTGTATCAAAATATTAATTCATCATTATCACCTAAGGAATATAGATTTAAAGTTCAGTGCAAGTGGATTACTGTCCCAACTGTTCAAACAAATCTTGCACAAATTTACACTTCATTAAAAGATTTATTAGGAAGGCATCCCAATTTAATTGAAGTTATCTAATTGAAAATATACTTTTTTTTATTTTCTGTTGAGTAGGTATTTTATTTTTAATATGCTCCCTGAACTATTGAAACCAGAGCTGTCATTTGGATGATTTGCTTTACTGCAGAAGTGAGGCTTTTACTCCTTCATGTGAAGGCATTGATTACATATATGTGCAAGTAAAAATTACAACATTGAGTCTGAGTTGATCAGCTTGTATTTGCTCTATATTTTATGGGAAAATTAGTACACTCTGCTCTAAATGACTGTTACAAATAAGAAGGAAGAATTCCATCTTTCTCTCTACTGTCTGAGAGAAGGATGGCTGAATGGCTAATTTGATCAATCTCCTCATCTTTAGGCAGCTCAAGTTATGGTAATGCTTCTTGCAGGACATGAATTTCTGCTTTGAACTATTTGTACTTTTTATTTCTGCTGTCCAAGTCCAGATCCAAATCTTTTCTGTCTCAAAAGCTTCTCTCTTCTATATTTCTGACATCCTAGTTGTGCCTGCAGTAAAAGCTTACCCATGAAAACTTTTGAAAAGTAGGCTATGAATATGTAAAGTTCTTTAACTTTAGGCTGAGTAACATTACACTGCCCACTACATAACTTTATCTTTCTCCTGCTGAATGCTAATTTTCTTCATGAAAATGCTAAACTGAGATCTCAGTCTAAAATATGTATTTTAAAGATTTTTTGGCTCTTTGCTTTTTAACATCATCCAGTCTAGCATAAACAGCTCCTATATGCTGAATAAATGATGTGCAAAACAGGTGTTTTCCAAAAGCTGCTACTCGTAGTACTTAAAGTACATGGATAGTGTTTAGATTCAGTTTGTCACTTTGAGCCTAACAACTTTCATGAAGGCCTCATTTTGCTTTACACATGTATTTTCTCACTTTATCCCAAATGAAATTCCCAATTCTGCCTTAAATAACTCTGATTCTATTGTTTTCCCTGAAGGTATGTTCAAGTCTTCTCCAAAACAGTAATGGGTGAATAATTACAGCTACTGCACAGTCAAAATGTGTGCATCTACTGGGTAATAAGCAGTAACAAAACTCATATAAAGAAAACACAGATGAATCTGGGACTACCAGGCATCTTCTGCACTGTAGTAGATTCATTCTGAGAAATACGTATTTTCGGAACTACATCAAAAATTTGCTTTCTAACTTCCATCACCATTCATTGAATCTCCAAACAACACCATTTTCAAAAGAGTTAATTGACTGCAGGATGTTTTTGTGTGTTTTAGAGCAAGGCTTGCAGCTAATCCACAAACGAGTCTAGGACATCTATGTCAGATTTGCTGGGGCCATTTCCCAAAGATGGGGGATTCACATGCAAAATGCCCACTGCAGAGCCTGACTGCAGCCACATTACTCAACTTGGAAATGAGCCCTTCCCTCCATTCGTGGAAAATTATGTGAAATGGTATGGAATAACCTCTGGGTCCTGTCCATCCCCCTCCTGGCTACTGCAAAAAATTACCCCTATCCTGGCCAGAACTAGGACACAGGGTTTAGGAAGAAATATACAAACCACAGAAATATTTTACCTTCAATTCAATTTTGGGGAACATAACTATAATCTGGGTTTAAAGATTTTGTGAACCTTTGCTTTCTGTCAATTATGAGACATTTTTGTTTTCTAATTGTTTCTATAAGTTGAAATGTAAAAAAACTGTTATTCAAATTTCAGAAACACCAAACTGCCTTTTCAACATTATATTCTGAAATTTGACAAAATAATAAGAGATTAAGGAGATTTTATTGAACAGATTACCATCTTTGAATAGAGCTGGCTTCAACTATTGCAAACAATCTATTTGATGAATCTTTTATTTTTATTTATTTTCTGTTTCCCAATTGATTGTGAAAGGAGTTTGATTTTTATAAATTTTTTCATTTTTCATTCCTGGACTACCTCAACAGTTTATGAAAATAGTGAGTAACAGCAGAAAATCTTATCATAATAGTTTTGCTCCATACAAGAAATGTTCAAAGGTGTTGCATACTTAAATAATCAGTTTAGTTCATAAAAATAGTATTTTTTATTGTATGATAGACTACATATTTTAAGATGAGAAGTGTGAATGTCAGAATAATTTTTTCCTCCCTGAGATTCAGCCAAATATCTTCCCTTTCTAAACTGATGAGTTTGATAAAATGCTAGGCAGAAGTGGAGTGAACTAAGGCAGCAAGCAGGTCTCCATGGCACCCAGCTGTTTACATACACATAAGTGTTTGCATAAATGGACAAAGTAGGAGAAAAAGGTGAAGTCCAAGGATGCTTATCATAATTATTGTTTCTCATTATAGACTAAGTGAAATTGAATCCATCATTAACTTTGTGGGTTATTCCTGCTGTCCATGCCTGATTACAAGACCAGATTTTGTTTCACGGGCTTACCTGGAAACAAAAATTTGCAGTATACTGCAAACTTTCACAACTATTTGCCTTATATTTTAATCAATGTTGCTTTTCTTGTAGTCATATTCAGTCTTCCACAGCCTTGTTGCTCTTGTGGTACAGTGCCAATATTCAGCCAAGAAAAGCTGCCACTCTAACTTTTAGCTTACCTTCACAGGGGAAACTCCTCCTGTTACAGACCTAACTCCATAAGGTTCTGGCTTTTTGGGGCCCTCTGGTCGGTTTGTTCTAGGTTAATTCCTTATAGCAGAGCAAAAAGACCAGAAGTTTCCTTTCCTTCTATCATCTCTCTGGTCAACTTAGGTTTCTGACCATTTTCCCTTTTATGCTCCTTCTACCAGATTTTCCTGTACCAGTAGTTTACTCTGATCCAGTGATTTTCTGCACTGAAACATGTGGTCAGAGTTAGTCCAGAACATGTTCTTTATCTATGAACTACTGCTAGCTTTTCTTCTAGGTATTCTTCTTTGACCTCTGTCTCTCATTAATTTTTCTCTTTTGACTTAATTTCTCCTTTCACTTATGTTCTTTGCTGTCCGTCCATTTCTTCTACCACTCCATTCCAGATGGATGGAAGTTCCTGGTCTCCCAAATCCTTTTCTCACAAGAGGAAGTGATGAATCTACTGATCTTTGACTCTTCAGCCAAAATTACCCAAAAATATCCAACCTGCTATTGTTCTATTCACAACCCTGTTGTCTAAAGGCAACCTTCTCATTGTCACATATGTAGAACTCTATTAAAATTATTTTGACACACAGCCACCAGTTGCTTCTCTCTTACACTTATTGTATTGTGCTGTAGCATAGTTTAACATTTGATACCAAATTTCTTTTTCAGCTGTCCAGGAAATAGTTTAGATATCAATTCTGGATTTCATTGATCCTGGGAACTGACAAAAGGAAAAGGAGTCAAGGAATAAATGTTTGTTGAGAGAAAAAAAAAAGTTGTAGATATATTTATTGGATCAGTAATTCAAGCTAAGGCATCTGTTGGATGTAACTGGGTTTCCATCTGTGTTCATCTTGCTTGGATTTTCCCATGTGCTGGTGTTTGTTCCAGTGGGACAAGGGCACAGAGGAACTGAGGGGATGGTGTCTGCATGCACCTGGGCCTGACAGGTGTGCATATGTTCTTTGTCAAAAGCTGAGGTGCAGTTTTTTCCTCCTGAGTGATAAATTTGGTGAGATAAGCAGCTTTTACAGCACATCTTTTCCACAGTGCTCTCTAACAGGATTTGTTTCCACTAAGAGATTTCTTAGATCTCTGAAAAAACCTTAAACATCCAGGCTGAAAATTTAGGATAGATTAACAGCATCAGTATTTTGTGAATGATATAGATAGTTCTAATGTAAATGATGATTCCTTTTTGGGCAGATCTGAAGTCTTCTACCCTGGAAACTATTTTGTTTTCTTTCTTTTCCATTGTCTGTCTGGGAAGAAAAATATAATTACCATTACAAGACCACACAAGGATAGCATTTTCAAAGAGATAAGCCTTCATTAAAACTTCAGATTTAATCAGAATGTTTGGAAAGTACCCTTGCTAGACACTAATTTTGTTAGTGACACTTCTGAATATTAGACACCAAGCCAAACATAGATACACTCTAACACCAATAATTTTCTTTCTATTTTCTTTTTTTTTTTTAATAAATGACCATTTGTAGAAAAACTGATGTAAAAACACTCCAGCAACTCCTTCTAGGTAGCTTTTACTTTCTTATTCAATCTGTTCTGTTGAAGAAGTGTACATGGGCTTGACTTAGTGTGCTGCAGTGAATTCTCATTTTGCTCCAGTGAGATATGTGAGCTATATTTCTTTCTCAGGTGTTATTTCTTTCTCCGATCCTTTTCAAGTGAGAAGCTACTGTATGAAGAGACTTTTATATATAAATTTTTGAGATAATAATATAGCCTAACATTGGTTTTTGGTACTCCATAGCAGAAAGAAATCTAGAAACCCAAGCTTACTTGCATAAAATTTTACTAGATCAAGAGCAGGATCTTACTGGGAGGGAGAAAAAAGAAAAAATGAAAAGGAAAAAACACTGATGTAACATGAACTGTTTATTTAATTCAAAAAACTGTTGTTATATTTTTAAATTAAATAATTCATATTGCATTCAAAAACCCAATTTTGAATTATTTGAAAATTAAGAAGAATGTATTTTTTACCTGGGGTTAATTTTTAATGCTTTGAAATTGGCAACATAAAAATTGTTTATCGTCAATTGCTCTGAGCCTCAGCTTTCTCTAATTTACTTCAGTGGGACTGTTAGTGCCTCTGCCATTCCCAGAGATACTGTTGGGTCAAATAAATACTACACCAATAATACTTTTGAAAATTTACTAAGAACAGGTTTTTACTGGTTGTCTTGTTTAGGTTTTGAGATTGCATAGACAATTTTTTAAGTCTTCTTTTTAAAATAACAACAGTGATGCCTCCCTTCAGCTTAGAAAAAAAGTTCGATATTTATTTCATCAAGTACTTTGCAATTTTTTCCCTGCTTATAGCATATCAGGTTTATGGGAAAAGATATTTTTAATTTTTTGCTGATACATTTAAAAAAATCGAAATCCCTTTATTCGTATAACTCTAGCTATCTTTAATTTTGCTGGATAATTTCAAGATGAAAAATTTTCATTTTTTAAGGAAACCTTTTCTGTACAACTTACTTTACAGGGTGATTTATCAAAATAGGTTCTTGAAAAACAAAATCTATCCAAATAGGAATCTTGATGTGCAATCAGCATTTACACGGTAGAAGCGCTGTTGGAGGTTATAAGTGAGGGTATAAGGCAAGATTTGTACTAAGCCAACTGATCTTTAGAGAAAACCAAAACCTTCAAGGTCTTTGAAATAGATCTCTTTGTAGAGACATAGCTATGATTTTCTTCAACCAGGATAAACACTTCTCAATGGATAGCATTCATAAAGAGAGGAGGAAAAAAAAAAACAAAAAAGGAAACTCCAGATCTAACCAGACTTGTTAAAGCTGGCCCTTAAAGCATCTTGTTTTTCAATTATTTTTTTGTCTTGCTCCTTTGTTCCTTTTTCAGTCCCTTATTCTCTCTGCTCTGTGTAAAAGCTATTGTTTTTGTAGGCTTCTGCCCTTAAAGAATTTGTGATTCTTGAGCTGAATGGATTATACATGAGTATTTTCTGTATACACAACAGATTTACACATTTTTCCGTTAATGCTGTTGTGCTGAAATTAGAAATTTCCATATGAGCAAGCTGAATCTATATTGTGCTCCTGTACCTGATCACTGACACAGTTCTTTTCAAAACAAGCAGTGGAATATAAAAAATAACCAAAAAACAAAGAAAAATAAAGAAACAAGGAACAAAAGGAAAGAAAACCTCAAAGTAGTGAAGACATTGTTTAAAAATTCCTTTTCAAACAGTTTAATATTTTTATCAGCAACAAAAAAGGTTGAAAATGGTGAATTTCTTTGTGAAAACTACTGGTGTTTTTAGCAGAGTTCATCCAAATTTGCCTATAATTCTGCACTGTCCAGAGTACAAGGCAGAGAATGGGACAGTCTAATCTGCCCATTCTGTTTCACAGAATACAGGAAAGACAAGGTGGGGCTGGGACATTTTTTTCTGTTCCCCTTATTCTCTCTTTATGTGCTTGGGACATATAAAGCTGTCCTGCTACTTCAGCTGCTCTCTTTCCAAAGTAATGCCTCTGTTCTGCCTTTGCTCAGTTTGCATCATTCCAGGAAGTCAAGACTGAGCTCAAGGTCTGTGACACCCTGCAACTGAATTACCTTCCCTAGAAGGCTGATAGGAGCTTTCAAACTAAGCTTCAAACAAAGCTTTCACCAATTATACAACTATGAAATGTTATCACCAGAGTAGTTTCAAAAAATTACCTGACCTGGAATACTTGGGGAGATTTTGCATAGCAGGGCTGGTTATCTGGCCAAGAGAGATGTTGTGCAGCATACCAATGATTAACACAATCAATGAATTATTCTTTAGAGCCAAGATAGCACAGAAGTATGTTTATCTTACATACCACATCTGGACTGATAAGCTTAATTAATACAAAACACAGGGTTTGGGGTTTTTTTCTCTCCAGCAAATTATCATGCATATGAGATGTGCTTTTCAAATTCACTTATACCAGTAGATCTCCCTGGAATTTTTTGGAGACTGACTAGCATTTCTGACTCAGTATTAATAAAAAAATAAATAAATTTTAACAAAAGCTCAAGTTTCTCAATTAAACAAACAAAACACAAGGAAAACTTACATGTCGTATTAGTGAGAAAGAAAAATCTGAAATGCTCACTCAAAAAGCTACAAAAAATGGCATTGAGGTTCATCTTTGGTATAATAAAAATAATTCAACTCCAAACAGATTTGTCATTTTATTCTTTAAAAACGATCTTACAGTAGTGGCTGAGAACCTTTTAAAGAACAATTGAATTCTCCAAACTCCAGGATGTGCTCTCCAAACCCCTGTTATCTGTATCAGTAGTCTCATGATCTGCTTTCTGATTTTAGTATTACTGTCTTTTCACAATGTTTCGTTTCCCCTGTGAAAAATTTTCACAGATAAAATAATTCAAGGCATGCATGTAGGTATAGTTTTTCAAGAAAGAAAACAATCTCATTTTTAGGAATGCAGAAATCAATCTTAAGTAGAAGAAATATTCTTTTTAAATATGTTCATTAAAAAAATCTAATAACAGAAGTTCCACTCTATCCCTGGGCTGCTTGTTGCAGTGCTTAACTATCTCTACAGTTTAAGAATTTTTTTTCTTAAACTAATTTATATCTTCCTTTCTGCAAATTGTGTCAGTTGTGATTTGTTCTGTCCTCAGGTAAAGTGGAAATCATGAATCGTTTTTCTAATAATCATCCACATATTTGAAGATTATTTTAGTGTCTTCCCTTGGTCTCTGCTAGACTAGATGAAGTGGTGCTTTCAGCCTTTCTTCAGAGGTTGTTCTTCCTAAACCACTCATCATTATTTTTCCTCTTCAATTTTGTCCCGGTGTTCATACAGCTTCAACTTTGGTGTGTAGATCTTAGCATAATCATCCTTCTGAGGCCTTATCAGTGCTAAACTGATCAGAATAATTTAAATAATTCCTTTCTTTCCAAAATACCTATTTTTCTCCACAATTATAAAGGAAGCTTGTTACTATTTGTTCATGTGTGGTTCTGACTTGCATCTTAGGAACCTGACAAAAACCATATACATGATATGTGGGCCACAACTCTTTCTCATGTAACCACAGACAATACATTGTCCAGACTTGCAGATTATGAAACAGTGTCTTTTTCTTCTTCCACCTCTTCAGTGATGTATGGTGATTTAAAGATATAGTATCTAATATCAAAACCTATTTTACAGTAAGTTAATTTAGTCTGCATCAGCTTCTGAGAATGTTACATATAGAAGGCTCTCCTAAATTAAACAAATATCACATCTCTGGCCTCCTCCTTTTCCATTATGTCTGTTACCTTCTCTATTCCTCACATTTCACAGTTTATTCTCTTGCCTTCCTTGGGCTCTTGAGAATCAACATAATTAAATCATTATGAGTTTGAGCTGTTTATCACTTTAGAAATAATAGGCGTGATTATATACACACACATGCACAAATATATATTTTAACTGGCCATGAAGAAGTATTTTTTACTAATCTTGAGGATAGCCATATGATTTAAAGTCATTTATATGACAGCTTATGGGAGTAAAATCCTGCATTCACTATAGTACTTTAAGAATAAATTGCATGGTTGTTGGACTGAATTTATTTTTTCATAATGCTTTTATCTTATTTATGTACTTATTCCACAGCCAGAGAGAAGAATTGTCTTGACAGCTCTTTCTTCTACATGGAGACTGATTTTCATTTCAAGACACAACTATGGGACTCGACATTGCTGTTACTATTGATCATTTTCTCATTTGTAACAGATTCTTGCAAATTATTACACTGAAAAAAATTAAAAGACAAACATTTTCACTTGCTTAAAAAAAAAAAAAAAGCATGTGCATTTCTATTACATCTAGCAATGGAGAGACAAAGCAATATTTAATTCTCTGCATGTCTGGATGCAGCCTCCTAAAAGAAAACTATACAGACTTCATAGAACACTAAAACCTCTCTAAGTTTCTCAGCCTTTTTCATTCTTTTTCAATTTTATTGGCAGATAGCTTGTGCCCTTAACTTTTCATCTGGGAAACATCTTAGTTTAATCATTAGCCTTTGGCCACATGAAGCTTATGTTCCTGAAACTAAGTATAGATGACTTCTGGGGAGCTGAGAATTAACTCTCTTTTTATGCAGCTGCTTTGCAACACAAAGTAACCTCCAACAGGTTTGACATTCTCCACTGGAGTCAACTCCTTTGCCAGACCTTATCCAAGTGAAAGAGAGGCCTTAATCCCCAGAGCTGCCCATTGAAGGGACCATTCAAGGATTCCTCTGGCCAGTCCACCTGGGGGCTTTAGAATGGCTCTGTCTGTGTAACCTTTTTGCTCCAGAGTCTCATATTGAATTCAATAATGCATTTGCTTTGCACCTTTTTCCTGTGACATTTTTAACTCTCTTTATGGTCATGGCAGTGGCACCTGAAGACACACCAGCAAACCTGGCAATCTATTTTACCTGCTATGCATAGTGAAAGCAAAATCAGCTGTGCCTTATGGAAATACTCACCCTGCACTTCACAGACAATTGGAGGTGCTCTCTGTCATTAAGTGACCGAACAAAACAAAACAAAGAAAAGCATGTGGGTCCAAGATTTGCCATAAAGGCTCAGCTTGCAGTATGTCTGGGGACATTATTTGATGAAAATTACCATGAAAATAAGTATACATTGGAATTAAATATAAAAGCAATACACAGGAAATTCAGGGAATCAACGAAAAATTGCTTTTCCTTTTCTTTTAGAGAAAGGGTTCTAAATAAAACACTGTTGTTGACAAAGGGAAGGGAAGGGAAGGGAAAGGAGCAAAGAAACGGGCATAGCAATAAAAAAGCATTTTAACTATAAGCTTGCAGCTATTATACATAAAATTTATAAGTCTCTACAACTATGTTTATAGAAGTGTACAATATTTATAATGTAAACTATCTGATAAAATTGGCATTCTTATATCAACAAGCAGTAATTAACCCTTAACCCCACTAACTTAATGATTATTTTAATAAATGTAACTAAAAACTCAGGCTGTATTGACACTATATGGACATGCCATTTGCTGGAATACATCTCCACATTTCCTGACATCTTAGTGAAGTCAATCAAAACTTAATCAAAAAATTTTTTATCATACTTCTTTATTAAGTCAGTATTACAAATCCATAGGTACTCTAAATATATATATATATACACATACAAAAAAGCCCACAAGAACTGTGTTTAAAAAGAAATAAAGTTTCAGAATTCCAAGAGCTGTTTTCTGTTTTCAATGAAATTGAGCATTAAAATATAGATGGATTATAGCTCTGAGCTCCATTCCTGCAACAGCCTTTACTTGAGCAGAACAAAAAATGACTTCTGCTCCAGTGAATCTGGGCATTCCCCCTTTATGTGAGGGAAAAAAGGGAACAAAAGCTGTATGAGGACATTGCTGAATTTATTGCTCATTTATTGTTGAGGCAATACAGACTTTAAATATTTGTAGAATCAGAGACATATAAAAGCCACAGCCCAGTAAGCAAATATTCTTGAAAAATTACCCTAATTAAATCTTTGTCACACTTGATAATGAGATATTTGCTTCCGTGGCCTTTTCTGTTTTCTTTTCATGATGATGATGAGGTAGATGTCAGTTTTAATTTAATGGAATCATATAGATTTTTCTTTGGTAATATCTTTACAGATCAGTGCACTCTGGGCCTGTAGGTAACCACTGGTGGCAACCTTGCAGCCTCCTCCTTAAGGTTAACCAAGCAGAGTGTCTTTTTGAAAAATCATGATTGCATTGTAATAATCAGCAAAGTGGAGTCATTTTTCACAGTACACAAATATTAAACTGATAATCAGTGAATTTCAGTGGGCTTTCCTTCTGTCAAAAGGATTTAATAAAAAATACTCAAGATTGAATGCCTTCTTTAATAATTAAATGAAATCTAAACCAGAAACTGTTTAAATGTCTCATAAAACATGGAATAGAAAACTGTTCCTAAGTGCTATGTTTGATGTGAATTCTGCAGACAAGACAGTGTTCATGTCTTGGCCTTTTTGCCCTTCAAAGCTTTTGAGACTGAGAAAAAGAGACTTCTGTACAGACTTTGTAAAAAGGTAGTCTTTGAAATTCTCCTTGATGTGGTATTTTAGGCTTATTAGAAGAGTGGATTTAAGTACCATGTCAAGTCATAATCCAGTTCATGGGTTTTCTGTTTTATCCTTAGGTGTCTCCAACTTGCCCCCAAGAAAACACAGTTGCTGTTATTAAAGTACTATTGAGTAATGGGGTTTTGTATTATTTTTGCAGAAGAAAGCTTCTTGTGAACAGAAATGAATGAAAATATTAGTCTGAATGTGCACACCTGCTTCCAGAGAAGTGATCAAATTCCAGGTAATTTTAAATGTTACTTCTGAATTATCAGAACCAGGAAGAGAACAGGACACTCTGTAGAGAACATCACTCTCACATAAAACACACTTTTATGTTTTTAGTGCCCAAACAAAATGCATCTAGATGCATTACAACAATAGAGTATCATGTTGTTAAGAATTAACAATGTTTCAGCTTTTCCCCCCAACTCCTTCCTGAATTGTCTGCATCAAAATAGCTGCAAGCAAATTGGATTGCAGTTAGACAAAAGAAGGCCTAAAACCTTATTAGCTAACACAAGATGTATGGTTTACAAGAAAATAAACATGGACAATTTGTAATCTTAAGAGAGGAGGGGATTGTTTTTTCCTTTTGTGAAATAATGGCTTTTGTTAGTGGGGTTCAATTACAGAACACAAAATTGTACTTTAGAGTGTATGTGCATTAAATAAAAGCACTATCATTCTATCATTTTTTAAATACTAAATTCATTATCTATCATGAGTCTTTTAAAATGTGCTTATCTTGTACCTTCAAATAAAAAAATATATGATCCTTTCAGAGTTTAGATGGGACTTTATTGAATGTCAGGATCCGAATGGAGATAATGTCCCAAATAATTTTTTTTTTTTAGAAAACTGAATATCCTAGTGAATGTACCAGTACAGTGCTTCTTAAAAGTTAGTCAGATTTGGCTAACCTGTGGATGCTTTACTATGAATTATTTTTCTTACAGATATGTTTCAAACAATTTTGGTACTAATCAGAGTCAAACTCTATGCTTGTGTAGCAACTTTTGCAGTTACTTTTGCTGGGGTAGGATTTAATTCACTGAGGCTGCTGTTCTTAGGAAAAGCATCACAACCTTACTTTTCATTATGCAGAAGGGAACAAAAGCATCTCATAGAGTTCAGCAACAAAAAAATAAGGTACAGAGTGCACACTAAGCAGAAGGAACCACTGATTCAATCACTACATAGAGAATTTCCCATTAAA
Source organism: Agelaius phoeniceus (assembly GCF_051311805.1). Classification (NCBI taxonomy): domain Eukaryota; kingdom Metazoa; phylum Chordata; class Aves; order Passeriformes; family Icteridae; genus Agelaius; species Agelaius phoeniceus. The sequence goes on from NC_135267.1 coordinate 12,777,195, forward strand.
TTATGGGAGTAGTAGGGTAAGAATTTGTATTTGCACATGCACATGTGCAAATGAAGAAATTAGGAATTATAGAATTGTCAGCATAGAAAAAGCCTCAAGATCATAAAATCCAACCACTAACCCAGCACTTCCAAGTCCACCACTAAATCATATTCCTAAGTGCCACATCTACATGACTTAAATAATTCCAGGCTTGGGTACTCAAACACTTCCCTGGGCAGCCTGTTCCAATGCTTTACATTTCTTTTGGTGAAGACATTCTTCTTGATATCCAACCTAAATCTTCCCTGGTGCAACTTGAAGCCATTTCCTCTTGAGGCTCTCAAAGGAGAATTACATATATTATCTATCCTAATCCAGGTTAATGAGGCTGAATGTGGCCAAAATTTTGGCTTTACACTAATGCACAAACACCAAAAAACCTCTTAAACTGAAGCTCTATGTTCACTGCATAAAATAAGAATCACCTAGTGTTCCTTAAAGAATAAGACCCCTAAATTTATAAATCATTTACATGGCAGGTGAAACATTGAGAAAAATGTCAAAAGTAGCTCACCTATATCTTGATTTGTCTGTAATCACAATCACTCACTAGGTCACTAGATTATTTCACAGTGAAAATCTTCCAAGTCTCATAGATTTACGTATGGGCTCTCTAAACATCAGTGTTTGTTGGATGACTTCATTTGAAAATGCATACACAAAATGTGACACAGCTATTTATTGTATATTTTGAATAAATTATTTTAGGTTGACATCTACATGTAGTCTCACATTCATCCCTGTAAGTTATGAATACACAAAGATGTCTTATATTATTCAAATTAATAACAGAAGTAAGCAATTCTGCAGATTAAAGAATGGAAAATTAGAAATGGAAAAATTAGAATGGAAAAAGAGCTACAAGACTACCAGCAAAATTTCACTTAATGCTACTTTCACCTTGTTTAAGTTCTCAAAAGGAGATACTGATGTTGTACATAAGATGTCAGGAGTTTTATTTATATATTTATATATTTTATTATATTTATTTATAAATAAATATAAATATTTAATTATTTTCATTGTTAAAATCTGGATCTTAGAGGAATTAATACAGAAGCGGGAGACAAGGAATCACACCTGGAATGAGGGTTGCAATGGGAAAAAGTGGGGATCATTAAGAAAAGACTCCTCAGTAAAAAAAAATAAGTACTCTTGGAAGTTGCTGTATTGGAAAAAAAAAAATTAAAAAGAGTTATTTCAGCTTTTGTGGCAGCTGAAGCTTGGTGTTATACAGACAAAATGGCTGTTGGTTGTACTAAATTGTGTCAAATTACATGCAGTGGTTATATAATGTGTATTACTGTCCATGAGGGACAAAGATGAGGCCACTCATTTTATTTAGGACTGAAAGATGGATTTAAATTATACTGCCAGGGATGAAAGGCTAGCGCTTCATTAAGCAAGCTGCTCAACCTTCATGCTTACTCCAGTTTTAAAACTATTATCCTACAATCACAGTGAATATCTTTGAAATAATATTGCAGTCCTTCTTTGATAAGAAAGCCTGTTTTTTCCCTTTGCTCTGCAACTAAGTAGCAGATACATAATTTATATTAACCTTGACTTGTGCTTCACCTACAGATTCTCCTGATTTTATATCATAAGGGAGAATCCTTTTTTCTTCACAAGTGAAAACATGAATTATTTCCCTTATATAGATCCTTTTTACTCTGTTTTTCAGAGGAGCCAGGGTTTATAAAGCATTGTTCCTAGCTTGCAAAAAGTAGCAGCTTGTTTCCAGCTTTCAGACTTGTCCAAAATCAATCTCGTCACTTGGCTGGATTTTGCATAATATTCGTCCCTGAGTGGAGTTTCTGTGGCTTGTCTGCAGCAGTGCTATGGTGATCAATGGGAAGTTCTATTTAAAAACTGATGAGACTGCTGAGTGCTGAAAAGTGTCACTGCTGTTTTCAGGTGTTCATTTTTACACACCTATTGTAGAGTGCTAAAAAGTACTTTCAGAAGTTGCACACAGTTAAACTGAGAACTGCATTTATACACAAAGCATCATCATTATAATGTCTTATATGTTCAGTACAAAGGCTCTGTGGATCACTGCCCTTCTGATATTTCAATTATTTGGTTGTAATCATGTAACAAAGCAGATAATGATTTTCTGGGTATTCAAATTACATCTCTAAAAGCAAGAGCTAGTTAAATGGCTTTATCATTTAAAATTATTCACAATTTGGTGAAGCCAGTTGATTCCAGTGCAAAGGAACATATTCCTTTATTTTAAAAGTGACATTATAAAAGGCATCTGTAGGGATGTTTCTTTAAGGCTATAGTGAAATTCAATAGCTCTTCCTTATTTTGAGAAATATACTGCTTTCACCTAATACTTAGTAAATGCTAATAAAGAAAGTCAAAGCAGTCCTTGGGACCTGATGGATCCACCAGAACATTTTTAATTCTATATTTATGAATTGATTTATTACATAAATTGAAAAGTACTAAAATCCACAAGTTTTATTTTTGATACATGTCAGATGGGAATTGTTTGTTATCGCTTCCATCATTCCTTTCTTGAACTTGACATGGCAGGTGCTCTCTTTGCAGAATGGGGTGAACAGAAACCTTCAATAAGGTGAACCTGAAATATACTTTTAAGATTTCAGAAAATTTCTAGCATATACTCAACTGTTCCTAAAATGCCAAGTGCCTCTCCTTTGTGCATTCCAAAGGCTGATGTCTTAATCAGCCATCGGAATCACAAGGCAAGAGAGCTTCAATGAAGACAATGTTTCATCTTTGCTTGGCCATGAACAGCATGGCCAAGGTTGGAAACTGAGCTACTGCTCCCTGGAAAGCTAGAGATAAATCTGAAAAAGTCAAGGAGCTGGCTAAAATGAAAGCCATATGCAGTTTCCAACAGGTATGAGAAATATGATATTATTGTGTTGTGAAATAGTGAAATAAATGCCTCCCAAAAAAATAAAAATATTAGTATTTTAGATTCCCAGTGACCTCACCATATTTGTAACTTTTCTTTATTTTGTGAAGCAGACTTCCAATGAGCTTCCAGATTTCTTAATTTTACTTTCTTCATAAATTTTCTCACTCCTGAAAAGAAGGAAAGCTCTGAAACTGCATTCTCTTAATAATTTATTTCTGTCTTTCTTTGTTTCCACATCTTTGTTTATTTTCCTTCTTTTTTCCAGGAGAATCCTTAGTCAGGAGATTCTAAATAATTTTTTTCCAAATGTATTTGCTTAATTAAGCATAAAGATGCATACATTTAAATGAATAATGCCTTGTATAAAAAACTAAAAGATTTTCGACTCCCTTGGTTACAACTAGGCTACCTGAAGCTTTTGTCTTTCCATGCACACACAAAAAAAATCACAAGCTGTGTAGTTGGCAGCAGGAGTATTCAATAGAATATGCTGAGAAAGAATTGGGTACTACTTAAAAATACATTTAATTGCTAATAAGTTTCTGCTGTCACTGTCCTCAAAATAAAAGAATTTAAAATATTTTAAAATGCAAAAAAATATAGTTTTTCCCTAAGATGTGGCAGTATATCAAAACATCTACAAGCTAGTGGGAGGATTTTGATTTTTTCTTCTTCTTTTTTTTTTTTTTTTGCAATTTTGTGGCAGATTACAAAGCTTTTCATACAGAAAAAAAAAAAACAGTTTCAGGATGCTGGATTTTTTTTAAAGAAATGTTGTGTTTTCCTTTAGGTGCTATTTAGTACTTTAAAATCCTTTTTGGTTTAAAATATTTTGAAGAATGATGCTCTCATTCAAAGAAAACCAGATACTCCCAATGGCTGATACTTGTTTTGAAAATAAGTTTTGCAGCACCTTCAATTTCTTGTGCTTATTACAAAGGTTAATAATCCAGTGCTATTTCATTTCTATCTGCTTCCTTGGGTAAATGCCTCAAGAGTTTTAAAAACAAGAAAATAGATCAATTTCTCTTTTTTGTAAATACTTCCACTCACTTACAGTCTCAGACTGATCCTGAAGTAAGTCAATGTCATTGTCCTCTGTTAAATCCATTACTTTGATCATCAGGACATTCTTGTATCATATGTACAAGTTACCACAAGAGCCTTGGAAATACTGGTAATTCAAAATGGGAGAAATGACAAAGCTGATGTCACATCACCCCTGTGGAGGAAAGCTTTAATACCACAAAAGATGAATATATCATCTAATTTTATATCCTGTTTTCTACAGATCATTTCTGCTTCATTCAGCTATCCATCACTGAATCAAAATTCCTGAATTCAGTCAGGTTATCCTTCATGTCTCCCAGAAACATACCAGATTCTACTAGGATTTCCTCTTATGAATGACCAATCTGACAATCCACATGTGTGACCATGTTCACAGGGGTTCTTGGATGAGGGAAGAGACAAGGATGTTGACTCCATGTCCAGAAGGCTTGATTTATTATTTTATTATATATATATATTACATTATAACTATACTAAAAAGAAAAAGAAGGGAAAGGTTTTCTCAGAAGCTAGCTAAGCTAAGAATAGAAAAGAATCATAACAAAGGCAGCTCTCTTGGACTCTGTCTGAGATACCTCGGTCCTTGATTGGCCATTAATTATAAACATCCAAGATGGGCCAATCACAGGTGGACCTGTTACATTCCACAGCAACAGATAACCACTGTTTACATTCTATCTCTGAGGCCTCTTAGCTTCTCAGAAGGAAAAATCCTAAAGAAAGGATTTTTAGTGAAAAGATGTCTGTGACACACATGAGAATGGCTGTTTTCAGTTAATATATATAAGTTATTTTTTTCTTAGTGAATAAAAAAGAAAATAAATAAAAACTTGGTGGATCTTTGATATCTGAAATTCTAAAACCTGTAAGGTTCTACTATCATGTGCACATCTTATAAGCATGTCATCATGTCTTTGGGCATAAAATATCTCAAAAAATCTGAGCTTCAAAATGATCCATCTTATAAAACCTCTGGTTTACTAATCCTTGATTTTCCTGGTTTGGAAACAAGATTTTTACCAAAAGATCAGACTACATTTTGTATCAAATTTTCTTAGTTTTTTTAATTAGTACCTTACAAGTAAGATTAGCTCAAAGAACAGCAGGCTGCCCTAAAGAAGTCTATGCAATTCCAGGTAGCTTTTGTACCCATGAACATAATTGTAAAGTGCTTACAGAGAGCACCGCATTTGCTGAAAGTCTGATCATTGCCCCCTTACTGTGATAAATGCACTGAGTAACATCTGCTTTAAGCAGTTCTTTGGGACTCACTTGGTGGACTCCTAAGAAAATAAGGACCAATATGAAATAAAAATCAAATATCAAATTATAGCCTGAAGCTAAGAGTGTGAGTAGCAGTCATTACAGACAATTTTCACATTTGTTTATAAGTTTTATGCTTCCAGAGTTTTGACTTTGAGCTGGCCAAAATCAAAAGAAGGCTCAGACATCTCACAGTAAAGAGAGGATGTGTTTGCTTCCACCCAAGCACTGTTGTTTACATAATGTCCCATGTATTCATCTACCTCTACATTTGATTCTTCCTTTTACTCCCTGCTTTTGTATGTTATGCCAAACTTGGGGTTCATTTTCATCCTCTGGTCAAATGACTACTATATTAAATTGTGCAACCAATTGCTTCAACATGAGAGGCTTAGTGAAGCAACATAACCAGTTGCACAATGGTCACAATATTTGCCTTTATTATGTTTCTCATTCCTATAAAGCCCACAACATTTTGTTCAGGATAATTTCCTGCAAGGTAGGAAATTTTAGGGTGATGGGTAAGTTTACACAGGCACCTTACATTGTTTTAGTCATTAAGACATTAAATAAAACATGAGTCAGTCCCAGTTACACTCGGCTTAAAACTGTCAGTACCATTTAGGCATGCTCCGATAAGGAATGTCCAATCAGGCCCCTTTGGGAATTTAGGCAAAGAAACACTGAGAATGGGATTAATCTCATGCACCTTTAGAAAGAAAGACATCAGAATCTGAACTAATCACTCCAGACTGTGAGAAAGAGAGAAGTAGGCACCATCTAAAGCATTTTGGTGCACATATTTCAGATGCCTCTTGGATGAGGTGAATCCATTTATCACCAATATCTCTCATATGACTTCTAAATGGATGTAAGGTGAGTAGCTCATTCTGACTTTGGTTATCCATGTCTAGATTCTGTGTCTGACTGAGCAGATGACTGAATTGTGCTGCTTTGTCAGGTTTGTCCACACGTGGCCACTGGTTTGGGTGTTATTTCCCAACTGGTCCTTCTGTAAGAACTCCAGTTCTTTATTGGGTATTGCCTTGACTAAATCTCAACTCGTGGGGAATCCAGTACAAGATTGCTAATATAAAAACCAGAGTGTTATTGCCTAGAGTAATAAACATTTTGTTTCTTCTTCAATATTTTTTTAAATTCCTTTTCAAGCACAGTAGGACTGATTTGCAGTTTGTACTGCTGATGTTTACTCCCACATACTCATGATACAGGGATGAGTTCAAGTGACACATCAATACCAGTGGCTGTTTATAATGAGAGAGTCACTAGTAATTATAAACCTAATCAAGCAGCATTTGATTGTCAAAGTACACAGGAACCAAACCTTTATTTGATGGTCATGAATGAAACATTCTCATCCTTTCTATATAACAAAAGGGCTGTATTTGTCATATGAAACATGGAGAATTTTAGAGATTTATAGACTGGCTTGGTGGACCTATCAGAAATAAATTTAAAAAATCAGAGTGGTTAATCTAATTTTTGATATAGAGATTTTTCATCTAGTCTCACTAAATGTTAGAAGACAGAATCTGGAATATAAGCAGGAGACTTGTCTTTGTTACTTGTACAGGGCTGCTGCAGAATAATATAAATACTGCTGGGCAGCTATTAAGTTCTGAGTTCTTAATTGAGGAGAAGAACTTACTGTATGGACAGAGATATTAAGATTTTAGTGTGTTAATGAATGATCTTAGCTTGTCAGGGTGCTGTGCTCTAGTATGCAGTCAGACAACACAGCAGTGATCTGAGCTCCCAGAAAACACATGGACATTTACAGCTGGAGCTTTGTAAGAAAAACATTCAGACGCTTTTTTCATTCCTGACCGAATATAATTCAGTATTCAGAATGATGAGCAGGACTCCTTCTGGAACATGTTACTGGAAAGGGGCTTTATCTAACACCTTGTCCTGGAATGAACTACCACATAGTGTCAAAATTGAGATTTTTCTCAAAATACAAGTTTTGAATTTCTCTTAATTAGAATACCCATTTAATGTGTCTTGTTCTTCACCTTTCCTGCAGCAGATGAATGGAAAGAGAACTCATTCCTTTCATGTTGTTTCACAATAATTACCTAAAATATGCTAATATTCTGGAAGCAGGAACTGCACTCTTCTCATGTGTTTGTTTCAACTGGTAACCTACAAAGTCATCCTCTAGTGTCTTAAAGGTACTATTGTACATTTGCTTCGGTTCTACTTGTTCTTGATCCTGTTCTGAAGAGGTGAACTCTTTCCAGAAATTTTAATACTATCTCACCCAGGCTTCTGGATTTCTTTCTGCAGACTCAGCTCAGATCTACCAAAAAAAAAAAAAAAAATTGAATTAATTTTAATTAAGTGATTTTCAGGAAACTTACACCAGAATTTCTGAAAAACTGGAGGGAAAAATTCTTGTGATTTCTTATTTCTCTAGTTCAGTTCTTGATTTTAACTACTGCAGATATCTCTCAGCCACGTAGTTATGAAATGGAAAAATTCAGAAATTATTCTCTCCTAGGGTTGGATACCTTTTTCCTTAGGATACCTGGGTTGTAAACAAGAGAAACTGTAATACTTCTCAGATGACAATAAACAAATGGATTTAGGCATAAAATTAGTGGTAAAATGAACTAATTCTTCTTTGAGCAGACAGCAGATGTGATCTAGTGGGTACCATTTAAATTATCATGTTTTTAGAGGCAAGAAGTATAAAATCTTATAGACACTCATTAAGCAAACACTTAGGATTTTTTTATCACTTTGTTAAAACTTTATTACTTTAGATAGAGATGAATTTCACCTGGTATGTTATGTAATTCATTCAATTTAGCAATGACTCTTTAAAACCTTTTTTTTTTAGCAAGTCACCAGTAATTTCTCAGTCCAATGAATAAGTTGACAAAATCATAGATCATGATATAAACCAAAACAAACAAATGAGAATGCTTTTTTTTCTAAAGTAAAAAAAAAATTACTTAAGAGGCTTAAGTGTCAAAGGGGATATTTTCACTTATTTTTTTGCTTTAGGAGAGGAATTCTTAAAAAAAGAATGTTTTCCCGTAGTGGTTTTTTTTTGTTTCGCTACACTGTATTTAAAAAAATAAAACAACACAAAAAACTCTCCAAAAAACCAACCACCAAACAAAAAAAAATCCAAGAAAGACATAATGTAGGGGTTTTTTTTTGTTTGCTGGTTTTCTTCAATATCACTTTTAGGAATTCAAGCCCTATATTTGGTTTATTGCTGAAATAAGCTAGATTTTTAATGACAGAGCATAAGTCCTGGGGTATAACTCCAACACTTCAGATGAAGTGCATCTACTTCTCCCCCAAGTCCCTCTCAAGCTAAGACAAAGCTTTAGAAGTGGGAAAGAACAAATCTTTGCAATTCCTTTGACATCCTCTTTAGTATCCCCTTTACCTTTTCAAGTTTAGAATTATCATAGTTGATTTTCTTGTGCTGAATATTAATCCCTCAGAGAATGCTTCTGTGCAAGATTTTACTTGGTCTCCAATCCCCTTCCCTACAGTGACTTCCATGGCTTGTTTTCCTTTCTGTTTTCTTCTTTTTCAACTAAGAACAATAGCCCTGACACATTGTGATGAGCCTCAGCTGTTCCTCCACTCAGGTTAGGCTCTTTAATGAAATCAAAGCGAAGCAGATGAGAGATCCAGAGAATAAAAAAAATTAACTCAATAGCTACTACAAAAGGACATTAAATGGAAAAGTGGTTTGTAAGCTGAGAAAATTCAATTCAGAGCTGGATAGAGAATTGCCTTTTTCAAGACAATTCTTTTTACTGAAGATTAGTGGAAATTTTTGCAAAGAAATAGACAGGACAGTGGGAAGACCATGAAGAAATTGAAGATGTTTTGGATTATAAGTATACAGGAAAAAGTTTAAGTAAACTTAGGGACAGAAGTGAAGTTAGAAACTTATTTGAAATTCTAGGTTAGAAAAAGACACTGAAATTTATAAGCCCTTTGTAATTTGAATACCTTAACCTATCAAAAGCACCAGAATGCACCTTTCTGTGCATTGTGGCCACAAACAGTCCTGAACAGGCTGAACAAGACAAAGATCTCAGATAAATGATCTGCATCAATGCTTTAATTGTTCATCAGACATCTTTAATACATAATGAAAAAAAGAAGTTTCATTTATTTAATTACTATGTCTATTCAGCTTGCAGTTTTTGTACTTGTAGTATCATCTGTTCCTAAAGAAAGATTTCGGCCATGATAACAAAGAAGTCTTGGCACCAATATTCTTCCATGAGTACCATCTAAGATCTTGCAGATAATCAGTCTTTCTTCAGTCAGTTAAAATATTGATATATTAATTGTTTTCACATGTATATTAAAAATACTCTCATTTTCAAACTCTGAAAATCAGACACAATTTGAAGTGCTGAGGGGTGGTGAGTTTCCTGTTATCTAAATATCTCTGTACCTCTTTACATGTTTGATGTACTTGCATCTCTAGAACCTGGGTTTGCTTTCAACCACAAAAAAGGTCAAAGTAAAATATAGTCCCTAGCTGCATTATATTTGAATTCATATCAAAATTTCCCAAATAGATACAGGCTATCCAGACACATGACTCTTGTTATGACAGTATTGGCACGCTTTTAAGCATAGGAGCTTTAATTCTAATTACTGTGGAATCAAATACCATGAATTTGTCCTCTGAGTCCAGTTCTCATCACACATGGAGGTGGCTGATTATCTTCTCTTTTCAGCAGCTCACCTTCATCTCTTATCTATCTCCACATTAAAACGGATATGAAATGTTTTAAAATAACAAAATATTAGGAAGTAAAAAAAATAGAGCTTGAAAAAAATCTGGCCCTAGCCAGTGAAGTGCCATGGTATTCAGGAGCTCTCAGTGGCTGTCATGGATAATCTGAACTATGTGGTGATCCACTGGGAAGGAGATGAGAACACCACTTGTGTGTGCTTCCCCCAACCACTCCTGGTATCCACAATGCTGAATCATGAGGGAAGCTTAACAAAACAAACAAATTATTGTTTGCAAGTGTTTTAACTTACCAGCGGTAGGAACCTTCATAGAAAAATTCATCCTTCCTATTTTAGACAGCAGTCTGAGGGTGGGATGAATCATCCTCTGGGGGAGCTTAAATGACTAAATGGTGACTAGGTGTGACTGCATGGTTGGATGACCCTTTTAGGCCAAATACCTGAGTTTTGGTTGGTTTATAGCAGTTGAGATGAATCCAAAACATTAATACACAGCTGAAAATCCAAATTGGGTAGTCATTCACATAGCCTAATAGTGATGAAGCTGGCATAAAAGCTTGAATGCCAAAGAATTAAAAGAGAATATTAAATTTGTATTCCATTGAAGTCTATTAAATTGTATTTATTTTACATTTTAACAAATGCATCCTAAGATAGATGATAATTTCTCTACAAAAGGCAGCACATATGGCAGCATTTGATAGCAACAGCATGAAATGCCAGTTTCCTATAAATATATGCTTTGGAAAATTATCCTTAACACCAATAGCTTATGAGGTAAATAATTAATAGGAATGTTAATTTTTCATTAAATTTAAGAAAATGCTAGGAAAATATATAATATGCTGTGTCTTTGATTTATCTGTTCTCTTCTCCCACACTTTGTATGGGTCTTTTATTAAATTCTATGGCTTTTTTAATTGCAGAAACCAAAAAAGCAGAGTTAGTGTAATTTGGTAAAGGTGATAATACCTCCTGAAATATTTTTCATTTTTGAATACTAAATCAGAAATAATTAAAGGTTTGTTTGCCTTAATAAATGAGTGTTAGGATGGTACCTTTTAAAATAATAGATTATGTATTAACATATTCTGAAAAGATGGGATTTTGACATTATGAGAATACTACTATATTATTTTTGGGGAAGTTATCAGGAAAATAGAAATTATTGGAATGCATTAAAACTAGGCAAAGTTTATATGCATTGTTAGGAATATCTTTAAATCACTTGCCAGTGTGATATCTGCTGCTACATCATTTAAAGAATCAGGTGATGCTTGTCTAGGTGACAAAAGAACAAAAAAAGCCTGTAGGGCAAAGTGCACAGCAGGGACTAAAAACTGCATTTGCAAGAAGACCTAAGTACTGCAAGACTGACAAGAGCATAAAGCACAGAAACAATGATGCCTTTCCTGCAAAACAACAAAATCCACAATGCTGTTCATTGATGCAATGATGTTACTCAGTAGAAAACATGGTAGAAAAACTAGATCTCAAAAATTTCCTGTTCCTTTCTTGCCTATGATATCTCCCATTGTGATGGGTGATTGGTTGCCAGTTCTACTGGAGGTGCAGATCTACTTCCTGAGCCCCACTAAAGAATAAGGGAAAAGTAATGCTTTTTGTACAAATTGCAGCTCCTAGAAGAAGCTGAGCAAGCCTTAGCCTTGCAGGAACACTGACAAAGGCCTGGGAAATAGCCAGCACATTGTATGCATGAGAGTGAGCTTTAACCAGCTCGGCCAGGTTAGGTGGCAGCAAGCCTCTTGTCATAACACAGTTCAGTAACAAAAGTATTGGATGACAGAGTTGCTTTAGAATTTGATTTTTAATTGAGAGACAGGTACAACAAAGTAGTTATGCTTTGTGCCTAGGAATCTTCACTGATGATCTTTGCTTCAGTTCTTTCTTCTAGATCATATAAATCTGTAACATGGGGCTAGCAACATCTGTACTGATGGAAAAGAATTGAAATTAATCTCTTTGAAAGTATTATTATTGAAGTCAGTAGGGATGCTCCCATTAAAGCTGTCTGACTTTGCTTTTGGTCATTTTGAAGCTTGTTATTCTAAACCTTATTAAACAGAATTTGTGTCAGCCCTCTGTAGCAGTTCAGGTGTATTTTCAGTTTCTATTCTTCTAATAACAAAATCAGACAAAATGTTACTCTGTTAATATGGAGAACACATTAAATTTCACAACACAAATTCTGAAAATATTTCAATCTAGCATCTTGATTCAGTAAGGAAGTTGGAATTTGTACTAGAACTGTGCTTTCTGGTTAAAGTTCATCTTAATTTTGTGATGTAAAAAGCTTTAGAAAAAACCCGCAGGTTTCATATGGGAACTAAGACTTCTAAGATTTCAGTGACTGACACCATGACAGTGCTACACTGAGGGAAAGGATTTCCTCTGCAGCTCCATTCTTGTGAATGCCAACCTCAATCTCCTGCTCTGATTCCAGCCTCACAGCAAGGAAGAGGAAGATGTTTTAGCTTAAAACAGAGGGACATAACATGCAAAATGGAAATACTCTGAAAAAAACCATGAAATTGGAGAGTGCCACTCTGTTATATTAGCATGGACTGGCCTTACTCCGGAATTAGGAGTCTGGGGAGAAGAACAAAATTAGAATTTTCTGTGTGAGGAAAATGAGACTGAGATGAGTAGCCAAAAGTTCAAGACAGAATGGAAGTTCAGAACAGTATTCAAATACAAGTGCTATGATAACTGTGTCAATATCATTGCAACAAGATGATGGCAAACTTTCAGTATGAATCAGCACTAGAGAATGAAAGAATGTCATTTGTATCATCCTTTTTTTCCTGAAAAACTAGAAATGGTTTACTAAATAAGTAGTCAGAGGATGGTTAAGAGTAATAAATAGTGTTTTAATGAAAAAACACCTACCTCTACTACAAAACATCTGTGGCAATATTTTAAGCCACAGAAAGCTGAAAATTTAAAAGATTGCATATTAATTATGTCTCCATCATTTTCTGCAGGCTTAACTTGGGGAAGGTTATCTTCAGAACTGCTGAGAGCTCACAGCTGCAGTTGCTGTCTGTAAGAACTGCTCTGAAAATAGAAAATGCATTAATGTTGACTGTGTTAATAAGTTTGATTTCAAATTGTACTTCTTTGTAATTCCCCTCAGTTTAACAAGACTGCCACCTATTCCTCTTATTAAAATGCTATGAAGAGTCCCATTCATATTTATGGAACATGCAGATACTGTAGTGATCACTGCCATAGAAAAAACTAAAGAGATATTTAAGAATTTTTTTAAATTGTATACATTGTATTAGACAGAGGGCCATGTTATGAGTTGGGGGGTGAAAAAATACTTGGGTTTGTTTACTTCACAGTTTGCTGCAAGAGTCAGTGGACCATGAAAAAAATGTATTAGATAGAAGGACAAAGAAAAACACTAGTGAATTTATATCTGGTATCTCCTAATTTTTCTGGTATTTGACCTTATAGCTTTAACAATATGCTAAGAATTCTTTTGCACATAACATTGTTGTGCATAATATTATTGTTACAAAGTGTGACTGGATGTAGTCCATATTTAGGTTAAAGGAGGGAACAATTGAATGTTAGTTTAGTGTCTTTGGGACATGTCCAGATCCCTGATCAGATTGGCAGGGCCTCAGTATTTGACCTACTATGGGAGTGTCTAGGACACAGTGTTTAAAGCAGTAAAAACTGGAACCATCTTTGAATCCATTAATGTCATGAGGGAAACAAGGGAAAACAAAGGAAAACCCTTTCCTCCCCCCAAAAAAAAAAAAAAAAAGTGTAAAAACCCACAAATGGTCAGGATTCCTATGAGGTCACAATGGGTCATAAAATTGTGAGTGTGGTGGTTTTCAACAAAGTTCAGGGAAATGAGCCATTCCTCTCCCACTCCTTTAAGAAATGTGTATAAACCAAAAAATGAAATACTTGAAAACTAGCAGCAGTTTGTTTATCTTTCCCTTCAGGAAAACAGCCTTTTTAAGATCTCAAAGACTAGTTGATCACTTCTCAACTCAGATATTTTAGTAATAAGGGGGTGTCAAGTATATAGAAAGAAAGACTTCATGTTCAGTCCATGGGATTGCAAGTACTAAAGAACCAATGTTTTGGGTTTTTGTTGGGGTTTTTTTTTTTTTTTTTTTGGTAATGGAGAACATAAGCTTATATAAACAACTGTAGGATGTGTAAGGGATCATGATAATGTCAGAGACTAAAGCATATGAGTCTGTGGGTGTCCCCCACCCAAGAGAGGTTAACAGATTCATCTCTCTCTCCTGGTTGTGTTAAATGTGATATGTGTGACAAAGTATTAATCTAAAACTTCTGGCTTTGGTTAGACAGCTACTAGGGCCGAGAATATTTCATCCTGCTTTTATTCCCTTTGTAGCATGAAATGATAAAATAGCACGAAGTATCAGAGATTGGTCACAACTAAAGATAAGGTCTTAGACATCTTTCTATAGACAACAAAACCTCTTTTCAGCCAGGGGATGATCCTTACATCATCAGTTCTGAAGTTGTGATAAAAAAGGTATTTCCCATCGTCAAATTCCTGGACTTTCTTTGCTGGGAATGACTATAATTTTTTACCTGTGGCTGTATGATCTGTCATCATCCAGAGGAATGCATGAGCCAGTATCCTGCTGCTCATGTCCAATTTGCAAACAGTAAGAGAAAGTTTGTCCAATTGAAATGTTTACAGCATGCTAGTTTATCACCATCTTGCAGGTTAAAAAGCCACCACAACCACTGCTGCATTTTTCCCAGTAGAAAACAGGTGTATTTTGATTGCTTCATCAGCAGGGAGACAGTGACTGAGGCTCCCACTTACTGTGTCATTATAGTGTAAACTAGGTATTGAAAAATGGTGACAAACTGATGTGTGGAGAACTAAAAATAAAGTTTCCAGGTGTCTATGCATTTCTCAGTATGAACTGTCAAAACTTTTCTATTCCTCCATAGAATTTAACAGTATATCACAATTAAGAATATTTTGGTTTTCCAAGTAACAAGGGAAGGAAAAAAGCCAAAAGAGAGACAGAACAGGACTAGCCTCTCTTCCTAATTTAAGTTTTGATGCAGACAGAGGAAATTAAATGTGTTTAATTTTCTTTTGTGCATGGCTTTAAGAACATTGTTTCTGTGCTTATAATAACCACGTATTTATGAGATGGCCTGGATCAGAGCCCAAGTCTTTGGTTTACTTTCTAAAAAAGAAACCTCCTGCCTAAAGCTGATAAATCACATAAACATTTAGCAAGCTTTGTTAAACCATAAACATTTCATACCCTGATAAAAGAAAAGGAGCTATGATAACATCAAAGGGAAACATATTATTGATTAAATAGTTTTATACATTTCTTCCTAAGATGGAAAGGTTCTTGAAAAATAATTAAATAATATTAAAAAACCATGTACTGACATAAAATAGTTCTGTGAGAGCGGGATTTATTGATTTTGCTATACTGTTGTGCTTATAAACAGTAATGAAATATGTTATTTGGGCTGCCGTAGGCAATTAATTTTGATTTTGTAAGTTTTTTTCTGGTTTATTATTTTATTTTAGATCCACTAAAACCATGTGGTAGAGTATAAACTATAGCCATAAAGAACTATTTAAAAATTGTTTAAGTACCTTCTGCATTTTTAAAGAAATAAATACTTTGAGAGCATATATGATGAAAAAAGGGTAGAAAAGAAAAAAAAATATGAATATTTGCTAAAATGAATAGACTTTCTAGCAATTACAGGGAAAATACACCAAAATTCTTTTTATCAAATCAAATTAAACCTACCAGAAACAAATACAGGATTTATGCATCTGTACTGTATATAATTGACAACTGGCATTTTTAGGTTCTATCACTGCTTCGTTTCTGTGTTGACAAGACAACGAAACCAGAAGGTGAGGCAGGCACAGAAAGTGGGTACAGCACATTCCAAGACACCTCTCAGTTTGTACAGTAATAGATCAATGACATGGAAAAATACCAGTGCCAAAACCTGTTCCTTTTCTTGGTGTCTGCCTGTGTCACCCAAACATGATAACATTAATGTTAATGACAGCAGGTGCATGAAAGCAACAGGAAATTTAACTCCTGTTGGTTCTTGGTAGAAATGTAAATCCTGTTGGTTTCTAGCAGTTCTACAAGAAAAACAGAAACAAAATAATTTCCAGCCTTCCTACTGAGTTACTCTTACCACTCCTCATGCTTGCCATTAATTACAAGTGCCACTTAAAGAACTCTTATTTGATTTTTACCAAAAGTTAACATGAATATTTGTATTCTTTGAGAAAAACTCTTTTCAAGACTGAATGAGTGTGTTATTCTGGCTGTAATACATTTCTCATGGACATGACTCTTTAGGGATGACATAAATTTCAAGGAAATACATTAGGCTTTATGCAGTTGTCACTGCATGGTGATGTAAACTAAAAATGTAATGGAAGATTTAGCAACAGAGACATTTCAAATGGAATAACAGTGTTTTGTTTGCAAGGTTTTTCCAATATTTTCATTTCAACTTCATTTAAAATGAAACTTTTGTAAGCCTGAAACAGGCATGAAAAACATTGACCTGCAATTCTAACTCTGCAAACATATTTTAATATAATTTAGATTCTTGTTTTAATAATTTGTAACCAGATGATGTAAGGACCATGGAGATAATTTTATACTAATGAGATGGATCTGAAACTTCACCATTTAACCCCCATGATTTTACTGCACTAGTTTAACTAGAAGTTTTCTGTGACCTGTTAGATATTTACCTAGCTAAAAGTAGACTTGAGCTATTTGAATGTTTCAGCAGAAGGCTCCTCTCTTGCCACTTAGCTGCATACAGATTTCCATTGTCTAGCAGCAATTAACCTGAAAGTGATTGATGTATACCTCGTAGGGAAAAAAATTATAGTTGTATGTTTATCCATTAAAAAGCACAAGACTCTAAAGTGACCTAAACAGATTAAGGAAAGAGACATGTGGGCTGCTTTATACTGGAAAATTACTGGACAGTGCCAGGACTCCTATGCTGTGTTACTTCACTTGCCACACTTAAATTTTTAGCATGGTACCTGACATAGTATTGCTTTATATTTACATCTATCTATATCTATATCTATATCTATATCTATATCTATATCTATATCTATATATCATCTAATATATCTTTATCTTTATCTTTATCTTTATCTTTCTTTATCTTTCCAAGCAGGACTAGAACAATTCCTGAGCACAGCACACACAATTAACACTGGCCATGGTCCACTCCTTACAAACAATTTGAATGCTACGACCTCATTCTGGAAAGCAAGAAAATTTGAAGTATATACTCAAGAATTGTAATGTACAAGAAGAGCTCAGTGAGGGAGAACACCCTAGTCACATTCAACTCATTCATATGGGCAGTTACCAAAATGGATCAAATCTGACCTATATTTAGCTGTGTGAAAGACTAAAGAATCTGCCTAGGATTCCTCTACTGCCATAAGAAAGAGCTGATCACCTCTAGCAGCTGAATCCTACCAGCTATTGCAGACAGCTATGAAATACTTTCTTGGGAAAAGTGAGTGTGGCTCACAAAGCTTTTATCAGTGACTTCACTTCAGATGGTCAGGGAAAAGTGAGGCACAGTCTGGGAACTGGGGAGTTGGTTGTGTCCATCCTTCCCTGCTGGTCACTCCTCTTGCCATGTCCCTTCCCCCAATTTTCTTTAACAGAAAGTTTAATTCATCACTTGCTGTGAGCTTCTAAAGAATGAGAAACTGTCTCATTTTTTTTCTGCTAAGGGATTTTTACTATCCAAAAGGATGCAAAGTTACTGGTGCTGCTTTTTCTCATATAGCTACAGTTGTTTAAATGCTGTGGATGCATGGTCTCAGTGGCGGAACTAACCACCCTGAAGCATGTTTCTCTCTCCGGGAAATGAAATTTTCACACTGAAATTCTAGCTCTGTAAGCAAAATTTGTATTTCTGGCCATCTTAATAGCATAATTTTTATTCAGCTCTATTACTGCAGGGCCCTGAGATTGGTCTTGGCGTCCCACTGTGCTAATGCTTTTGAGTTTTTTATATTTTTTTCTTAAACTTATATTTATGTTTTATGGCCAGAGAGAATATATCAATGTGAGCAACCACTCTCCAAATAGTTCTACTTCAACTTTATGTATTTTTGTTATTGTCTGTGCAGCTCTTCTGCTATAAGACACTTTTTCAAGATGTTTTATCTGTATTTATGATATGATATGTTTTTCAAATAAAGCAATAATAGTAAATATATTGTTCTGAAATCTCAGATGTAGGTCAGAGGGAAAGAAGGAAAAAAACAATTATTCTCCCTCCTTGTTTAAAAATACTTTAAATCCTTCTTGTTTTCACACTGACTCCTTTTCATCCCTATACATTTCCCCCATAAATGTGCTTGTTTAAGACTGAGCTTTCAAACTTTGATTACAGTTCAAGCTGCAAGTGAAACCCAAATGGGTTGTGTGTGGAAATATTTGGAATTTATTTTCTTCCTACTTTATGCTCTGGGTCTCTTCATGGATCCTCCACACAAGAATATTTGCAGTAACATAAGCAATTTTAAATGCCAGAAAAGGTGTAGGGTTAATTAAAAATATGAGATAAATGATGGAGATATTCTCTTAGTAGTTCCTTACAAATGTCAGGTGAATAAGCCCTTTTCAGGAAAGTAAGTAAATCTTTTTCTTCAGCATTTCAGAAATTCCGTGTGAATTTCATGTATATTTTTCCTGACTCTTTTTCTCTAATGCTGTGCTAAGACTATTAAGATACAAGCTAGAAAGTCAAAGTATGCTAAGCCCCAAACATAAGAAAGACATGAGCTTGTTGGAGTGAGTTCAGAGCAGAGCCACAAAGATGATCAGAGGGCTGGAACATTTCTTTGAAGAGAAGACAAGCTGAGAGAGTTGGGATTTTTCAGCCTGGAAAAGAGAAGACTGGGGAGACCCTGTAGCTGCCTTCCTTTACCTAAAGGGAACCTACAAGAAAGCTGGAGAGGCACATTGTGTTTCTTACACACAGTGACAGGACAAGGGGGAATGGCATTAAACTGAAAGAAGATAGGCTTACTTTAGATATTAGAAAGAAATTCTTCACTATGAGGCTGGTGAGACCAGGAGGAGATTGCTGAGGGAAGTTGTGGATGCTCCATCCCTGGAAGTGTTCAAGGCCAGGTTGAATGGGGCCTTGAGTAACCTGGTTTTGTGGAAGGTGTCCCTGACCAAGACAGACAGGTTAGAAACAAGTGGTCTTTAAGGTCCTTGCCAGCTCAAACCATTCCATGATAAGCTGATAAAACCCTTTGCTGCTGAACAACTTTCTGAGAGACTCTAGCAGTTTTCAGCGGACTAAAGTTGAAATTCTTCTCTTGTTATTTTTCCTTCAAGAAGAAGCAAACTTTTAAAAGTAAAATGTTGTAGACCTGCATAGCCACAATTTCTATTATGTTGAAGAGACATTTCCTACTGAATGGGGTTTCAGAAGTGGCAAAAACAGTTAGTCACAGTGGATAAGTGCCACAGCTTATTGGTTCTGCTACAACAATCAGCAGCTTTTTGGTAAATGGCATAGTTAATTACACTGTTATGTTTAACAGTGCAGTAAGATGAACAGGAATCTTTCTGTTAGAAAAAAATGTTTTTTTCTGAACATTTCTGAACATGGTTTACACAGTGAAGGCTTTTCCTAATATTTGATGTTCTGTGATCTGTCTGTTTTTTTACCAAAACTTAAATTCTAGAAGACACAGCAAAGGCTGCAGGAAGTCCATTGGGAGGCTGTAAATTTCCAGCAGCACATTTTCCTTACCTATAGCTTCTTATTATCCAATGGCATGAGTGTTAAATAGGATGAATTTGAATCAAGAATACGGGAGGAAAAGTGTGAAAACATAGGAATTATTGAACCATGGTGGGATGAATCACACTGACAGAATGTCAGCATGTGTGGATACACATTGTATTAATGGGAAAAATTTAGGAGTGAACACGGGAAATGCTTTTTGTTGCCTGTTTTCATGCAAAGAACACTTAATAGGAAAGCTGAAAATAAATATACATTTGGTACTATTTTCTTAGAATGTTAGTAGTTAGACACAAGTCAAATATTGATGACAGAAATGTCAAATGTGAATGTGATTTTTATTTTAATATTCTGATTCTAGAACAACCATGATTCTGAGCTCTTATCTCTTCAACTATGGCCCTGGAAAAACTCTCAAAAAGATGATTCAGACTCACAAATGGATATAGAAACTTAATTTCCACACTTCTAATATCAAAGTTACCTCTGTTGGAGGATTTCTTGTAGCAGACACTGCTTTTTAAAATTTCTCAGATGCTAATTACCTGCTTTCTTATTTCAAAACAATGACCTTCTGAATTTGTCTGATACAAAGTACATATTTCTCAGACTCTCTGTAACTGAAATGGTATTATGAGATATATTATGCTGCAATGAGGCTACTGGTAACACTCAGACTTCAACAGTATTCTTTCCAAGCATAATATATATTATTAATTATAATTTATAATATGGAAACCACAGAGTGGCAAAGGCAGATTTTAAGAGAAAACAATATGAGATGTCAGTATGGAAAAATAAATATGAATTATGGAAAATATTGAAATGTTAAGAGCAAAGGCCTTGTATGTCTTTCTGGAAAGGTCCAAGTAGTAATGAACAATATTCTTCCAGGCTACATATTTGAAAAGTCTGCATTCAAAATGTGAAATTACACTGGAGCAGGAAAAATTTTGACTGTCCTGAAAGGCAAAGAAAATGGGGGGCAAAGTAATTCTACAATTTGTGAGATTCCATTTGCATCCAATTGTGTCATTCCCTTCTTGCAGGAGCTGAGTTATTGGAAACCTCAGTGAGGGTGGGTGATCCCCAAGGGGTGTTAAGAGAGGGGATCTCTGGGCATGTTTGCTCCTGGCACTGCAATCTGTCAGTACACGAGGTGTTTATGGCAAAAGTGAGGCTTTCTGCTACTGTCACAGATATGGTTTTATCTGCAAGAGGTAAGGAATCCCTATGTGAACAACATCTCTCTGCACTGTTAGAAGAATCAGTGGGAAAAATAAACATTTTTTTATTGTCAATACAGGGAATGGCATAGTATTGACAGGAATACTGTCAATAGAAGAAGACTTCTCTACTAAACACGGCATGGGCAGTTAGATTGTTTTCCTGACATATGGAGCTGAGCACAATATCATGTGACATCTTCACAACAAAGAGTTTTAATCCACAGGCAAATGGCTAAACCATCAGCTTCTTCATTTGCAGATTTCTAATAAAATTAAAAAGAAAGCCAAACCCTTTCTGGTTTCAAAACAAAATTGGAGAACAAAATTGGAGCCAAATAAATCCTTTTTATGAGATGAAATATATTTTAATGACACATCCAGTGAAATTAAAAAAGAAAGGTAGTCTTGATTACTTTATTCCACTTTTTTTTTTTTTTAACTGAGATATGATAGAGAATAACTCATTGAAGGGACAAATCTTTATTGCCTATATATATCAGGAAAAAAAATTAGCTGTACAGGTCATTCTTCAGAGACATTCAGAAACCTTGAATTGAAAGACTTGTGTTTATGTCTTTCATAGTCAACAAATCCAATAAATATTTTGTCTTTTTTTATCCTGAATAAGGAATTTAAATACATTTTTTGTGTTGTTTTGCCAAGTCACCATTTAAAAAAAAAATTGAAACTCCATGCAAATAAAAAATATAAAATATGTGACTTTTAAAAAAAATACTGTTGGTTTTCTTCTTGTTGCATTACATTCTGTCTGTTTGCTGCAAGTAGCAGGAATTTTGTGTATATGCCAAAAATCCTGCAAAACATGATCACTTTATATTTCATACCAATAAAAAGCCCATTTTTCTCTTTGTACGTCAGCACTCTCTACTTCTTGTCAAAATCTCCAGCTGTGGACAAAGCAATATTAGGGTATTTTTATGCTATTGCATTTGGTTCTTCTCCTTTTGAAATACAGGTTTTACTGGATAAATTAGAATACTAGAGCTGGTTGTTTCAAATAACCTTTTTTTAGATGTTTCCTCTGAAGTATTTTTATTTTTGTACATTATGTTACTGAGCATTAAATCTAATTGGAAATAGGTATGTCAGTGACTAGTGTGCAATCAAAGACACTTAGCTACAGTCTCTAGGCTTGTTTATATTCTCAGATTATTTAAAAGAACAGTAAAATGCTTTCTTTTCCTCACCCTTGGGAATGAAAACAGTTGGGAACTTTCTTGTATGTTTCTTAAAATACCATGATTGCTATAATTTTTGTGCATAAGAATACGTCAGACTCTCTATTTATTGGAATTACAAAATGTCCTGAAAAGGCAGCAGTGTAGGGAGATACAGAAGATATTGAATTAGGTTTAACGTACTCACCCTATGAACACCTGCAGGCCAGAACACCACCTTTTAAATGGTGTAAATTGTATTTGTTTTAAGTAATTCTTGCACATAGATTAAATTAGAGATATTACAGGTTTGTGCAAGCTCATCTAACTTGAAGGTGGCAATTAGTACCTATTTAAAATACACTACAAGTTACTGTCTTGAGGCAGTTATCTCTGTCAGAACTGCCAGTTCTCTTGAAAATAGATGCACATACAGGTTTTGAGATGTCAAATGAAGCATAAAAAATAGTTATTGAAACTTGATATCTTAATCATTCTGATCAGCTACAGTGAATCAAACATTTTGCCTGGGGCAAATTTCAGTAGGAATCATAAAGTGCTAATGGCCATGGGTTTTTGCCTAACTCTGAAATATCAAGCTGAAGACTATATTTGCATGTAAAAACTTACTGTGATGGAAATCGATAAAAACAGTGAAAAAGTTAGACTTATCAGCTCCTGTGAATTTTAATTGGCTTTTTAAAGCTAAAAATATGAGGAAAGTCTGTGGTAAGAGATACTATTTGAAAATAATAAATATTGAAAAGATATAGCTGACATGAGGAAGCAAGAATAGTTACTGTAATTGGATACCAGGTTATGAATGAGGAAAAAGATGGAAGAGATTAAATGCCTCACACAATAAAAATGAGACCTGCAAGACAGTAGGAGAGTCTAAATGTAGAAAAGAGATTGTATTACTGCAACCTGTCTTGGAAAGTTTAAATAGCAGAGCAGGAGAACTCTGTTCCTCCAGCCTGACATCTTTTAATGAACTCACCACTTCCTCTCTTCCTTCCAACTCTTCTATTTTCTCTAGTAAACCAGCAAGAAGCAAGTGAAACCTGCCCAAAATTAAAAAAAAAAAAAAAAAATAGAAATAAAATACTAGGAGGAGCAGGAAAGCTAATGATATGCTGGAGGAATACAATTATACTAAAGGTGATACTGCTAAAATTTGCATAGGTTCATTAGAAATCAGCAGTTTTAGTTGTCTTCATCACTGCTGGCTTCATCAATATCAGCCACAAATAAAACTAACATGCATATATTAACCATCCTGGTATAGAGCCAAAGCACCTGGGTAAGGTCACTTACCTCCTTTAAGGATAATATTAATCATGATTCTAGCATGGTTTTGGTTCAAGCTGATTGTTATCTTGGCACTCTCCTGAACAGAACAGGGGCCTCTCTCTTTGGGCAACAGGTGTGAGGTGACTGTTCTTGGGACCAGATGAGAATTCAGCCGTGTGACGCTGATTTGTGCTGTGCTATTTTCTCTCAGCTCCACAGGAGTTTTGGCTCATTTTTTACTTCAAGCCTCAGAGACAGCAGGTAACTCACCCCAAGATCCTAATCAGGCTGAGCACTATATAACTTGGATGAGAAATTTACACTGTTTCATACATTGTTATTCACTGCTTAGAAAAACCTTTGCTTTGGCAAATTATGCAATTTTGGGAGCAGGTGTTGTATTTAATTAGAAGCTAGGCTTTTTTAATCTTTTTTTTTTTAAGAGAAGATAAAAAATATAAATATTACTAACTAGTTCTAATCATTCAATATTCACATTTGTTGGCTGTAAAAGTGGATGCTGCTCCTAGATTTTACCTGCATCTGCTTAGATTAGACATGAGAACATCTGGTCTCCCTGTTTGTGCCAGGATTGAGCATTTGCTTTTTAAAGCAGGATCTTTCTCTTAAATAGGTGCTGTGCTACCTTCCCAAGTCAAGAGTCTCCATGTCCATCAGTCCCATGGTTTCAGTATGCTACCCCTTGACTTTCACACCATTTCAATGAAAAACACTGTTTCCAGCAGTGTTTCCTTGATAGTTGATAAGTCAGTCAGTACAAACAGTATTAGGATTTTCAGTGTGAATATTGCCTTACTGATATCAGGGTCCTCTTTCTGAGGTTGGATGAGTCTCTAGGATACAGCATAACAGAATTTGCATGATATATAAAAATTGGTGTGCTCCTTTTATGCAGCACCAAGCCTCTTTGTCTGTATGAATAAAATCAAAACCTGATTTTTGAGATTTTAAAAATTTATTTTGCCCAGTCGACATTTCATGTTGCTACTGGGCATATGGAAATGATGTGAATCTATATGACCTGCCCATTGAAAATGGCTCTGCAAAAAATTGGTCATGACTTGAATGCCATTTTGCAAAAAAATGAAATAATTTTTAAATTTATAATTATTCATGTCAAAATCGCCATATGCTACAGCAAAAATCATCAGACTTGTGAATATTGAACTGTATGTATTTATGTGAAATATGTATCAGAACTTAGAGGTGTTGATTTGAAACTTCTGGATATTTGGGAGCTGTCTTGTTGCTGGGGCTGACGTTTATATTGTGTATAAAAGATTGAATACATCAGTGTTCTAATAAAAAAACACTGGTACAGCGTCAGTGCTTTGGAATAAAAATACATGTTTGGTGTAAATGTTATGTCTGTCTTTTTTGTATTGGCAGCAACTTACCAAGATGATTATAAAATAAAGGAAAATTGGCGCATAAGGAAATGGCAGTTTTGGTCTTACGTGAAAGTTTTCTATAGTAGAGGAAAACTGCTCATTTGTGTTTTTAAAAACCAGTAACACTCTGACATTTGGAAAAACTGTTACATAGTCTGAAATGAAACAAATATGCTGTCTGCCCAACCACATTCCTGAGTAGGATATTTTGTCTATTTCTTCAGATAAGATAAATATGATACAAATATGATTGAAACCTGAAGAAAGTGAAAAGGACAGTAGTGCTTAAGGTCAGTAAAGACAAAACTAAAACTTGTTTGCTTTCTGATGACAAGTTCTTCAACAATGTAATCTTATTACTGGCAACAATACCTAGAGCAAACTGGGCAACCCAAGTTTCTTGGAAAATTGGCTATTAACAATTATTTGGTAAGAAGAAATTAGGTATTGTAATTGAAGTAGAAATTTTTATTGCATTTTGCAACAAATAATTTCTGAGCCTTATAATGCAGTAGAAATGAGATGTAGAAAACTGCTAGGAAGGACTAAAGCCAACTCAAAACCTCCAGTTAAATTATATAGCTATAAATGAGAATATGATTTGAAGTGATGTGATACATGAAATAAAAAGTCTTCTTAAGATCAGTAAGAGGTTTTTCAAGGACCAGTTTTCCTAGAGATGGGAAAACTCTAGCAAAATCAGTGTATATGAAACAAATGAAGTCACTAATAGAAGTTAGTCTCCATGTTCAGCATCACCTAGAACCTCCCCACTGCCTGCCCTTAGTCCTGGAGCCAATTAGCAGGTAAAGGAAAAAGAAAAGGCATGTTACCTATTAAATCATAAAAGCTGTCAATTTTTCAACAAGAGTTTAAAAAAATCCAAACAAATCAACAAATGCTTGTCATTAGCAAGCAGTAGTAATAGAGAGAAATTACAAAAATGATCAAAGAAACATGGTCCACAGAGCCCTACAGAATAGCAGAAATAAGGATAGTATTATAATCCTAATAATTATAGTAGGAAGAAATATCAGTGAAACAATCAGTATTAATTTTTTTCCTTTAATTTTTAAAGGAAATATATATGCAATATGACTTTACAAATGAAATTTAAAACTTCAGCTAATTGATAAAAACACATTATTTTAATTCAAGTTGCAGGCCAGTTTCTAGTAAGGCATTGTTTTCTGTAAAAATTGCCATGAAAAATTGTGATTGTCGGAAGATTGCTGACAAATTTTTGATAACAGCAACTCCCACTGACTTCCCTTAAGGGAAATTTCTCTCTGAAATTTTTTTCCTGGCACAAAATGATTAATAGTTTTCTTAAGAAATGGTGCCAAATCTATTTAACTGAAAAACAATTTCATGAAATTAGAATAGCTAACACAGGGTGATCTCATCCCACTTTATCTGTTTCACGCATCACGCTGCAAATCAGGCAGGGATGATAAGAGGAAAATATCCATATCTTTAACAGGGCACATGTGTATGTCAACAAATGGGAGCATATTGATCTGGAAGTAAGATCTATTTAAAATTACATAAAAACTCACAAAGTAGTGTTTTGAGTACTTTATATTTAATTCATTTTGGGAAGAGTTTGCAAGCAGTTTGAAAGCATGTATCGTGTTTCATAATAGAAGTAGAGCTGATCCCACTCTCTTGGGACCATACTTGATGATTCCCAGACCCAGGCTAAAAGGATGTGTTATAATTGCAACTTCAGAATTCAGGTTGCTCACATTTCAGCTTTCCACCCCTGCTTTTCATTCATGTTAATCTAATTCAGTAGAACTAAAGTATATGATAACCCCCCGAACTTTTAGTCCATACCTTTAAAGACCTGCAATTCTCACAGTTTTGGAGGAGATTATTGCACTGATACTTTCTTTAAATTAGGAAATGGAAGTATTAAAAGCTTGATGTTCTCTGTTCACTGAATGAAGGTATATGTTTAGATCTTTATATGTTTATATAACATAAATCATTTTACATACAGTTCTTTGTCAATGACTGACAAAAATCTTGTCACTTTTCCTGATGATGTTTTGACAGCTGTGCATAATATTTAAACAATGAAACAGATTAAATGTCACTTATAGTTTTAAATGTACTATATCTTTACATTTGACAAAAGAGTTTTATGATTCAGGTTCTCTAGATGAATTTAATATTATCTTTTTTATATGACAAAAGTAACAGACTTGAAAGCAAGTGAAAAACCTGAAAGTAAACATATTTTGCAATATTTCCTGCACTCTTTGATATTCTGGGATCTCTGATATGAACAAAAATAAATTTCTAACTTCGGAAATTCTTTAATTTCAACCAGATTGTTCTTGTCACAAGAACATATTGTCATTCAAGTTTGAGATCAGTGTCAAAACTTATCCAAAACTGCTTTTAAAAATGCATTTTTTCTATGTTAAAGGCTTCATATTCAGTATTTCTTGGTCTCTATGAAAATTTATTAGGGAAATTCATTTTAAATGAACATTTTTCTTGTGCCAATCTTGAATTTGATATTTTCTATGTGAATAAGACAGGAAAAGAGATGTATATATAAATTTTTTTTTTGGTAACAATGTCTAGATGTTTAAGCACAAATAAAAGTTTGTAACCAAGTTTCATGTCTTAATCTCCACAATTCTTGAATACTGGATTTTCATAAAATATCCTTTAGAATGCAAATAAATGAAGCCCTCCACTGAAAAACTGATCATTCAATATGTAGATTATGTATCTTTCTCTTAGTGATATAGTCATAGGCTTTTTTTTTCTGCTCTTACTTTTATGAGATTAAAAAGGCATGGTGAAATACAGAGAAAATTGGTCTTTGAAAAAAATTGAATTGTTTTAATTGAAATAGATTGCTAAAGCTGTTTTGATAAATAAAAATTTCTATGAATTATACACCCAAAATTTTAAGGGCGAACAAACTGATTAAATTAAGAATAAATAACCTTTCCCTAATGGGCAAGCATTTTACAGACTAACTTCTTTTTTTATTTATTTTTCCTTTTTTTTTTTTCCCCCATATATCAAATATCTCAAAAATCTGCTCTGGTAGACTTGCATACAAAGCAAATATTCTAATACTAAAAATAATGTAAACATACATATTTCTTAAGGATATCCCATCTGTTTTAGTAGAGCAGAGCAGTTCCTTTTGAGCAGGCTAATATGGGTCATTAAACATCTCTCACTGTGAGTTCCTGAGAAGCAATAACTGCAGTCTTAACTTGGGATCACATTTTCCAGTTGAACAAGATCTTCCAGGCAAAAAACCAAAAATGAACTGGAAAAAAACCTAATAGATCTTTTATTCTTGGTTTTTGGGCCCAAAACTACAAAACCACAATGTACTTAAACTCTATAAAACTCTGTAATAGAACATCTAACTAGTTTATCTACTAGCATGGAAACTATTTCTTCATTTGTCGAAATGGGTGTTTGCAATTCATTCTTGTAGGCAAAAGTGTAGCTATAACTTCCATAAACCTTAAATAATTCTATTTGTTGCTCACTTTTAATGACATCATCAATCTTTTTCCTCTTAACTTACCTGAAGGGTTTTTGCCCTTTACAATATACAGTTTCTATGCTTTCAGTATGCATTTATACATGATCATCAGCATAAATCAATGCATAAGTAAGAAGAGTACTGCTGAGAGTTTCCTCAAACAGGTTTTCATGGAATTTCCTTGGATTTTAAAACTTTTTTCCTGGTCAGATAAATATCTGTAGCTGTTTGTGGTCAGGAGTACCATGACAGCACTTCTCTAAAAAAAAAAAAACAGAGACTGATGTAAGGTAAAGTGACAAAGATAAAAAATTAGTGTTTGGGAGTTTTTTGTGTATGGAATTACATCCAAAAAAAATCTGTCCATTATTTGCTTCTGGTCATTTCACTGATATTTTGGTTCCCATTTCAAAGGTGCTATAATCATCAGTAAAGGTTATCTGTGCCATTGTTCTCGACACATTTTTTGAGAAGAATTGGTATTTTCTGGTACATATTGGTAATTATTTTTGTTGTCTTCCTTGTGCCTCTAAGTTCCTCAAGGTGAGCAGCTCCCTCAAATGCTTCAGGCTGTTTTCTGCCATGTGCCTTTAGTAGGCTATCCTCAATATTATTCCTATTTTACATGGGAGATCTGGTCAAATGAAAACATACTCGCTGTTCTTTGCCAGTAGGGCTTATACAGCTGCCTGTGTCTTTTTGGCTTCTGCTTCTTTCTGTTAGTTTACTCAGATGACTCAATTGGCAGACCATGCATAGAAGTATTGAGTAAAATATGTCATAAAACATTACTCACAGAGATGTAAAAAAGTGTTATTTGAAAAACAAATGACCTAGATGCACCTCTAAATCTGAGGTCATCCAGCAGAGAATTCAGAATTCCTCAAAGTGCAAATGTAACTAGTAATCCAAAGAGAAAATTGAATCTAGCAATGATTTCTTTATAAGTGTATATAGCAAAATTTTTCTCAGATCTTGTATACCACACTGAAATATGTAGTTGTTAGGTTTTCCAGTGATTTCTATAGCTTGTATTTTGTTTACTCTTTCCTTGAATTAAAAAGGACCCAAAATAAAACCTAATAGCAATTTGGACATTGTTACTAGAGGAGATATTGTTGGAATCTCTTGTTAAAATATATACTACGTAAGGTGACTTACAGATGTTTAATTCTGAGTTGTTCCCCATTTCCATTTAGAAATCATTAATCTGTAAATTAATTGTGTTGAAAATTATCTTTCATAATCATAAACTTCTCAAACCCAGGATGACTGAAAACAGCTTTATTACAGGCTCAGAATTTCATAGAAAACCTCCAGTGCATATAAAGATAAATTCCATTTTCACAAGCTCTAAGGAGAATACAAATGATTGACTTTCTATCCTGCAGTCAATAGCTTATTGACAGTTTTAGGTCTAGATGACAAAACAAAGAACAGAAATCAATGGCAGTGGAGAAAAGATCAGATCAATAGCTGAATTTCTCATTAATGGAGCAACTGTCAGTTTTACTCACTTTGACAGAAAAAGACAACAGCCTCACAGCCTTTCTGACTCAGAATGGAGAGCAGAGGTCAAATATGCATAACGAATGTGGATCTGAAATTTCTTTAGACCAAAAAACCCTTGCATCTGTAAAATTAATTTTTAAATAGATATATGATCCCTGGAGTAAAGTCCAACAGAAATAATAAGAAATTATGGTTAAGCATTTACAGCGCTGTTAGGGTCTCTAAACCTGTTTTCACAGACAGCACTGCTGTGCACTTATACAGAGCAGAAGTATGTTCATAAATTTATCATTTTTAAAAATTAAATAATTTTGTGGGTGGGTAAGGTCAGTTGTGTTGGTCACTTCAGTAAAATATGGAGCACAGTTTTCAAACTTCCCTTTGTTCTTTTCAGAAAAAAAACCCCAAACATTGATTGAACAATCTTTATGCTACATTTATTTTCTGATCTGCAGTTAAAATTAATAAATGGGGGAACCTCCTGATAATGATTGGAAATTATATAAAGGAATAAAAGAAATAATAAATGAATACAAATGTTTATTCAGACATTTCATATCAATGACTGTATTTTCTGATCCTCTATCCTACTGTTCTGATGATTCTTGTAACTTGTATATCATCTTTTGAGTATTTTTAGTAAAAGCCTATTGTGAAAATCCAATTCAGTAGAAGTATGCTAGTAATTTTTGGTGTGTAATACATGGGTTGCACCAATACTTCTCAAATAGCTATTCACAGATTAAAAATAAAGAAGAAAAAAGCAAAGTAACAAAAAACCAAAACCAAACCCATAAACTTTTCCTTCATCAAAAGAAGAATTTTCTGTGAGAAGAATAAAGTAGAAAGCAAGGGTCATGAATCCCCAAAGCTATTTAAGCTCATAAA
Source organism: Agelaius phoeniceus (assembly GCF_051311805.1). NCBI lineage: Eukaryota > Metazoa > Chordata > Aves > Passeriformes > Icteridae > Agelaius > Agelaius phoeniceus. Next base: position 12,808,127 of record NC_135267.1, read on the forward strand.
TCAGAGCTCATAAAAACAGTAACAACAGTCACTAATTAAACCTTATCATTTATGAGAAGAAGTTTTAAATATGCACTTGAATCATGTTTTATTTTAAAATAAATGTAATTGATGGCCACATATAAAGGATTATAAAGGATTATATATGATTTCTTGAGTGGTCAGCCGGTTACTGTAAATTGTTATAGAGTTCAATGGATCAATAGGTTAACTGTAAAACCTTCTACTTAATGCTTATAATTATTTGTAATACATGGTACTTAAACCTAAAATGCTTATGATATTTATGAAAATTTTATAGTCTATTTGTATATGCAATGCTTTCTGAGGGATGATAATGCTCTGAGGCAAGAAGATTGATTTATATCAGAGAAGAATCAGAAGAATCTAAGATTTTTCTGTCCTCAAATCAACTTCTCATAACACTCCAGAAAAAGCCTATGGGTTTCTTTTTTAAAATGCAAAAGTATGTAACTGCAAGTAACATAATGCAAAATTCCTACCCATCTCTTTTTATACATAATACAGTTTTTTTTTTCTTGGATATACGAGCAATAAATAGAGGCAATCAACTGATTATGATATAAATCTGCAAAGCATGAATAGACCAAACAATATTAGGTCATTCTTAGTTCAAATGTACTTTGATAAAAATAACATCTTGATTCAGGTTAAGCTCTTTGATTATTTTTCACTAACTTGTGGTATTTAAGGCTTCACAAAAGCTAAATGGCAGTTATAGTTCCTTATATATAGTTCCTTACATATAGTTCCTTACAGCACTTTGAAAATTCAGATCCTAAATCATATATTTAATATCAGCCATGTTTTACCTAGTCCACTTGCCCAAACTTTTCTGTGCCTATTTCTTCTTGTTTCCATGAGTACACTGCCTTGAGATGAAGTCACAGAACTCATTAAAATGCTAAGCAACATTAACCAAATAGGCAGTAATCAGGATCAGGGAAGAAATGGGGTCATAATCAAGTCACGCAAGTGCAAGAAGTAAAGAAAGAAAATGGACAATGAGTGAAAAGATGTTTCCAAACTTATACTTCCATGCCACTGTAACAATGGAACAAGACTTGTTCTGCCTAAAGAGACCAGTTCAGCTGATTAAACAAGAGTATTTCAGACTATTCTTCTGGTCTTCTGGTCATCAGACTGTTCTTCATCAACAAATATAATGGTTATGAAAGAACAAGTGGTAATAAAAGGAAAAATATTTAGGCTTTGTAGAACTTCTTGGATGTTCAAATTCTGTTGGAACATAACTGACTGGCTACCTATGAACAACCTACGTTTTAAAACAATGAGCAAGCTGCATCCTGCACAAGTAGGAAAGAGAACAGTAGGAGGAATTAAGAATGCTGAATTTAAATAATAATTGCTTCTTCCATCCAAAAGTATTCCTCAGTAATTACAGCTGCTAGTTAGAATAAGAAAATCTCACTACATATTTTATTGTGTGTTAATCAGTTCTAAATGAATTTTGAACCACTAGGACCTATAGGAAGCCTGGAACCTCTAGTGTCAGCTGAATCCAGCCTTCTTGTTTTGTCTTTCACTTTTTGTCTCAGCTGCTGCACTTATAGATGGAAGATTTTAGGTGGCTGTGTTTTCAGAGTTTCCCATTCATCATGCTAGCTTTTTGCAAATAATTTTGCTAAATAATACTTTTGTACCTTAATACATTATGTAGGAAAGTGTGGACAACTTATTCCTCTGGACACTTAAAAGTTAGTAATTTAAGTGGTCCTTGTGTCTAATTCTTGTTCGTCACTGTATTGTTATCAAGACATGTAAAAAAAGACATCATGACCTCACTTGCCAGCTTCTCAAACGTGCACAGGGAATAATATATCAGATCTTTAGTTTAACTCTGCTCATACTTCTACATCTTATCAGAAAACAAGTTCCTTTTTGGTTTTATTTTATCAATGAATGAGGACTGTGAAATGGCAGTTCTTTTGAATTTATCTATGCCTATGTTTCCAGAACTTTCAAAATTAATAAACACTGGGCATTGATATCTATAATCTAGAGGATTTATAAAGGTGGCCACATACTCTGTGATTTTACCTGCTTCACTGAGGAGATTCAGGCAAAGGGCCTCTAAATCCTTAATTACCAATGTACCAGATAGACAGAGCACAGAAGGGATTTTCACATTAATAAGATAAGGACTATTTAATTTGTTCACAAGCCTAAAAAAATGGTTACTCCTGAAATGCATTAATAAAGCAAGTAATTATCTGAACACATGTTAGTTCTCAAAATTAGGATTAATACATTACTTTCCTAAACTTATATGTATATCTTCTTATATTTTTCAAAGCAGCAAATAACTGCATCTTAGTCTAAAGTGTAGATTCCACAAAAGAAACATAATTTCATTCAGTAATGTCCTTAAAAACACACATTCTAATCACTTTGACTTAATTTTTTTATATCAATAAATTTGTTCCACAGCCATCTGCTAATAAGTTAATTCTTTTAAAAAGTTCCAGATGTTGGGACAGCCACCTGTATTCTTGTGGATTTTAGGAGTCACATAAAAATTCAAAAGTAAGTACCAATCTCATTTGTGGACCTTAGAAAACTAATCAGTGTCTTCCTGTTATTGATGGGAATGCTGTGAGCCCTTATTCAGACAAGTGCATATATGCAGCCTTGCTGGCCAGAGGAAAGCATAAGGGAAATAAATCCTTAGCATTAAGGTTAAAAACCCTGATATTAGTGAAAGACTATGGCTTGAGATACTGAGAGGAAAAGGCCACAATTTTCACAGGATTTATGAAAGAGTTTTTCAAGCACTTGAGTCATAGGGTTTATTTTGCCATTTTTACTTTTGGGAGGACAAAGGGGAGACATTACTTGTTTCTTCCAGAATTCCCTGCTGGGTGCCTATTCAACTGTTAATCAAAAAAAACTGAAAGTTTTGGAAACCTTTCTATGAATAGGTTGCTCCCTGGCCTTTGGAGCAACCTATTGGTCTTAATGAAAAGCCAATTATGTGGGCATTTTGTAATTATGAACTACAAATCTAAAGGCAAATTTTATATATATATGTTGAGTTGAAAATATTACAAGATGTTATAAATGCATTATTTGATATTTTGAATTCTCTTCAGCCTGTTGGATACTATTGTATGGATTCCTACATTAATATAGACTTTCTATAATTTGGTTTTTTAGCTACTATTTTTTTTTCTGATTCAGAATTCAGCAGAATTCAGCAGACTGTATTAAGAGGTATTCCATCTCTGAAGTAGAGTGCTGCAAACACACTTTTGTCTCAACTCCACTAAAAGAGAGTCAGATCAGGTCTGATGAAATGTTATACAACATAAGTTGTCAGTAACTTCCTTTACATTTCATTGTTCATCTTCACTGCTGCTTGAATATCCTCTAGTTCTGATTTTAAGAGCTACTCAAGCCAATCAGGCACTCTTACTGGAAAGTGGCACTCAGTCTCCATGTGTGCTGACTTGGTGTCCAACTCACAGATTCCTGTAGGCAAGACTGATCTTCAGTCTGGAGCAACAAAACACCTCAAACATCCCACTTAGGTTTATACAAGCATTCATTGATAAGGGAGTGGATAATAGTTATCCATGTTTTCCTTTTCAGTTTTCAGAAGTAAAGAAAATATTGTCTGGTGGGGTTTTTGTTGTCTAAATGCTATGTTTAACTGAATATACAGTGTTATATCAAAAAATGTATTTCAGGATGATTTTTTATAATTGGATTTGATATCTTGTGTAGCAATGGGATTGGGGAGTTTTATCTTTTTGGTTTATCTTTATTTTTTTATCTTTTTGTTTATTTGTTTGCGTGGCTGGTTTTATCCCTGAATTCTGATACAGTGTATGTGCTCTTCCCTTGATTTCAATATCTCTCTGTTCTATACAAAGATCTTAAATAATTAAATTAATCTTCCTTTTATCATAATGGGAAGAGAGATCCAATTAGGCAGCATCTTCTCACAGCTTAATATCTATAAGTTGTTAAATTTCAGGGAAAATATTGAAGTCCAAATGCTTAAAACAGCAGAACAAATCTGTTCCCATAGAGCCTCAGAAAAAGAATAAAAGCTTTAAAAAGTGAAAGACAAAAAGGAATAAAGAAAATTTATATTTATATCTATCTATGTCATCTATATCTATATCTAATATATATCTATATCTATATCACCTATATCTATATCTATATATCATATGTATATATATATGTCTATATCTACATGGAGATTTATTACCTATTAACATAAGCCCAGGACAAATTAACTGTGAAGGAGTGTTAGGCCCTAAAGTCTCCAGAGTTTTGTTTTCCTTCTGACTTTTTGAGACCAGTTGAGCTGGCCATAAATGTCTCTAGTATGTGTCCACCTGTCTGCAGACTGATGCTAGGAGAAATGCTGGTGACTCTCCTTTAGTTCCCAATAATATATTCCAGCACCAAATGAATCTCTCAGATGCAAATGGCAACAAAATTCAGGTCCATATGAAGGGCTCTGCAAGAAGTGTTTTAGCAACCCTAATGTTCAGCAAAGATGGAGACATCAATTGCGTTGCTCCCTAAACCTGCTTCCATCAGGATTCCCATTTATCTAAAACTTCTGTTTCAGAAGACAGACCTGGCAGATGAGATAGGTGCTACCTCTTCCATTTTGGAATCACAGAATCACAGACTGAGATTGGAAGGGACCACAGAGAGCCACCTGGTCCAACCTCTCTGTTCAAGCAGGGTCATCCTAGAGCTCGTGGCACAGGATTGTGTCCAGATGGTTCTTGAATATCTCCAATGAGGGAGACTCCACAACCTCTCTGAGCAACTTGTTCCAGTGCTCAGTCACCTGCACAATAAAGAAGGTCTTCCTCACATTCTGGTGATGCACATTCAGCATGAAGTTTCAAAGTCTTGCTGCAAAACAAGATTAAATAAATAGTGTTTATGACAACAATAGCAGGCTTCAAACAAAAACTAGGAAAAATATTTACATTTCAGACTTTTATTTCTTCAGATACTAATATTTGTACAGATTTTTTAGTGTAAAAAGACTTTATCATATTTTAAAACTAAAATATATTTGACTAATAGAATTAAAATCAAAACATTTAAATAACCTTGGTGTTATGAGTTCTTTTGCTGTAATACAGAACAATTATGTTTATTTTAAAATGGTGAGGTATGTAAGGAGAAAGCAGAAAAAAATGTATACACATAAATTGAAAAACTTTCATAATTATGAGAAAATCATGATTATGAGTAATCATGAGAAAAACACAAATCAATAGCAAAAGGCCAAACTAATTACAATGTCTCTGCAGATTTAAGATGATTTTAAGATATTAAAGTAATATTTCCATATTTAAGTTCAGATTGAAAAAAAAAAGATTTGTACTGAATTTTAAAATGGAACTAATAGAGGACAAAAACTGCCACATTTTAATTACCTAAGATTTTTCTATGTACAGGAACTGAATACTGTAAACAACTACTGAATATCCCCAGTTCTCACTGGCTACAGCAGGAAATATTATGGTCTGTAATCTTTTGTGAAGCATTTCTGTTTTCATACACAGAGCTTGAGACCTTGGGTCACTTGTGTTGTTGCCAAACTTTGTAGGTATGACTGAAACTGCCACAAAACAAAACAAAACAAAACAACCAAACAAAACAACCAAAACAAACAAACTAAATGAAAATCAAACTGGCATTTAGCAAATATATTTTAATCACTATTTACTACCACCTGTAGTCATAGCAGGATTTTTGTATATGTGAGATTGTGAAACAAATTATACTGAAGCTAAAACAGGATTTTTACACAACATAGTTGTATGATTTCTGGTCCTGACTATAAATATTTCTTTTCCCCACTTGAGTACTCTTGATCACTTCTACAGCAGACTACCTTCATTCCAAGTTCAAAAGGAAAATTCCAGTTTTTTGATGAAAAGTATTTGCTATTATGGCACTTTATGACAAACAATCTTCTGCAGTCCCTGCGACTAATTCCTGCCCTCAAAGGTTTATCATTCAAAGAAGCAACCCAGAAAAAAATATATTTTTTTAATAAATAGTGGCTAGTCTACATCTCAAGGCTTTAAAGAAGACAGTGAATGAGATGACAAGTCACAGAGACATGTAATTCACATTGGACTTTAAGATACTCTTTGGTATTCTCTTTTTGATTTTCAGTTAGAGAAGACAGATGGTTGTGGGTGATATGGGAAATATGGGACTTTAGAAGGAATTTAAGTGAAAAATGAATGAGCACAGGTGGGAACATTGGTTTCAGGCTGAGGCTGACACAGAGCATATGTGCAAATGCATAGCAGTGTAGAAAGGCAGATGCAATGAGCTGCAGATGATTAAAGGCAGCAGAGAGAAACTTTTAAACTTTTTGATGCATTCATTCATTTTGAGCAGTAGTCAAAGTTAATATTGTCTTATTTTCTACTCATACCTTGAAAAAGTCATTAGTATTTGGAACATACCCATTCAAGCTTCACCAGGATTAAAAAGCATAGTTATTTTCTGCAATTATGACTCCCAGATAAAAACTGGCTTTCCTCAACAATAAAGTTATCTAAAATTTTTGCATATCAAATTACCCTGGAAAAGCCTGTCTATTTAGGAGCTCTGAGCTAGAATGGATTGCTTCAGTGACCATGGCAGCATTTTTCAGTAGCTGAAATTGTTCCAGAGGGATATTTTTATTCCTCTGGAAAAGGAATAATTTTTAGAGTCCAGTTCTCTGAAGGAAAATCAGAAAGTTGGACAAAGAATTGTAGCTAGTGTACTATGGAAGGATCTTCAACAATTTTCCCCAATTTCCATTGGTGTGTAGTTTAAAACAAATCAAATTTGGGGAATTGTGTTAAGAAGGTTGGGGGAAAGTTGTGAAGAAAAAGAAAAAAAAAATTAAATTGCAATAAGTTGAGAAAATTTTTCTTTTAGTCTTAAGACAGTAGATTGTTACTGGATTTAGTTCTAACATGGAAAATGGTTGCTCTAACATGAATAATGGCTGAATCATGTGGAATAGGGAAATTGTCTAAATTGATTTACCACAAGCAGCCATGGACTCACACAGGGGAAAAAACCTGTGGAGATTGTCTAATCCAAGCCATCACTTAAAGCAAGATCAGGTAGCTCTTACCAGAGCTCTGCTCTGTCCAGTTGAATTTTGACTACTCAACATGTAAAACCTTTTTCAGACTCCCCATCCCCTCTGGGAAACTTGTTCCTATGCTCAGTTCCCTTCACAATGAAATGTTTTGTACAATTAGTTACCTATTTAATTAATGGTGGCATGAAGAAAGTGGAGTCCTTTAGAATGGAAGACCAGCAAAGGCCAAAGCCCTGTATTCTTTGTCTGATCTGCCCAAAATGATATTAGGGTAAGTAATCCTTGAACTTTCAGGTTTTATCCAAGTTGCACAAATCCTGAAGACGCTGGCTGTCCTGTAGGCACTCACTGATTGCAGGGGTGCTCATACTGGACAGTGTCTGTTGGGTCTTGCTGCAGACGTACACACGCTTCTATTCATCCACAGTGAAGAACACAGAACAAAAGGATTCCTGTATGTGTTATCTCATATTTCTACTGATATTTCTGTGCTGAACTGGAGAGAAAGAGAGGCTGATGTATAAAACCTCATCAATGTCACCATTCCCAAAGGAGAGTCTTTTCATCCATAGTTGTTGGAAGAGTTTTTAATTTTTTTTTTCTTTCAGAAAATGTCAGCCTGATTGACTGTATCACTCTTGCTCAATGTGACAGAGTATAATATCAAGAGAAGTCAGGGAATACAGGCTTTTCATGAACAATTCTAGTTGAGAAATTGTTCCAGAGATGCCATACAAAACGACCTATTCCCTGCCTATTCCTGCTGCTCACACCCCAACAAAGGTTACAGCAGTGGAAGAGTATCGTGAGTTTTGCATTTTCTGGAGGAGTGGGAAGAAGGAGTAGAGCAACTTGTCTCCCTTCAAATACAGCAATGGTGGCGCAGTCAGGAGTGTTTTTTTTCTAGAAAGGCTAATCCAAGAAGTTTTTCTCACAAATTTTTGAAAAGATTGAAGAGTTGATATTTCAATAAAAGTAAGATGGGTTCAGACAAGATTGTGATATGCCATGTTTTGAATTATATTATAATCTCCCTAAGCATTGGAGTTCATTCACCAAGTGAATTTCTTTTCTTAAGATGTATCATGATCTCCTTGATGAGGAGATTTTTCAAAATTTAGCACCCACATAATAGAATTTGTTACCAATAAATCTTATTATAATGGACAGTGGAAGCTGGAAGAACAAAGAAGCCAGGGGGTACTTCAACTTTTGTTTCCACAGGACTCTTCAACTATTTGATTGCAAGAAGAGTTTTGCAAGAGAGAGCAGCAGGTTGTAAGAGGTATATTGTAAGAGAAAACAAATACAATTGACAAAACAAATGAAACTATATGAAAGCTCACATTGCTCATTGCAATTTTGATTGAAAATTCAACCTCTAGATGTCATTTTTAGAGACATATTATGTCATTTTTGTACTTAAGTATGCATGTGGATTACCTGAGAAAGGCAGTAGAAGACACTTGCTAGGCGTGGACATAGAAAAGGGGCTCTGCAGCTTTGTGAAAGGATTGCAGCACTCTAGAGTTGCTTCACTCTTATCTGAGTCCAGAGCAGATGTGGGATGTGTCTACTCAATTCTGTCCTTCACCCTTTCTGCCTTTTTTCAACTTTCAATATTCTTTGAAACTCTTATGACTTGATGAAAATGAACACCAATTTTAAACATTTGCTGTTCCTCTTTAAAGTTTTTTCATTCTTGAGTGATTCTTATGCAGACTATACAAGGACAGTATAAATATTTGATACCTTTAAAAGACTAATATCTACTAGTTTAGTCATGTAAAAAATACTAACACTAAAAATCTGTTTTGTGATTTTTTTTCTAGTTGTTCTCTTAAATTGGAACTTTTTTTGATGTGACTTCCCTTTTGCTGTTAATAAATTTTCACAGATGGTGAATGTTGATTGTCATAGTGACCCTCTTAATTTTCAAAGAAGGAGAAAATTCATATGGACAACAGTGACGAAGCTTAATGGGCTTATACATACTCAGAAATGTTGTATTCTCTTTGATTACAGGTGTACAGGATAGGTAGACATTTTTGAGATGTACTCAAACTTTTCCCTAATTTAAGTTCTTCAAAATAACTGAATGTAGAGTAGCCAGATAACAGAACTCTGTAATTCTCCCAAGTAATCAAGCACAGAGTACCCAGTTTTTCACATTTCAAACATGCCATAGTCATGCAGAGAAGTTCTTGCATTAGGTAACTCAAAGTATATGAACACTTAAAGAAATCTGCTTGTTGTACTATACTAAAAATAATCCATCAAGGATAATGTTTAATACTATCAAACTGCACAAATTCTAAATAGCATAGTCCAGAACTGCTGTTTGGCCTGATAAATTTTCTAAGTATCATAGCCAAGTCAAGAAAACCTTTAAATGCAGGCCAAACTTAATGTACTTTTCTGACTGATTGTCCTACAGATTGCAGGTTTTTTTCTTTTCTTTGATATCTGTGATATCTTTGGACTGTGACATGTCAACAATGTTATTCCTGTCTTTAACGAAGGGATCCCAGCTGCAATTTCTTCCTCTCACCTACTTTGGCTTCACTTAATGCAGTTAGTTGTATTTTGAGAGGGTAGCAACAAAAAAAATTATGTGGGAAACCTGGCTTGGAAATCTAAGCATGTATATGTGCATATATATATATATGGAAAAGGGTATGCAAAGGACATCTTTAAAGTAACTTACTTGGAAAATAAACATGCTAATAAATATTTCTGATTAAATGAATATAGCTGTGGGACTTCAGTAAGTATATTTGCATAGACTCTCTTTCAAATTTGAAATAGTACAAGACCCAGATTTGTAAAGGTTTAAGTTTTAGATTAATCTTTAATGTAGGCTGTGAATACCATGATTATTCATGTGCTTTAGTGATATGCTGAATGGTAGTGAGAGAAATCTCCTTCACCTAAGGAGTGTTTCAAGGACTGGGAGAGTACCTGGTCCACCATCACCTAAAGAATCTATATTTTTACCCAAGCTTTTTACACCTCAGAATGGAAAACTTCACTTAGCTTGCAATAGGCTTTCAGAGATTTAGAAATTTTTGTGTAGAGGGAGTGACAAGAATAAAAACTTGTATTCTACAATTAGGAGTTTGTCATTAATCATTTTTATGAAGTCTAACAAAGTAACATGAATGTCAAACAAAAACATCATCACAAGTAATAAAAAAGCATAACTGTGACCTTAAGTGGAATTAATTGACCATTAAGTAGCAGCATAAAAATTCAAAGTAGCCAAAGAGTTCATTGTTAGGGCAGTATGCATCTGAATATTTCATACAAAACAACAAAGTAAAACAATACAAAATTCACATTATTGGAAAACAGTCTAGTAAAGCATTCTTCGAAAATAAGCTATAAAGCAAATTTTCACAGTGGTAGCATAACCTAACTGGAAGGTAATGAAACAATGCAATCATTTTTAGCTGTCCCTTACCAGTCAGATAGGACATGCCCAAGTTAAATTGAAGGATGGGGGTGACTCCTTGGTTGCAGATGGAGGTATGCTTGGTAAGGAATATCAGTTGCCCAAGAGTTAGATCCTCCAGGATGTCAGGTATCATGTGTGCCAAAGTTGTAGGCCAGAAGAATAAGACAGAAGAACAACTCCACAATTAAACTGTTTTGTTTTGGTTTTTTTTCCTCCAACTACCTACAGGCATTAAACAGGCTTATTTGCTCATTTATCCTTCAAACAAAGTACCTGCTCTACATTTTGTTTGGTCTCTGTAATGCTCATCTTCCAGAGCAGAGGCGTTATTAGGAAACAGATGTTGTAGAACTTCTGTTTCCCGAATTCTGAAAGGACTTGAAGAGAAAGCAGTCTCTGAAATCAACCCACTTAGTCTATGTTAGAAAACTGACCACCTTAGATTATCTCTCTGTGTATCTATGCTGGAAGTGTGTGGACACTTCTAGAGAGAGTTTCTACCTCGTTTAGATAATTTACTTCCCTGAGAACAGATGAAGCCCTAGCTCCTGACTTGGTTACAGCAACCACGTGACTGAGGTTATGCGATAAATTTGAGCCTGAAACTCTAGAATTAGCTGATTATGCTTAAAAAGACTGGAATGTTTCACCTCAGTGATGTCTCTGTCCTGTTTTATGAATCTTTTGTTGGGAGTATGATGAAATATTACAAAAGCAATTAAGCAATAGGAGGCGGTGTTAAAGCAGTTACACCAATGGTCACAGGGCTGTGTGGATCAGACTATGAAAATGGAGAAACATATAAAGAGCTTTTAGTTAGATTTCATTTAATGTTGGTTTATTTCATTTTATTTTATTTTGCTTTGTTTTGTTTTGTCTTGTTTGGGTTGCAACACTAAGAAGCTAGGGAAATCTTGAGCTACAGTTGTGTAGGATGTCTTACTTACCCTTGATCTGTGTGCATCTGTTGTTATACAGTCCTTCAGGATCTGATTTTATGTCATTAATTTCTTCCTTTTTTCTGAAAGATGATGCTCATTCAATAACTGTGTTGAAAATAAAATGTGCTTCTGTATTGAATTTGTCTTCAAAGTTTAGGTTTTCACCCCAATTTCATGCAGAGGTTGGCAGAGAGAGTCTAGGCAGGAATCTGGAGGATGGTCATGTTATTTAGGTGGCTGAATATTACCAGGGGGGGGTTGAATTCCATATTATTCATGCTGTGGGAAAGCATGCTTAATTTATATAAGTGCTTTTGCAATTTGAATGAATTATTGTAAACTTCTAAGCCATAACATAGTAGAAAATAAAGTTATAAAGCACAGTAATGATTCATGGGGTTTTGTTCTCTCTTTAGTGACTTGTCTGTGTACAAGGCAGACATGTACTTAATCCAAAGAGATTAAGCCTTCAATCCATAGATTAGCAATCTGACAGGTCTTTTCCAAATCCAACATTCATGACCCTGACCATTTTCCAGCTCCTGCTCCTGTATGTATTTGTCATGGTTGCAGCTAGCCTGCAACCAAAAATAAATTTGGCAAAAAGAAAATTGGTCATATCAGACCTCCAAACCCAACCAGCCTAGAAGTAAAACAAGTCCTCAGATAAAGCAGAGATAAATTGGGGACATAGGGACTTCACCCAATCACTTTTCATCCTAGGCTGCAGACATCTCACTGGTCAAAGAACTGGGCAGTGTTAGCACCAGACCAATCTGGTGGTTTAACCCAGGAGTGGTGGTTTAACCCAGGTGGTTTAACCCAGTGATTTAATCCAGGAGATCCTAACCCTCTATGTAAAGAGAATCCAAACAACAAAATTCACCGTTTTCACATGGATTACTGAGAAATTGTGTTGTCCGTGTTTCTGACTCTCTAGACCCATGTAATACATATCTCCTCATACTTAATTTGGTTTCATAATGTTAACTTCTATGAAGACCAGTGTTTTGAATAAAAAAAAAAAAAGAAACAACAAAAAGGCAAAAGAGATTTTACCAAATATTTTTAGATAGTGAATGCATTCAAAGAAATCACTAGTTGAAGTCTGAGGGTTTTTTTCCCAGTATTCATTCAATTTTAATGAATCAGTTAAGGAAACAACTGGGGTCAAGTGTTCAAAAGAAATGCATGAAATATACAATCTATTATACTTTAGATATCATTTAAAGCATTCAAAATTTTATTAAATTTATCACCAAACTAGAATGTTCAGAAAATAGTAGAACCTTATTGAAAGAAATAACTTTTGGACTAACGTCCTTAAAACAAAATTAGTAATACTGTAGTATTCTGGCTCAGGGATATAATTTCTTGAATTTTTTTTGATAATAAATATTCTGACTGTAGAAAAATGTAAATGACCTTTAGGATTAAAAAATGTACACACCAAAGTAATACATGAATGTGTATTTAAATATTTTTTTTAAGAATCATGTTGAAATATTGAATCTGTTATTTTTATTCATTAAGAATAGTGTGAGAAAACAGCTGGAAATTGTCAGAAATGTCATTCAACTCTTAGATATATTTTTAAACCTCTAGAATATGAATTAGAGTAAAACAGAAAGTGTAATTATTACAAGACTCCTTTACAGACATTTTGAATATTCTTGTTTCAAATGAACTGCAATACAAAGTTGCCATACAGTGTGCCCCTTTCTATTACATTTAGCAAAATGGATTTCTTGCTGTGATAAGTGATGCAATTGTCAATTTCAACAGAAAAGTGATTGTCATAAACACTGGGTAGCATTTTTATTTAAGTAACAATGAAGTTATTCAACAACTACTATAAATGGTCTGAAATTTGACGCTATAGTCAAAAACAACTGGGCAAAGTTGTTGTTATCTCTAATCATTGGAATTTTTGTCCTTGGGATATCCTGGGACCTGACTTTATCAACAAACGAAGATTATCAATGAAATAGCACTTCAATGTAAAGAATAATATGTCAGGCTTCTTCTCAATACTGTCAAGACTGAAACAATCCTTCAAATCACCTAAAATTGAAGGAATATTGTAGGCTGTATTTCTTAATTCATATCAACTAAACCAGGGTACTGTAAATAAGAGAAACAAGCTCATATATCCAGAGAAATCTATGCTTTCCTATACAAGTTTTGAGCCTTATCACTTCTGTCCAACAGGTACAGAAGAGATAATAAAGATCTCTGCTCTAGAATAGATGAATAAATACTCTGAAGTAAATTACCTATCAGCATTTCTTTGACCAGTTAATAATGAGATGGCAAAGCAGTTCTTTCTTAACCTTAGTTAGTACTCAGTCCCTGACTCAGGACTTCATGTGGAAAGCAGGGTAAATAACTTTTCTGTTCATAAAAGACAAATTATTCACAATGTGTAAATATAGTGAGTGAAAAAAATATTGGAGACTTATGCTCCTGGCATGAATGTGGTTTGAAATTTGAACTTTCAAACCTTCTGGTTAGGAGTTCTGTTACTTTAGGATAACTAGAACTCCCTGGTAGTGTTTCATGCACCTATACTGGAGATGTCTTCTAGAAACTTTATGTCTACATTAAATTTGTTTATTTGTCTGAGAGTGCTAACACAAAGATGAGAAGACTGGAAAGATTTCAAATTGTGAGTTTTCTATAATTTAAAATTTCTAAATGGTCATAGTTAGTCTAAATAGTCATAATTTAAGGTTTCTAAAATATCAGAATTATCTATTTTTTCCTCTGCAAACTTCAATTATGAATAGACTGAAGAAAAAAATGATATTGCAATAGGTCATATACCATAGTGGAAAACTGCAAAGTTCCTAGAATTAACAGGAAAATATTACAGTAAAAAAACTTGTTCTGCTTTTGCTGGGGTAGAATTAATTTTCATTTTAGCAGGCTGTGTTTGTGCTATGTTTTAGACTTGTGACTGAACAGAGTTGCTTAGTTATCCACATTTTAGCTATTGCTGAACAGTGCAGTGCAGCAAGTAATGCTGGGGAGGGAAATCTTCCATGGCTGCCTGGTGCTTAGGGAATATTTGGACTCCAGTGTTCTTCTCGGGTTTAGTTTTGGTGATGGTTCTTGTGGGCTTGTGTTTTGGTTTTGTGATTATCCTAAAAGAAATAATTTTATCTCAGTCTATTTTTTCACTTCCAATTCTTGTCTGCATCCAGCTGAGAGGGAGGTGACATTGAGCAAGTGATTATGTGGTGCTTAGCTGCCTACCAGGATTAAACCACAACAACCCTTTACTTGTAAAAAAAAATCAAATAATAAATAATTGAGATGATCACAGAATAAATATTTTTATATTACTGAAAAGCAGAATGGTTACAGATCTATTCTTAGATATTACTATTTTCTAGTTTTTCTATAATATTTTAATATTGTAGAATAGAAAAAAATACCTTGCTTTTCTACTTGCAGGATTGTAGGAAGAAAAAAGCTCAAAATTCTATTCTCCTGACAGAACAAATTATTATATCATTCTATCTCAAAATAAATTTAGTACTATTCAGGTGAAAAAGCACATCACACACTTCTACTCATTCTATTAATAATAAAGAACACCACATTTAATTTGACCAGTCACTGTGGTTTACATGACTCTTAGCTAGAAGATTTCCCCATCACACACCAATTTGACAGGAAAATCTGAATTAAGGTATAAAAGTGTCAGATTTAGGGCACTCTAGCACAGTATAAATGTAGAATTGTAAACTGAAACCAAGTACTCATTTTCTAGTCCTAGTATAAATGCAATTGTCAGCAATCACATAATACAGAAATAAAACAAACCCCAAAAGAATCATCACAAAATAAATTCTCAGTGTTCCATAAGAGAATATTTATTAAAATATTTCAGTTTCAATGTTTAAAATTTAAGAAATGTGGTGTGGGACATAATTTTGTCAATTTTTTTTATAAATTTCATGTTCTGGTCTTGTAGCAGTTCTTTAGTAGCCAGTGAAATTAATTTGCTGTTGATAAAGAAACAGGCCATGATTAGAAAGTTATTGTTTTGTAAGTTGCAGATAAACCTCATGCTGAAGATTTTACATAATTTTCTGATTGTTTACTGGAAAAGTCCTTGCAGAAGAACTAATTATTACTGTTACAGTGGAAAAATGTAGACAGAATAAAAGCTGCCCAGATAAACTAGAAAAAAATATCTGTTTGTGCATCCAACTGCCTACCAGGAAGGTACATGCTGCTATATTGTTGATAACAAAGGAAACTGGTGTAATAAAATTAAAGTAAAAAATCAACTTAAAAAGTCTTTTATTGGCAGTATGGAAACAGAGCTCTTATAAGCTTTATCTTCTTCACCATAAACCATTTAAATAAAAAAAAGAAAAATCAATTAGAATTAATTTAACTATTTCAATGCACCTGCACATGTCCAAACAGTAAGGATTTGAGATTTTAAAAAATCAAGGAGTAAATAAAATGTATATTTTTGAAATATCATAATTATCAACTGGGGCAAATCAACAAGCAATGTCATTAGATGTCTTGAGATGCTAGTGTCAAAACTAGGTGTTATACAAGTATTTTACAGTTATAAAAATGGCAGGTATATGACACACGGGATGAAATCTATGATCTGTTTCACAAGGGAGGTCAATCAATACAGTGTTACATTTTGCCCTTACAATCTAAGAATGAAAGTATTTGATTATAAACTTTTGACACTGTATTTACATGAAAATGTTTTTTAATCAATAAAAAATTCCCAGCAGAGATAGTAAATAAATAACATTGTTTTCTCTACAATGCACCTTAAATAAGAAAACCTGTAATGATAATCTTAGTGAGATCATAGAATGTTATTATGAATCACAATGAACATTTCCAGCTAAAGATTTATGGGACATTTAAAAAGATAGGCTATATTATACTAAGACTTTTAAAATATAGTTGAGATTATATTAAATGCATAAACATAAAATAATTTTGAAATTATCAAAACATCTTACAGAGATTAGTGAAAACACTTTCATCCATTTTTTGTAATTAAAAAAATGAGAAAACAAAGTAGTATTTTTTATTTACCATCTACATATATATAGATGTAAAAACTGATAGTT
The DNA here is from genome assembly GCF_051311805.1 of Agelaius phoeniceus. NCBI lineage: Eukaryota > Metazoa > Chordata > Aves > Passeriformes > Icteridae > Agelaius > Agelaius phoeniceus. Next base: position 12,824,789 of record NC_135267.1, read on the forward strand.
ATAAAAACACTTTTAAATGGAGTCCTATTATTTTATTTTAAAGTTTAGCCACAAGGAAATGGGTGTTATAGGGAGCATGGAGGAGTTCAAATGGTTTGAACAATGGTTGTTCACAACATTCTTCTGAAAGATGACTATGTGACACAAATAACAAGAGCCGATGTCAATTCTAAGTCATTTAGAAAAAGCAAGAATACACTTGAAAGAGTAATATAAAAATGTCAGCTGCCCTTCCTCAGATATGAAACAAAGTTATGGTGAGTCAATACCAAAGATGCATTGTTCATCATGAAAATGGAGATGATTGGATTGTTGGACAGTTAATGACATATATTGATGAATCCTAATGGAAGTTAATCCTCTCAAAAACAAATTTAGGGAAGCTAAATATCTTGCAATAGACATGTTTAGGTAAGAATCAATGAAAATATCTTCTAATGACAGTAGAAGGCAGCTATCCATTGTGAGAGAATAAAAAAAAATTAAAAATCAGGGAAATGACAAACTACTAATGTGACTGTATCTGACACAGATGAATACAACTCACTATTCCTAAATACAGAATATATATCTAAAAAATATGAAAGCAAGCTATTAATATCTCATGGTTAAATTGGGTCCATAGTTTCAATTACAAGATATTCTTCACAGGTGTGTAATTGGATTACCTCTTAAAATAACCAAGCCTAAGCAAGTCAGATGTGAGAAAAAAACTCAGTTCAGGCATGCTAGATAAAACAGTGTTAACATTTATTTAATATCTAAAAGCCCTGAAGATTTCTTCTTCGCTAAGAATATATTTAAGGATATGCAAGTTCTACACAGGATTTGCAATTACTTTTCCTTATACTACCACAGTATACAGTACATGAAAGAAGAGAAAACTATCCATTTTATGTATGTATTTACTGTTTCTTTCCTAGTCCTCAGAGATAAGCAAGAACTGCCCCTTTCAGTAACATATGGGATTAGGAATAGGATTGATGAGAAATGACCGCATTATGAAACCTAAAGGAGGAAAGGGTTGGAAATTTGGAATTAAATGCTGGAACTGATCTATGTACTATATCTCAAATCTGCTGAAAGAATTGATGAAAACTGACATGTGATGAATGGCATGAAATGTCTGAAAGGATGTAGAATATGAGTAAATCAAATCAGGATTGCTGTAAGAAGTGATTGAGATCAGGTGTCATATCCTATCTTAAGGAGGTCTCAATTAGCACTTACAATAAATTATCCAAAGATAGTGTATTTGACTGTACTGCTAAATAAATTTTTAAAAAGTCACAGAATCACAGAATCACTAGATTGGAAGAGACCTCCAAGATCATCAAGGACAACCCATGTCCTAACACCTCAACTAAACCATGGCACCGAGTGCCATATCCAGTCTTTTTTGAACATATCCAGGGATGGTGACTCCACCACCTTGCTGGGCAGACCATTTTACTTTATCACTCTTTCTATAAAAAAGTTTTTTCCTAATATCCACCTATATTTCCCTTGGTGTACTTAAGTCTTTGTCTCCTTGTTCTGTCAGTGGTTGCCCAGCGAAAGAGACCAACCCCCACCTGACTGCAACCACCTTTCAGGGAGTTGTAGAGAGTGATAAGGTCACCTCTGAGTCTCCTTTTCTCCAGGCTAAACACCCCCAGCTCCCTCAGTCATTCCTCACAGGGTTTGTGTTCCAAGCCCCTCCCCAGCCTGGTTGCCTCCTCTGGATGCACTCCAAGAGTCTCAAGGTCCTTCTCAAACTGAGGGGCCAGAGCTGGACACAGCACTCCAGGTGTGGCCTCACCAGTGCCGAGTACAGGGGAAGGGTGACCTCCCTGCTCCTGCTGGCCACACTGTTCCTGACACAGGCCAGGACACCATTGGCCTTCTTGGCCACCAGGACACACTGCTGGCTCATGCCCAGCTGGCTGTCAGCACCCCCAGGTCCCTTTCTGCCTGAGCACTGTCCAGCCACACTGTCCCCAGCCTATAATGCTGTAGGGGGTTATTGTGGCCAAAATGCAGGACTCGGCACTTGGCCTTCTTAAACTTCATCTTATTGGACTCTGCTCATCCATCCAACCATGCCACGTCTCTCTGCAGAGCGTTCCTACCTTCCAGCAGATGAACACATGCTGAAAACCAAAAAAACTAGCTATAGTGGGATGGAAAAAGCTAGGGCCTGTTCCATTTGTCTTAAATCTGTATATTTCTATAGTGGTTTTCTATATCTATGCTCATGTTAGTACTTTTCTATCTACTTCTACATATTTAATGTTGGGAGCTGGTACTCCTTAATAAAAATGATGAAAGCTAGTAAGACTATTTTCTTTGCCAACATTGGTAAATTATAAAATATTTCATGTTATTTCTCTCACCTACTCCAGAATCCTAAAGAGAAACATGATGATTCTCTGGAACTATTCTTTCCAGAACTCCTGCTAGATATCATTGATGTGACTTTTTGATCAGCTGTCTCCAAAAGCTACTTATAAAAGCACAGTTCCCCTCAAACAGATTTTCTTTGACACAATTTACTGAGTCTACATTTTACTTTCATTGAATTAATATATTAAGCTAACATTAGTGGTTCCTCTGTTGTGCATACTTCGACTTTTTTCTTAATATAATGGCTGTTGTCCTTAGCTGCTTCTTTAATAAGCTTTTATATATGGGCCTGACTTATATGAACCTGACTATGGCAAAAAGAAGGTTTTTAGGAAAAGACTACATTTTCATGCAAATCAAATGTCATTACATGGTACTTTTATATGTCAAAAATAATGCCACTTTAGGTAGTCTGGCTTCTATTTAACTCCTTGATTCACAGAATTATTTGGGTTGGGATTTGCCTTTAAAACTGTCTAGTTCCAACCCTCCCTGCCATGGACAGGGACAACGTCCACTGGAAGAGATTGCTCAAAACTCCATCTAACTTGGCCTTGAACGCTTGCAGGGATGTGGCATGAATAACTCACTTTAGCACACCTATATATATTTATTTATTAATTTGCACAGCTCACTGACAACCTACCAATTTGTCAGTATATTTATGGAAATTTTTTGCCCAGAGCTGAATGCACTGCTGTAGGGGAAATCACACCAGTGCCTTAGAAACAGAACTTCCATTAGACCTTTGCTTTGTAAGGTAATACATATGCAGTCCAAAATGTCAATTATCTTTTCTATTTTATTGCAACAATATTTCACACTTTGGAACTGATATCTAATGTGCTGTATAGTATTCCTAGAATTAATGCTTTCCAGGCTTTTGCCTCCCTTTCAATCTTTGTGGCAATTCATTTATCTCTGAACAGATTCTTGAGCTTGCATATTTTGAAGTTGAATACCTAATTTTTCTGCCCATGCTGCCAGTCTTTGAGTCCCCATTGGTGCTTTCCACTTTTCTAAATCTATCATTGGCAAATTTCCTTAGCAACGCCCTTGATTACTACTTCCTGTAAAATACTAATAATATTTACATATCTTATTTCTGGGTCTTCAGTTTCATTCTCAAGTTGATATATGGAAATTTTAAAATATTATTTCAAGTGTACTTTTCAGTCAGGCTTCAATGTACTATTTTTCTAAAGAAATTGCAAATTCAAAAATTTGTGAAAGATGTAAAATAAAGAACTTTCCTAATTCAAGTGCTTGAGTTGAAATCTAGGTTCAAAATGGCTACTGAATTTAACAACAAAAGTAGCATCACTACATACTTTATTACTAAATAAAATAACTCTTTGCAGCAGGTTCTTTTTTTATTTTTCCCAGAGAATCAGAGAATAATTTAGGTTGGAAAAGACCTTTAAGGTCATAGAGTCCAACCTTTGACCAATCACCATCTTGTTAAATAAATGATAATATGCCGCGTCCAGTCATTTCTTGAACAGAGGTGGTGACTCCCTGAGCAGTCCATTCCAATTCTTAAGAACCCCTTCACTGAAAAAATTCTACCTGATATCCAACCTGAACCTCTTGTGGTGCAGCTTGAGGAAATTTCCTCTCGTCCTGTCACTGGTTGCCTGGGAGGAGAGACCGGCTACAACCTCTGTTCAGGCTGTTGTAGAGAGCATTAAGGTCTGCCCTGAGCCTTCTTTTCTGCAGGCTAAACACCCCCAGCTCCTTCAGTCTCTCCTATCAGTCACTCTCTAGACCTTTCAGAATCTCTGCTGTTCTCCTTTGGACTCTGCAACACCCCAATGTCTGTTTTGTCATGAGGGGCCCTGAACAAGATGCAGCACTTGAGGTGTGCCAAGTATGAGGTGACAATCACTGCCCTGGTTCTGCTGGCCGCACTATTCTTGATATAAGCCAAGATGCCATTGGCCTCCTTGCCTTTTCTGCTGGTCAGCTTTCCAGCCACTTTTTCCCTGACCTGTAGATCTCCATAGAGCTTTTGTGGCCAGAGCGTAGGATCTGGCACTTGGCTTTGTTAAACTTTATACCACTAGCCACAGTCCATCAGTCCAGTCTGTCCAGATCACTTCTTACCTTCTCACCTTCCAGCAGACCAACGCTCCCACCCAACTTAGTGTTGACTGTGAAAATATTGGGGGTGCCCTTGGTGCTTTCATCTAGATCATCCAGAAAGATATTAGACAGGACTCATAAAAATGTTAAACAAGACTTTTTTTTTGTTTTGTTTTCAACATATGTACATTTTAAGAATAGGATTACTCATTACACTGTAATGAAAAAAGCATATTTACCAGTATTTACTTTTGCAAAATATGCACCCACACATCCTCACAGTGGCAGAATTCATTACTTTATTGGTTTGCTGAGCTAGCTTTCTGTGGATTGCTCTACTTGGCTAGATGTTCTTGATAATAGATATCTTCACTCTCAAGGGCTGTTACTCTGTCACCTTTAATGAACATAATGGATATGTTCCTTTGCAAACATAAAATGATTTTACCAAAATTAAGAGACTCATGACTGTTTATACAAACTGAGTCTTCCTTACACTTCTGTAAAAGTGCATTTTGTTTCACATTTCTGTGTAACAGAATTCTGGAGATGATGCTCTGCAGTATTAAATTTAACATACTGCCATCTTACTTTAAAATGAGTGTCATGCAAGCATATGGTAAGAATAAAGCATTCTTCTTCTCCACTGAGAAATGGTATCCAAAATTATTATTACATGTAAAGCACTGCAAAACCTGTATGTCTAAATCTCTGAATATCAGAATTATTCAAAATATTACATTGGGAGTACAGTAATTTCAGTACTATCTGACCCTTGATCTACAGACACACCACTGCTTGTGTGTGTGTGTGATGTATTCTTATTGTATTAATAATTTTCATCTTTTATTGTGTGCCTAGTGCATGAACTTTGTTTGCTTTGTGATTTCCATTCAGAAAATGACATCGAAAAGTCACACCTCCAGATTCATTCTTATTTGGACTGAGTACATTGCCTATTATTAGTTCAGAAATATGACAGCTATGAATACATGTGAAGCCTATGGATAGCAGATGAGAAGCGAAGGAAGATTTTGAGCAACATTACTAAATAAGCATGTTTATTAGGGCTCTTATTTTTTCACAAGTTAGAAAAATGTAGAATTATAGCATCTAAGCTGTTTCATTTTAAAACCCTATTTCATTATAGAATACATGAATGGATTATGCAGTGAATTTCTTTCTTGTTGATTTAGGAAAAAAATCCTTACATGAATGTAGTGATCTCACTACTGTTGATGGGAGATAAGAGGGACTCTAAGGAGACTGCCAATAGAGTAAAAAAGTTGAGATTTAGATATATAGTAGTGGAACTATAGCAATCTTTAACTGGAAAATATTTCACTGTAGTGAAACTTCTGTAATTTTCTGAACCTTGAAGGAGGAGATTTCCTGAATCTCAAAGGAGGTATTTTTTCCATAAAACTGTTCTTTTCCCACTGAGGGCAGGAGCATTCAGATGTGCCTTTGTGTAATATAGCCTAGTGGTGTCTTAAAGGTCAAAAGTACCTTGCAGAATGTACAGGACTTTTTGAAATGTGAACACATCACACATATTAGCAGATTAACAGTATAACATACAAATTAATGAAGATTAATGAAAATTAATTTCCTCCAATTTTGACGCAAAGGGGCTCAAATCTAACTATTGGGAATATTTATGTCTCCAATGGTTACAATATGCTGAAGTTCTGCCCTGAATGTCTCGGATGCAAATCAGTGACCAGGACTATTAGCCCCCACAAGACCTCTAGGCAGTTCAAATGCAGTTACTGTGACAAAATTAGAGCAGGGCTTCTGCACGAAGATGTCTGAGAGCCTTTTAGAGAGGCTGGGAGCTCCTTGGATGTAGGTATTCTTTGTGGATGCAGTCAACAGCAGATAAACCTGCCAAGGCCACTATAGCCAGTGTCAGAGGCCATACCTGACATGACCACAGTCGGCCATCTCCTACTTTTTAGCCTTCTTTAGAGGTCATGATCCTCAGCACTGTCAGTCTGGTGGCTCATAGATACAGCTCCTAGGACATGGAAGGTCATTGTCCTTGTTATAACCACCACTTCAAAAGTAAATACATTGAAATAAATTATCTTTATGGTATTGTACTTATACTAACCAATTTTCTGAGTTGTTTAAGTAAAAGCAGGTGCAATCTGATACAATCTCAGTTGGCTGAAGCATGGTACTAACGATGTCAAGGATGCAGGTTTGATCTCTGTATAGGCTATTCACTTAAAAGCAGGACTTGATGATCTTTGTGGGTTCCTTTCAACACAGACTGTTCTGTCATTCTGTGATTCCTTTCATCGTTTTTTGGCTGCTTATTTGTTTGTGAAGTTGTCACTTTCTGCAAGTAATCTCAGAAACTTGATTTCAAACTTGTGGCTAGCATATATTCTTTTTTAATTGTTTAGCATAACCACCTTCTCATAAGCAAGAACCTTCTAGAATTAAAATGTGAGAATGGATTGAACGGAACTTTCTAATTTTGAAGTGAAAATGACCAAAAAACATGAACAACTGAATAAAACCTAGACTGCCTGGAAACAGAGAAGTGTGGATAACTGTTCCACGTGGGTTTGTTTTCTGAACTGTTTTTGACTAGAAGTCAAAAGCAATGTGTTTTGGAATTGCAAACTGAAATTGCTAAGACAAGTAGTAGGGAAACTAGTAACACATGGGTGCAAAATGGCCAAAGGTCAGCTGCAAAAACTGAGATATTAAGAACTTATGGAGGCAAAAAGTATAAAAGGACAGCTCTTGGGATCTCTTCTAGAGCATTTGTTTTGCAACACTAGGAGACAGTCAGAAGAATCCCCTGCTCTTTTTTCTTTTTTTTTTGTTTTTTCTTTTTTCTTCTTTTTTTTTTCTTTTTTCCTTTTTTCATTTTTCTTTTTTTTTCTTTTTTTTCTTTTTTCTTTTTTTTTCTTTTTTTTCTTTTTTCTTTTTTCTTTTTTCTTTTTCTTTTTCCTCTCCTTTTCCTTTTCTTTTTCTTTTTTCTGTTTTTTTCCAATTCTTCTCTTTTCTCTTTTTTTTCTCTTTCTCACTTTATCTCTTCCTTGTACAGTGCCAAGGATGCAGTTTTAAATAGTGTTTTCCCTTTCCTAACAAAACTGTAGACGTTTCCAGTGATTATCTGCCATCTGTTGATTTCAGTACTTCAATTGCTTCAGAATCCTCTGGAAAACAACTCTTTCTCAAAGGAGGGTTGAATGTACTTTCAAAGGTAGCCACAGCTGAGCAAGTGTCCAACTAATCCCCTTAGCACACAGGGACAAGGCTGCCACCAGCTCTAATTGATTCTGAAATGAATCTGTATAGAAAATTAGAAGGTTTGGATTCCCGTGTGAGCTTCAATAAAGGGCCAGGATGTAAGCCTGACAGCTGAATAGATTCATAAATGAAAATCTGATAAGCAGCTTAAAAGTGTACTTAAGTCCAGAAATTATTTGAATGCTCTTGTTAATGGCACTTTGTATATTGTCATCTAGTTAATTATCTCTGAAGATGAGTTCTTGCAGAGGAGAAGATACGGCAGCCTTTCACAGCCTTTTCTCATCACATATTTATTAAATTCCACCCTCCTTGCCAGTAGCTGGAAGGCAGAATGAAAGGATTAGGCGACTGCAGTTCCTCTGTGGCTGTCAGTTCACTGTGCCAAACTTCAAATATGAACTGTTGCATGTACTGTCAGAGACATTTCCTTTATATCTTAATTTGCAAATGAGGAGATGACATTTGTTAGGCCTTGTATTTGCACACATGAAAAGCAAATACTGTCACTGCTGGCTATTTTGTTTATCCCTTTGGAGATCGTGTATGGCCTATTTATAAATTTTCTTCAAATTTCTTTTTTTTTACTAACTGAGATAGTCATGGAGCTGCACATCCTCATATTTTATTCAGGAAGCCTATCTGCAGTTTATGAAGCATGCCCTGCATGCGACAGCTATTTAAAACAGTGTCTTTAAATCTATTTTCACTTTGCTGTTTTGCAATTTTTTTGATAGATGTTCCTATTTTGTGTATGTTTCATATAGATAGGTTGAGGAATTTTTCTGTGCATACAGGTAGGTACACCTGCCTTTTTTTTTTCATATGTGTTTATCTGCCTACCTGCATTCATATTAATAGTGGAGAGGTAGAAAGATTGTGCTGGAGGCAAAGGCTGTTCTGTCCATCACATTCTTATAATTCACCATCAGATATGAAATGGGTAAGAAATGAAGATGGAAGAAGAAGAAATGAAATGCATTGTTCATTAGAGGAAGTTCACTAAGCAAAATAAATAACCTGAAAGAATACTACAGATATAGAGTGTCATCTATCTTATCATCTCAAAATACCCAAGAAAATATTGTTGATGAGTAAAATCTGTAAGTTTTCTACTTTTGTTGATAACTACAAACTTTGGTATATTTATCTGAAAAATTTTATTTCTGCACTAAGATTGAGGGCACGTTCCTAAAACAGCAGTCTGTGCTCACTGTGCTCAACACACAGAACTTGAGGAATCATCAAGTCATTTCTTCCTCCACATCTGCCTCATTTTTTGGACACAATTATTTTTAATTTGTCTGAATGGCAACAAGGTGAAGAGCTAAGATACATAAAATCAATTTGCTCTGAAAGCACACACATCTTATCTGACCTCAGTCAAGATGTTTTTTTCCCTAGCACTCAAATGTGCATAGGAGTTGTCACTAAAGTGGTATTTCTTTTCTCACATGACAAATGCAGCCGCATAAAAAAGAAACTGCACCCTGAAAAGGATGGTTGTCTCCTTGTGCCACATGTTAATGGAAATCTATGTTGATGTAAATATATTTAGACATCTAAATCAACCTCAGATGCCCTAAAGGTCTTTTCCTGGGTTTTCCGGGAATCATAGGTCTTTTGATTATATCTCTGAGTACTGTTACAGTAAATGCTACTTGTTTGCTATTTCCAAACATTCGAGTCCATACTGCAAAGCTGGTAGATTTTGAAATTCCTGGAGATAAAGCAAAACCACCAGGAATCATTCTGGCCAGTATCTTACAGTCACTGCAGAAACACTGGCATATGGCTGAGACTTAATCTCTCTTACAAAGCCATTTCCCCTCCTCCTCCTGTTTCTTTGCCATTTTCAGCAAGGGCTGTTAGGAAATTAGGAGCTGGAGCAACAGCAGCAGCTGCCAACTGCAGTGGGTACTGAACCCTCTTCATCTGGAGGGTAACTAGGACACGGCTGGTGACTGATGAATTCCTGGCTAGCAAATTAAAAAGTGGCACAGAGAGTGATCTTCAAGGGGCAGAGGGGAATATAGCTGAAATGTTCATTTAGAATAAAAATCTATTCATGGAGCTTGAGTCAAAGCCTAAGAAAGTCAATGGAAAATTTATTATTTACCTTAACAAGCTTTGGATTTGTACCTAAGTTAAACTGATGTTTAAAAAAATATTTCTCATTTAAGAGGATACCACTTCAGCTTGTAAAGTGCCTGGAAATCCTGGAAAGGTCAGAAAAAACTCAAATGAGGATTCTTATCAAACTATCAACAGAGGTGATAATCATTAATATTTACAAATATGTGATTAATTACTAATATGTACAAATTATTTTTCTGCTGTCTTAACATATCTATGCAATACCTGGAATGTTTCAACACTTAGTGAGGTATGAGAGCATTATTCTACAACTGTATTTTTTCATATATAAAAGTTGCTAAAAATTTCTTTTTAAAAGGTTCCAAAAAAGTCCTCTAAATACATGTTAAAAGCATAAAATACATGGAGGGAAACAAAATCTCTCTGCTGCTTAGATGTGCATATGCACATTTAATTAATTCTTTCAATTAATATCATTACACTCCTATGGAACACAAATCATTTTATATCAGTTTTGAAGCAGGTGTGTTTCAAATTAAACCATATTTATTTATAAACCAGTTCTGTAAAGATTTACTAGCTTTGCAGGTACATTATATGTGACATGTAACATTTAAACACAGAAGGTCCCGAACAAATGTTGTTCTTGGGAAAGGCTGAGTCATTCAACAATCTGAAGCATTGAAATTTAGTTTTGGTTTAAAATCCCAGTGTTTTGAGGAGATAATATCTCTGCCTCTGGTCTGTAGGAATACATCCTTATTTACTGGCCTAGTCTGAAACTATCCTAGAGTGGACCACTAGTTACCTTTACTTCTTTACAAAAATTTGTAAGAGCACACAGCAATATCCTATGCTATATGCAAATTCAGTGGTTAAAATGCTTTTCAAAATTTGAAAAGCGGAGGTTGACACCCTCCATAGCTCAATTTCTATGTGGTTCCAACACAAACCTCCCTTCTTTTAAGAAAACCATTGCCAAAGGCAAATAAGTAAATGAACAAAATGAACTCCTTGAAATAGGGGCCTGGTGGAGATGTGTAGACATAAGTAAATGGGTCTGTACATGTTTTATATTACTAGGATTAGATTTGGGAGAAAAATCAAATTTCAGAAGACACTGAATTTGAAACAGACTTTTCATTTGGGTGGATAGCAAGCATTATTCCCTGGCTTGCACAGGATGGAGGACCTGCTCCAAGGATGGTCTGTATTTTATGGAGATAAGAGAAGGGATCCAAGAGGGAAAAATATATTTACATATTTTAACCAATGATTGCTTCATTTAGCATTAATTAACTACCTTTTATGCAAGGATCAGTACACAGATCTCTTTCCAGAAGGTTTCACTGACTGAAATAAAATTATGTTGGCGTCTGGATCAGGTAGTGTAGTGAATTTGGGCTCCTTTTTATCTGTTTTTATCTATCTGTCATACATCTATTGATCTATCATATAAATACATCTATAAAAATTGTGCTCTCAGGGCTAAAAATACGAGTATCTAAGTGAAGAGGTAATTGCAGAGACAGCTTGTGTTGTCAAGATGGTAGCAGATTTAGATATGCCCAAAAGCAGAATGTTAGGTACCTACAGATTTTTACCATTGGAGAGTTAAGCATGTACAGACTCAGGATGGTTAGGAGCTAAGTAGGGATTGCAGTCATGAACTTCAGTACATCAACTCCATTTTAAGTATAAAAGTCTTGTTTTGGAGCTAAACTGATGATTCTTCAAAGAACAGCTTTTTGAGCTATGTGCCTCAGTGAGGATACAGGAATTCTTTCTTCATAGACTCTTGTAGGACTCTAAGGTACCATTTAAGTACTTCAGAATTTAACTCTCTTACTGTAGCTATTACAAATTAGGACTCTGACATAGGAAGATATTGAAAAATGCATTTTACAAGCATTTTAACTGTCCCTCTTTTTTGCCTTATTTTTACAACTTAGTTTGTATCTCTAAGGGGAGAAAAAAGAAAGACAAAAATATCCATAGCTGAGGCAACTATTTTTAAATCCCTAGTACTGGACAAAGCCAAAATCCATCTTTCTTTTAGGATATCTGCCAATCCCATCTGTTTGGCAAAAAATATTTTAATTTTTTTCTTCCCTCCAACTCCTTCTCTTTGTTTTCTTCTGTTTTGACAGATAGCCTCTAGGTTTTGTTTGAAGCAGAAGCTTCTGAAAATCTTTCAAAAGGCTATTTGTATGAAACCCAATCCTTGCAAAGGCAAAGGAGGGAGTTTTTTGGTTTTAGTCAGTGTCAAAACCATGTCCAAACAGATGCTGCAGAAAGTGCTTGCACACTGCAGCAAGGAACACTGATCACTGTGTCTGCTATTCATCTTTATGGTTTGACAACTGTGCAAACCAGCATATGGCCTCAGATGCAAAATGCTTAAAAGGTATCAATGCTGACAGGATCCCTGACTGTCCTCCTGAGCTTGACTACTGCTATTTAATGGAATTAAGGATAGTATAATGTGATGTTGTCTATTAGTCAACAATAAATTTATGGATAACTAGATATGATACCTTAATTTCCTTAGGAGATTTCTTTTTTTTTTTTGCTTTCGATTTAAAAAGCAAATATTAGGTAAGGGAGTTGGCCAGAAAAAGGGAATAATAGTTCTTTTTATATGTTTTTTTGTTGTTGTTGAGGTTTTTTTTAGCCAATATATGATTTTTATTTGTCTTATCTTACTGTGTGAAGAATGTGATTAGATCAGAGGATGCTATGAGGAATTTCAATGAATTTATAGTAGTAAAAATAAGTGAGTGTTGGTGAAAAAAAGCCATGTAAGAAAGGAGCTGACCAAGTATGATCACTATTAAAAGTAGTAAAAGGGAGTTTACCATCATCTTGTCTCAGAGACATGGAGTTTGCAAGTATCATGGAATAAGATTGACCATATTTCTACCTACCTTTACAAAACTGTGCAAACAGATTTTTCTTCCTAATAAAGTATAAATTTAAACTAAGAAAAGTGGCAAAGATTGTTGAGGCATTTTATGGTACAAAACAGGAATTACCAAGAAGAAAAAAATGTTGTGTTTTCTCTCACTGGAAATATAGATTTCAATTTATATTTCAATACTGAAAAGAATTTGCCTGTAGTGAGTTTTTAAACTATTAGTATTTATACTGCATGGTGTTATTTCTGTCTCAGTTTTCAATGGCAAGTTTTTTTATAGGAAAGCCTTTCTGGAAGGTACAGGATTCCAAAGCTACCCTATAAGAGCTACAGGTTTTAATAAGGCTGAATGTTTTTTATGTGATTGGAGACTGGGAGACTGCTGAGCTTGTTTTGGAGGGTTTGTTTTGGGGGGATTTTTGTGTTTTTTTTTTTTGTTTTGTTTTTTTGTTGTTTTGTTGTTTTTGTTGTTGTTGTTGTTGCTGTTTGTTTTTTTGTTCTTTTGATTTTTCGTTTTTTTGTTTTGTTTTGTTTTGTTTGGAGTGGTTTTGGTTTTGGTTTTGGTTTTGGTTTTGGTTTGGGGTTTTTGGGTTTTTTTGGGGGTTTTTGTACCTTTTTTTAATTTGGAATATAAAATGTGAGCATTTTTATAAATATCAGGGAAAGTTCTAATTAAATAAATTCTGAGACCTCAGGTAACTTTAAAGTCACTCTTAGTTTAAAGGTCCAGGTGGTTCACACGACACTTTTTTGTTTGAACTATCTGGTTGGTCATTCATTTCCTCTTACATATATACTTTTGTTTATGAATTCTTTCACATCATAGAAAATTATTAGCTTTATATAGGAAGTGGTTATCTTTATTAGAGCACTTCTAGATGCAAGTAGAAGGGTTTTTAATAGGGTATTTAATGGTCATCTACATAATCTTTTATTTCCACTTTCACTCTATTCTTCTTTCTGTATGTATAGGTAAATCTTGAAATGATGCATTTGATTTTGTAAAAAATTTAGATTTCCTATAAATAGGTGTAGACAAAAGCCTTGGGGAGTTTGTTTTATTCCTGCAGTTTCTGTATTTTACTTGACTCTGCCTGAGATATTACCAATAAATGGAAGAGAAAAAAAATGGAAACTGGAGTAAACATACTTTGATTTGTAAAGAAAACATGGAAACATCACTCAAATAAGGAGGAAGAAGACTCACATGAATTATTAGAGAATGGGAAATGTAAGAAATACATTGGAGAGAGAATCTCAAGGATAAAGATGGAAAGTAGAAGAAGAAAAGAGTCATGTGAAGGAGGAGCTGTTGAGATAGTGGGAATTGAGGAAACAGCACAAACAGCTGTTTGTGAGAGAAAATGTGGTAAATGGCTAAAGAATTGAATAAAATATATAGAAGATAGAAAGGAGAAAGAAAGAAAGAAAGAAAGAAAGAAAGAAAGAAAGAAAGAAAGAAAGAAAGAAAGAAAGAAAGAAAGAAAGAAAGAAAGAAAGAAAGAAAGAAAGAAAAAAAAGAAAATTGAAGAGTCACATTAAAAGTACACTGAAGTCAAATTTTTATTTCTATTTTCACCTTCTTTTGCTGCAGCACTAAAAGACTGCTAGAAGTTGCCATATATGAAGCCATCTTGTGACAATTTTCCACTGCCATCCATTTCATGTGTGAGAGGGAAGAGTTTCCACACTGTAATGCAATGAATTAGATTCCAGGCAGATGCAGACTTGCAAATTTGTTCTTGTCTCTATGGTGTAACCCATTCCTCCTCCTGAATAAAACAGGTAATCTGACAAAGGAGAACACCTGAATGATTTTTCTTAGTTTTCCTAGTAATTGTCCAGTATGGAGAATGTTTAATTAAATCTAGTTTTTTTTGTCAGTAATAGAAAAACTGAAAAGACAAAAAAAAAAAAAAAAGGAGGAATGCGATCAAGATGGAAAAACAACTCAGAAGCTTTGGAGAGTTGGGCTTGTTCCCAGATGAATAAAGACCAAATCTTCAGAAGACTTCCTCAGCACAGCAGAAGCAGATGCTCCCACTCCTCAATCTGAGGCTAACAAGAGCCAGTCTAAAATTCCATGTGTCCCTCATAAGGAAAGCAGGCAGCACTCAGAAGGATGGTTTGCTGCTCCAGGGATTCTGGTGCTTCAGTGTAACCCCAGGTGAAGTAAGCACTTATTCATGGGAACACCCACCACAAGAAAGGACAAACACCTTAGGGTATTCACCCTACCTAACTGTGCAGTCTAAATGTAAACAATTTAGGTTTGAAACTGAATTTTCATCTGCTCTGTTGAAGACTTAGTTTCCCCACATTGCCAACAGAGAAATATGGGCAGTTCAAAAAGACAATTCATATGTCTGATCCTAGGTATTTATCTAGGTATCAATGTTAGGGTGAAATGAGTTGCTCTCAGCAGATGCCTGTTTTTCCTTTCTGATTTTGAAGAAAATTTTGGATGACCAACTTATTAAGGATTTATTTTTTGACCCTTGATAAGGTGAAAAGATTCTTGGAGCAATACTCCATCTTTCTAAGGTACATGAAAACTTCATGACAAGGACAGAAACTACTTCTGTGAAGACAGCTTTTACTGCAACCCATTTTGAAACTGGGTTCAAACCTAGCACTGAATGAATCCTCAAAATTAATGAAACTATCAAAAAATGCATTCTGTTTTCTATGGTATCAAAGGGGCTGGCTAAAAGCAGAAAAATATTTGAAGTCCTTCCTGCTCTTGAATAAACTGGAATGGATCTCTTATGATTGCAAATAGGGTTGTTCTTACTATTTGTAGACCAGAGGATAGATGAAATTATTTTCATTATTCAGTTTGAAAGTTTTACTCTCACTTGATGGAGTGACCAGGGCTAAAGAGATTGATATAGATTTCATTATGTAGGATCATAGTACATCTAGAAATTTTGGCCAAATTCTACTTATACTCTAAGAAATAGTTTATGGTTTTCTTGCCTGTCCAAATAAATCCATTTACATCGCTTGTGTATAGCCATAAACGATGTTCCTTTCAAAACAAACCTTACTGGAGTGCATAACAGCAATTGTAAATCAATCATATTTTGAAATTATGGGATTAATAAAGAAAAAATAATAACTAAAAAGTAAACTCTAAAATTTGGTCAAATAAGAGACATTACAAAATGAACAAAAAGCTATCTGCTTCTGTTTTCCTCTTCTGTCATTGAAACATTATTTAATTCCATTCTTTGTGAAGAATGTTAACATCTTCCATAGCTATAACAAGGAAATGGTGGGAAGACTGGGATTAAGATCTCAGTTCTTGAAATAGCAAGAGGGCCCCCTCTAAGGTTATTTGAAATTGAAGACACACAGAACACTGAAAACTAGGGACTCCACTTGTTCCCCTCAACTTCTGAAGGATTTCTCTTTACTACATGGTGATACACCACACACTTCCAGTTAACAGAGGATTTTCATCCCTGGCACAACAAAGAAAAAAATTCTTAGGCTTTGGTTAATTTATGTGAAGTGATTGCAAGAACTAAACAAACTTAAAGCATGAAATCCAGCACAGAAAAATGTAACAAACCAGTGTTTGTGATGATATATTCTTTAAAATGATGGATGTGTCAATCAAGATGTTTGAAATACATAAAGATTTTTTAAAACAAATTAATTTGTTCTCATAAGTATATCCTAAATTAGTCATATTAATAGAAATGTCTCAAATTCTTGGTTAAGTTAATTAGCAGAACTAAATAAATCAGTACTACTATAATAGTAGTTCCTTGACCTTTTTTATCCAAAATTAAAAGGATATTTTTGGTTATTAAGAATTTTAAATTTATAGTGCCGATCTGAGTTATTCTTTTATTTTCCTGATTTTGCAAGTGCAAAAAAAGAGATTGCCAAGGCAATTATTAAGATTCTTCATAAAGGAAATGACACTCAGGAATCGAAGTCCCATTTAAAGTGAGAAAGAGCTGGAAAACCAAACTTCTCTTTCACAATGAAAATTACCTTTGCATGATTTACAGGAAATTATGGAGGAAGTTGTGAAAGAATCTGCTGAATAAACCTTTTGTCTTACCTCACAGTCCTTACCTCAGCTAAAAGAAAATCTTTTATATTTCTTTGCAATAGAATGGGATATTGTCTCACAAGCTCTATGCAGGTTTATTTTAGCTCAGTATGATGTTGATTGTAAGCTATTATTGACTAGAAAAGAGGGATAACAACTTCTGTTACACAAAGATGCATCATATATATAGTAAATTTGAGTATTGAAGGCTAAGGTTTTACCCCTTTATTTTGTCAGGTTATTTGAAATATTTTTTTCTATTATATTGGCAAAGAAAAAAAAGTATCATGGCATTTTTTATATTCGATACATATATAATAGAAATCCTGACTCCTCCTTGTACAGCAATTACTTTTTTACATCCTTACCTGTGTGTCAAGAGGATGTGGATATCTCAGGTATAACCTCTCCACCTTCTTGCTTAGAATTTTTGCACAATATAATCTTTTGAAAGGTGAAATGTTTGACATGACCCTCACAAAAAATGCTGCACTTATTTTGACAGTGTTATATCTAGCATGTTTTCTTTACTAGGCAAACTGTCTGGAAGGGAAAATGGAAATAACAACACAGTGGCTTTTGTGTTTGTTGCTATGGCTAAACTGCATAGCAACAAGACTTAGGACACTTGCCTGTATTCAGGAAAAAGTGAAAATTTAGCTTTCTGTATGAAGTGTGTAATGCATGCACATGGAGCAAAACCTCAGATCAAAATAGTGACCTCACATCTTATCCATACTTTTCAACAGGAAAGATAGGTGGGCCTTAAATTCCCAGGAGGTTAATTAAACAAAGGTAAATTAAGTAAGTCTTGTTACAAAGAAACGTTTCTTTATATAGATTAAGCAACTACTTTAATAAGGAGAAAGAAATATTAAGAAGCATAAGAAGACACTGGTGGTGTGATACAGAAATAGGAGAAATAAAACAAAAGACAACCTTCTATTGACAGACCAAATTTCTAGCTATTCCTTGTGCACCTTTCAAGAGATGAGCCTTTCCAGAGAGTTTCACAGTATGTAGGAGGGATCAGGACATATTTTGCTGTTCAGTTTATTTGTTTTTCTATTCAATGTTATACTTATGATTTATTTCTAATTGTTTGGGGAGAAGGAGGGAAGAAGGGTTGTTTGAGGGGTTTTATGCTTTTTTTCCTCTAAACATTTATGTGTGGGTTTTTCAAAAACTTACTGTTCCACATTCTGAATAAAAAAATTAACTCAGCTTCTCTAACATGTTTTACCAGAACAGCTATAGAACTAACAGTTGGAAGTAAAGCAGTAAAGATTGAAGTGATTTTCAATTATTTTCCTTTACTACTTTGTAGTGCTTTGAAAGAAATGCAGAGAAGCTCACAAAAAAAAAATAAAATTAAACGATGAAACTAAGTTGAAATTTATATCCCCAATTTAAAATGCTAGTATCTCAAGTTTTCCTAAGACAACTTTTCTTTTGCAGGTCTAATCTGAGGATATCTGGACTATAATTAAACATTGCTTTAGCATTTTGCTGTTACATTTGAGCTATTCCATTACATATTGCTTCACCTCTGTGGCATACTTTTATTCTCAAATGTCTCAATCATTGTAACAAAAGTGAGAGTTCAGCTTCCAAGGTTGATTTTGTACTTTAAGGATATCTCCGCCTCCTCCCTGATTATATACTTAGCTACTTTTGCTTGACTGAAACTGTTATATAGAATATAAGCTATTGTACTCATAGACATATGTAAATGGAAACAAGGGAAAAAAAGTAACCCATGCTGAGGGACATGTACATTTCCAAAAGACTGAGCAGGAGGTATGTAGACAAATCCTATTATTGGGTAATGAGATTTGTGTGCGTACCCGGACACTATTATGAAAATGTAGCTCTTTTTCAAAACAAAGTGAAAGAAGGGGGCAATCTTTTCAGCTGAGGTCAAATTCTGCTTCCAGTAAGGATGTAATAAGTTCCAATAAAATCAACCTTATTAGTGTTCAAAAGTAGCTGAAAGAAATAAGCAGCCTTTACATTCACAGAAAATTCAGATGACTTTGAGCCTGATCATGCTCTCATTGAAAGTAACAGGAATTTTGCCAATGAGATGTAGCAACAAGCTTAATTACTAATCTGCTAAAGCTCTCTTAGTGTCAAGAAGTTTGCATTCCTTACAATAGTCTTCTATGAAGTGAAGTAATTCATGTAAAATCAGGAATGTTGTGAATAAAAGATTCAATCATTTAATCATTGATGGACTTGGAAGAAAATTCTGCCATGCATTTTTAAGTCATAAGTCAAGATCTTGATAGTAATTTAAAACTGTAGGTTTTAAAATACAATATATGTTGTTTATCTACTCCATGTCTGCTGCTACTGGACAATATAGAGTTATGTTCCCAAAGTTTTTTATAATCACATTGACTAAGACTATGCTTTCTCATCAAGGAAAACAGTAACTTTTTAGAAATAATAGGATTCTGCAAGAAATGCTATTTAAAGAAAACATGCAATGCGTTAAAATGCATAAAACTGAGAGCATTGAGTGTCTATAAATTTGGAGATAACTACATATAAAAGATAAAAATTGAAGAGAGTTTTAGATAATGCTGGTAGCCTTTGTGCTTTACCAGCTTAAAAATACTTTATAAAGAAAATAAGCCTTTGCTTTGCTTAATATTCCTGGTAACCCAGAACCATTTAATAGTAGAAGATATATAACTCATGAAAATTAAGTAATAATCTACTATTTTTAATTTTAAAAATAGGCAGCTGTTAAATGTTTCATACATGAGAGAATAAGATCTCCATACATCTTAATTCCCTTTTTACATCACAGAGTTCCTTTTTCCCAGGAAATGTCTAGGGGAGAGGATCACTCACACCTCTCGCAGCTTGAGGAATTGTAACTTCAGAAGTTGCAGTGAATGCAATGCTGACAGTGGAGGTGGAATTTTCACTGTCATGCCCAAAATTGTTCAGCAGAATGTTTTCATGTTCTGAGATCACACTATTATTTGCAAACACAGCGTGTGTCTGTTATATGTTGTCCCCAAGATATGTGTTAAAACCTGTTCAAGTCATTGAACAAGTTTTGAGGAATATTTCTACTCCAGGTGATGGTCCTATTTACAGATCCTTTCAGCTGAATGTACTGTTGGATAACTGTTAAAATTTGGATGGCAGTTAAAAAAATACTTGGTAGTAAAAACGGAACAAATAAGTAGATTAATGGATCTCATCACTACCTATAGGAACTGCACATACATTTGTAACTACGTAAGCTAATACCACCAATTTTTAAGCTGATCATGAATGCATGTTCAGATCAGATGCCACTTTATTTTTCAACAACCATGATAGATTTCAGAAGAAAGTCATAAAGCAGAATGACAGAGGAATAATTTTTGTGTTTGATAATACAGTGTCCCCCTCTCTCACCATCTGCATTTTCAAGTAAATGTGTACATGTACAATTGTGCAGGAAAGGGTTTGACTGTGAAAAAAGTGACTAAATTCTTCTCTCAGTGGCTAGGGTTTCCTCTCATGGTCTCAGAGGGAGGGAGACCCTTTCATGAAAGGTGTTTCTCCATATTTTGCTTGCATGTGTTATAGTATGTGTACTAATTTTATTTGTCCTTTTTTAATGAAACTGCCATTCAGGTGATGTGATCTAATTTTTCTCAGTGTGTATTTATGGGCTAAATGCACATATTTTGAAGGAGTATGGCTCTGTACATGAAGGAAAACAGCTGGAAGAGCTGTGAAAAATTTTGAGTGATGAGAACTCTTGTCATTATGTCAGTTCCAGCATGACCTTTTTTCTGATCTGGTTTTGATTGCTATGTGTGAAACTGAACTTTCTTCCTATGTGAGGTCAACATCCATGTAAAACTATTGGAGACAAGTTCAGAATGAGACTTCATCTCTCTAAGAAAAATAACACAAAATAATGATTTAAAATTAAGGTATTGGTGACATGTTGCCTCCACACAGACAGGGGTTATATACTAAGATTGTGTGACAGGAGCAGAGTCCCGCTGTTGTCATGGAGATGGCAAAATAATTAATAACTTCTAAAAACAAAAAATAAAAACATTTGGAATCACTCCCGTCCTCTACCTTGCAAGTACTAATGTACAATTCTGTAATGTTTGTCTTAGACCCTGATGAAATAAACAATAAATAGCAATTTTTGTCTTTAAATGTATGCTTTTGCTTTCCCAGAACAAAATTTAACTAAAAATAATTGAAACAAGAACCTATTTACATTTGTAAATGCATACACAGCCAGAAGGCAAGAAGAAAACTCTGCAAAAAATTCTGCAAAATCATGAAGAAATTACAGAATTCAGCAGCTACATTACTCGGGGGAATCCACAAGCAAGAATCTGGTCCAGTGCCCCTTACCCACAGTTTGAGGGGATTTGAAGGACTTGGTAAGAAATTTTCAGCAGGCATTTTACTGCAGGAAGGTGATACCCAAAATATACAGTGCAAAAACTCTTCCCTCCAATTCATCTTGAAAATGCCAGCTTCTCAGCTGCAGCAATTTTGAGTCATAGCATGGAGCTGTCACCTGCCATGTGAGTTCTGTGACATGCTTCAGCAGAGGTCACTCTTTTCTTTCAAGTCACAGCTAGAGAAGACAGTTTCTATTCCCCTTTCCCTTGTATGTAAAGAGATTAGTGAGCATTCACCTAGGAATAAATGCTCAACTTATTTAATAAAATATGTAAATGATATCAAGGTCAACTAGAAGAAGAGTGTGTGCTTGCAAGTTTAAGGTGAATACGTGGTGATGTGAGGAACCAGGATTTGCTCTCTCTACTAAGACACTATGCAATAACTCTTCACTATAAAATGGGTGATCCCAGGCCCTTTTTGGAAAAAAAAAATCAGCTATACAATATGTGCTACATATTGCTATGCTTTTTTGCTAAATTGTGCTCTCATGCTATCACAGACCTCAGGTAAAATGAACTTTCACAAATCTCCTAACTTATTTTTGCCCAGAAAGAAAGTGATGTTTCTGTACCTCTCCAACAGAATTCCCTAGTGATATTTAAAAGTCTTAAGGGTAGTAAGTCATCACCTACTGTGAAATAAATCTGCAGTTAAGTATGTAAGTTCAAATTCAGATAAATATATCTTGTCCAAAGAAAATAAATAAACTGTGAAAAGGGTTGCTCACAGACCCCATGCAAACTCAGGAGACAATTCCCTTCATAAAGCGTTTATGAACAAATGCAGGTGTGTTAGTGATTAAAGACAGTTTTGATGTACTAATAGTCATGAAGAATAAGACTGTAGCTTTGCTATTATGATTTTTTTATTGTCTGGAATAAAGTTTCTGAAATAACAGTAAAACCTTTGAGTTTCTATATTTTATATAATGACAATAAACACAAATAGATTATAAAATTATTTTTTTATTGTAAAAGAAATTTTAAATGAAACAAAATGGAAAATACAAAACAGAGTGTAACAATTGCTTGAAACCAAGCCAAACACAAGAATTTGAATGATTGTATTGGCTGTTTGTGATTACTGAAAATTTAGCAGAGCATAAGATAAAAATTCCTGATTCAGTGGAGGCCTTTTTTGTTGTATCAACTAGTATATTATTACTGGTTAGTGGTTTAAACTAAACTTAAATTGTTATGTATTGCACTTCAAAGCTGAGACTTTGACTTTCTTTAGACAAAGCTGTTTTTTAAGTTTACAGGTATTGTTATCACAGCAGAAGGTCACTTGAAATCTGTTCTTTGGTCTAAATGATGCTTAAAATCAATAGTATCTCCTAAAGAATTTCCCACCCTTTTTGGTTCGGTAGATAAACAGAGGCCTCATTCAAAACAACATAGAATTTTCAGGCTCAAAGTCACCTTTCAAAAAGAGGGAGATTTAGGATTTTGTTTCTGTTAATTTCATTCTGCAATAGTGTTGTGATTTATTTATATCACCTCGATAACAGCTGCTGGAAGGATGCCCCAGGACAAAAGAATATATTTTTACTGTTCAAAACTGATCACTTTAGAAAGAAAGCTAACACTTAGCTCATATAGATATATGCTGTTATGAAAATATCTGGGTGCAGTGAATCATTAAATAAAGAGACAAAGTCACAGCTAGTGTAAGAGGGCAGTACTTGTGAAATGAATGGAGCCAGGCTTGCCTTTTTCAGCAAAATATTTTGCCTGAGGCTTTTTAGCATCCAAAGTGTAAAGACCCAGCATGCTATCACTCTGCTTGAATTGTACAGTTTTGCTATGGAACAAAAGATCTTTTTCATTAGCAACAAGCCCATTGAAAACAGAAGCAATGGATCTTTTTAGCTATTAATGGAAAAAAATTAGCATAACATTAAGTACGCAACTGGGGAAATCCCCATATTAAAATTCCTCACTTGGTGTTGGTTCAGCCAACAATGATCAACTTTGTACAATTTACATCTTATTCTAAAGCATGGGGGTCTGATTTTCCCAAATTCATATGTTTACAAATTTAAGTGATTAATTTCAACCCAATTTGTGCGTACAATTTCAGTAATTGTACACACAAATCACAAATTTCCCTGTAAATGGCCACGTCTTCCTTTACAGAGGGTTAAAAATTGGTTTAATTAGAATTGAAATATTGCCTGTAGGTATCATTTACCTGTTTTATAGACCCAAATACAGCATCTTCCTCATGATGTAGAAAAACTTCTGTGTCCAGTCATGTAAGAAGATTTTTAAATAGTTCTTAAATTTTATTGGGTCAAATACATGCTCAAATTTTCTTTGGACAAGAGATATTTATCTGAATTTGAACTTACATACATAACTGCAGATTTATTTCATGTGCCAATTATTTTGTTATTTAGAACCTACAGTGCAGTAGCAGGGAACTTACAATTAGAGAAAGGAGATTACTGAGAATGAACCATTCCATGTCTTTAAGTGTAGTCCTGCTGATCCAATTGAAATGGATAAGATTTACCAGACTGGCACCCTAGAGCATAAGGTCTTATGATTTAGCAAAAAAGCCCCACATATAAGCAAATATTACTGCTGATCAGTTCATTTGTGCACAAGGCTCCATTACGTGTCACAGAGCACTAGTAGAAAAAAAAATAATTGTGTTCTTCATTCATTTCTATGGAAGCTGGATAAGGTCCATAAAAAATATCTTTTGACACATTTTGAGGAAAGCTAAAAGAACAGTACATGAGATATGTTAAACAGATTTCAGATCAGTTTCTGCTCTCTGACACTGCTAGCAGACTTTCAGAAGTAAAGGCAGACTCTCCTGCTAGTTATATCAGTGTAACAGTGACTTCAATGGCATTTCACAGTTAACAGAACACAGAATTAGATCCAACATGTCACTTCTTACTTAACACATCCCAATACCTTTGCCTTTCAAGACTTATCCTGATTCACTGTTTGCTAAAAAGGTGAAATAGAGCCATGCAATGTCTCTATTGCCTTTTGCAGTGGCATAAAGGAGTCAAGCAATGCACAGAGAAAAAATCCTTCAGCAACAGCAGGAGTGTTTGTTACCGGTGAAAGATATAATTCATAGGGATGCTATAATCTCAAGTCTCCTCTAAAAACAAATCCTCCACCTTATCGTATTTACCTTCTTTTCTCCTCTGTCTATTTTTTATTATTTAATTTTGTAATTATTTTGCCTAAGTCCATGAGAACATTTAAGGATCACTTAGTTTGAAAGATGTTATGTGTGCAACACATCTGCATTGTATTGAGCCATCTATACATGTGAATCTATTTTCTATAACTATGAAAGCTGGTAAACCTAGGTGTAATAAAAGCTATAACAGATAAAAGCTGTCAGACACAGAAGCTATCTTGACTGCTGGTTTATTCCACTTTCTTCATTGCTACATGAAATTGGTTTCTCTTGTCCTCCAAAACAGGCAAAAGCTTTTCATCTTTTGTCCTGATTCCTCTTGACTTACTCAAGCAATTCAGTCAAATTTTCTCTCTGCTGCTCAATAAAGTTAATAGGTTTTTTATAGGTGTAGAAGGATCAGAATTTGCTCCATTTGTTCCAAACATGCTGTGAAAATACTAATGTGTTTACATAAAAGCAGAAGTCTGAAAACACAGTAAATCAACCCCATGCTGTTTTGGTGTCAAAGGCAAAAATTACTGAAAATGTCATTAAATCATTGCAAAAATGGTAAATTAAATCTAAGCTACAAATGATCAACAAATTAAAAGTGTTTTGCGTACAGTCAACAATGTTTGTTTTATGTCTCTGTAAATGTCAAAATTTAGACATAAATCCTGAATGTCTAAACTAGATTTAGATTTGGTGGGGCCTTCTAAAAGTAAATATGTTTTCTTCGTTTCTCAAACTATAATGCAGGCAATGTTTCTTTTTTAGCAGGGCATTCAGACAGTTTCATTACTTTTTGATAGCTTTAAAACTTTAGGGTTTGAGGATGATATGTGAGTCAAAGTGGAAAAAGTAATATTTTTCATGTTACACCTTTAATGAAATAAAATAATATTTTCTGCAAAGCCACTAGTCTATTACTTTTAGCACTAAATGGCACATTGTTGTAGACTGGTGCCATTTTGTATCTGGGGAAAAAAATACATAACGAAAGAATATGCAATCTCCTGGCTGTAGGATAGGAAGATTATTAAATTACTAATTTTTTTTAAGTTTGCACATTACAGAGAGATTGATTGGCTGCTGTAAGCAGATTGCTCATTTGACTTTTTCAACAGCAAGTCCAAAAGGCCAACTGGCTGATTGTAAACTTTGCAGGAAAAGGTTTCATTTTCCTATGAAGAAATATGAGTATGTAATATTATGAAGAGCTTTCAAAATTCTTCTAAAGATGTGACCTTTATGCCACAAATCACACAAAAATGTTAATGATGCTGAAGATATTTAAAACTATTTTTTAAAGATTCATGCAGGCATTCATTACTTTACAAGAGTAATATCTTCTTTTAATTGAATTTTGCTTTCAATTCAACTTTACAGTGTAGGATCAGGAGGAAAGCACAAGGAACAACTAAGAATTTTAATGCTAAATTCGTAAAAGAATTATGGACATTGCCATAATCTGGGCTCCCAATTTAAGGAACCTAAGGCAGTTACATCAAGAAGACTTTGAAGATATGCATTGAGTCAGCCTTGTAACTCTAGGCTAGAATGAAAGTGATAAGCATGAAATTTGTAAAACTTGATCATATTGAAGAAGAGACAGCCATTCCTGAAAAATCCAATGAAGGATCCGTACCAAGTGCATATGTAATATCCCATCAGCCTACAGAAAAGTGGTCTATCTCCCCTCTCCATACTCTGCTTATTTTAGGCAAGACATTTATGTCTACTACCACCAGGTGCATCATGACTGTTGCACCATGCAG